>NC_037685.1:82621808-82955968 GCF_003255815.1 Theropithecus gelada | reverse complement strand
CCATTCTCCGGCCTCAGCCTCCCGAGTAGCTGGGACTACAGGCGCCCGCCATCTCGCCCGGCTATTTTTTGTATTTCTTAGTAGAGACGGGGTTTCACTGTGTTCGCCAGGATGGTCTCGATCTCCTGACCTCGTGATCCGCCCATCTCGGCCTCCCAAAGTGCTGGGATTACAGGCTTGAGCCACCGCGCCCGGCCTGTTCTTTTAACCTGATGTAGAGTTACAGTCTACTCTTTTAGGGAGAATGCTGTTTGTTCACATCATGAGGCTGTAAATATTTAAAATGTTCTCACCATTGTGTTAGTTTCCAACTGACACATGGCCTGAGAGATTGGAGTATCATTAATTCTCCAACTGTTTTAGTGCTCAGGGTGTGCATATGTTTATTTACTTTCAGGACTAGTTCAGACATAGTAAAACTGCTAGTGACTTCATGTAATCCTTATTCTGAACAGTATTTGAAAGCAAGGGAAATGAAACATGATCCCTAAAAACCTCAAACGTCCAAACAAGTCAATTAAGTGCAAAAAAAAAAAAAAAAAAATGTTTAAGGTTGGTAAATGAACAGGCCAGGTGTGGTGGCTCATGCCTGTAATCCCAACACTTCGAAAGGCTGAGGCAGGAGGATCGCTTGAGCCCAGGAGTTCAAGACCAGCCTGGGCAAGATAGGGAAACACCCATCTTTAACCGCCCCTCATCAAAAAAAAAAAAAAAAAAAAAAAAAAGCTAGTGTGTTAGTGTGCACCTCTGGTCCCAGCTATTCAGGAGGCTGAGGTGGGAGAATCACTTTAGCTTCAGCCTCAGAGGTTGAGGCTAGTGAGCCATAATCCATGATCGCATCACTGCACTCCACGTTGAGTGACAGAGTAAGACCCTGTCTCAAAAAAAAAAAAAAAAAAAAAAAAAAAGGCATGTCAGGTTACTGGGTTTGCTCCCATGACAAGATGCTTGGCTAAAGTCTATTTTAGGTAATAGTCACCAAGCTTTACTCAGCAATTTTGAATTCTTTGCTGTAAATTGGAAGTATTCACTGTGATAAGTATACATATCTGCAACATTTTCAACTGGTTTTAGTCCCTAATTCTAGACCTTACCCATTTTACACACACGATTAGCTAAATCATGTTCCTGAGCATGGCTCTGATTGCTTTGCTCTGGCTTTAGCCTTGGCCTCATCTGTTAAACTGAAACTGTTTATCAGACCTGTATGCATTAAAAAAATTTTTTTATTAGAAAAATCAGCCTCTTGCTAGCCATGTATGATAGCTATCAAATTGATCATTCTGTAAATAGTAGCAATAAGTGTATCAACACTTTGACCTCCTGCGTGTCTACTAACATTTGCATATAGTCCAAGTGAGCACACAGCACCAGAATATTGGAACAGATGCATCTCCAAAGCCAAGGGTTGCCCTACATTTAGAGTGGGAAAAGAGGAAAATGAGTTAGCAGAAGAGCAGCGGGGGAGGGGGGGTAAATTACAGGACATAATTTGCTTCTAAAAATTTGTGTAACATGTTGTAGTTATATAATTAACTTTTCTATTGTACTGATAGATTTGGCACAGACATACTCTCATTGTGAATATATATGAATATATCAGTTCTAGAGTCTGGGGTTTATTTACATAAACACAACTATTCTTTATTGATAATCACACTGGTCTCTATCTCATAATTTTGCGTATAAGATGACCTTATAAAATCCCTCGAGAATTATTTAAATCAAGTGTACGAAGCTCTGCAGTTTATGTCCAAAATATTCATTAAAAAGTTTATTAAACCTGACAGCCTCTTCTTAATGTTTCACAAGCAAGACAAACTTTTATTTTTCTTTCTTCTTTAATTGGCATATGAAGCTTGGGAATATTAGTAGAACAAGGAGACTATGTGAGGCATATAAAAGGAAAGAATCCAACAGAATGAAAAATCACTTCTTTAAATAATGTTTACACACAGACTTTGTATCTATTAGATCTAAATCATGTCTAAATACAAATTAAATCATATTTACAAATAATAATTACACAAAACCTATGTAACACGTACTTTATAGTACACAACTGGAAATAAGAATACAAATCTCCACTGCTGTGGATTCAAAACATAGCAGGCTTGGACCACTCAAAAATGATGTCTGAGAGGAACAGTCATCCTGAAAGTTCTGCAGACAGATGCTAGCAGACAAGCCACGTTGACACTTTTCATGCTATCATTCAGAAAAAAATAGAAGACATATACCACATTACAAACACTGATAATCATCATATGCAAATTATATCTTCCAATGACATATCTGTGATATATGAAAATAATTTTAAAGAAATAAGCTTATAGTTTATGGAATCCCAGAAAACTTTTTCTTCCTTCACTACCTCCTCAGGAATAAGGCAGTTGAGTGGGTAACAGTTTGAATCTTACTTCAAAGTGTAGCTACAAAGTAAGAAAAAGCACTGGGCCAGGAGTCAGAATATCCAGGTTATAATCTTGATTCTTTCATGGAACAGCTTTGTGACACTGAAGGAGTCTATTAAATTCTTTAGATTTAAATTGTTCTGGTCTGTAAAGCTGAAAATAAGAGAGAACTGGGCTAATCTGTAGGGTTCCTTTCACTCCCATTTCTATCCGTCTTTTTCTAAATGGAATCATCTCTAACACAAAGTTACAATGGTGTGTCAGAACTTCCTGTGACTGGTCCTCTGTTTGCTTTTTGATCTGATGACAGATGGCCTGGAGACGTATGAATAACATAACTGGGAGTAGATAAGCTGGCCACATTGATGAGTGACTGAGAGAAGAGTGCAAAGGAATAATGTACCCTTTCATTTGCCCCTTAACACAAAGATGAATCAGGCTATGGATGGGGTCAATTCGCTGAACTAGAAAGGATTATATAAGCAGAAAATGCAAAAGCTATAGGTTTTTACAGCTGTATCTGCTCACACATATATTCAATTTTCCATGCTAGTTATTCAGGATAGAAGGTGCATTAAATTTATACCAATTCCTAGCTACTGGCCTAGTAACTAAGAATCTACATAGAGTTGTAATGCATTAATAAAGATAGGATTATAGAAGACATTTAGTATGTAATGCTCCCTTTAAGTAACTGTCATACCTTTTTTTTTTTTTTTTGAGACAGAGTTTTGCTTATTGCCCAGGCTAGAGTGCAGTGGCACAATCTTGGCTTACTGCAACCTCTGCCTCCTGGTTTCAAGTGATTCTCTTGCCTCAGCCTCTCAAGTAGCTGGGATTACAGGCACCCGCCACCAGATCCAGCTATTTTTTTTGTATTTTTAGTACATACAGGGTTTCACCATGTTGTTCAGGCTGGTCTCTAACTGCTGACCTCATGATCCACCTGCCTTGGCCTCCCAAGGTGTTGGGATTACAGGCGTGAGCCACTGCGCCCGGCCCTTAACCGTCATAATTTTCAAAGTACTTTCATCCACTTTCCATCTCATTATTCCAACTCCAAAAGGTAGTAAGGACTGGAATTAACAACTCCAGATTACAGATGAAGAATCTGAGACTCAGAAAGATAAAGGAGCAGTTTTAGTGTCAAAAGGTCAGAAGTTTGTAAATGATGAAGCTGAAGGTAGGCCCAGATATGCTAACTGCTTGCCCAGTGCTCTTTTCAAAATGCCACCTTGCCATCTTACAATGCATTATGCTGGTAATAGATAAGAAATACCCTGTGGATGTATCTGTATACCACATCATCACTGTCAGAAAAACAACTTGAGGTTCTCTTGAATGACTTAAACCTGACTTCCAGGCTGAGATGCGGTACGGTCAAGCGATAATGAGACCCACACAAATGTGCTGATAGCACTAAACAAAAACAATTTTCACCAGTACCTAGTATGGAAAGGACTGTTGGCAGCACCTTGGCCTCTACTGCCCTACACACACCTATAAAGCATCAGTCAGTCCCACCTCTTGACTGTATGCTTTGAGAACATGATTACACAAGTCTGTTTAAAATTTCTTTTTTAAGGAAATCATTAGGTATATTCAAAAGGGTCATCCACTGTATTGTTCAGAATGTAAATGTACCAGCATTTTTCTGTGTTCTAATGTCTGATCAATTCTAAAATGCTAGTCAATTAATGGTCATCCATTTTCTTTTTTTAAAAATGTGGCTCAACTACATGCAATGTGCTGAGCCAGTTCTGGAATCCACCCTGTAGCAGAGTAAAACTGGACCAAAGGAAGTGGAGTCAGAACTCCTGGTTGTCACTTTTCCAGCTACTCAACCTACAGAGTTTTTCTTCAACTCTTTATTGTGACGTGTGGTGATTCGTTTTGGATTCCACTGTATGACAGACAGTTCTGACCTTGAGGAAGACCGGTAGCCCACATCCTCTGCTTTTATGGGCTTAATGATATGACCTGGCTTGGTGACGACCTTGGGAGTAGTCAGCTTTTGGAAAGCCCTCTGGGTGTTCCATGTGGATCCTACAGGGGTCTGGATGGTCCTTTCAAATTGCCGATGGTGGGTAAATGGATATGGAAGCACTTGTACCTGATGAGCTGCTGCATGGATGTTGCGCTTCTCACTGATAATCACATTTGGCAAATTCTTATCTTTTCTTGGAGGACCCTCAGGGGCTTTGAGAAACTGGCATCTTTTCTTGGTACTAGGCTTTAGGCCCACACCACCCCAATCGCCCCAGCCAGGTAGTGTCAGGTCCACGTCCTTTGGCTTACTCGCCTCCACAGCTTCTCTCTTCTCTTTCAAGAAATTTCTGATGACATCATCCCCAGCAAAAGCTTCCTTTATCATCTGCCTTTGGTCTCTCTCCTCTTCATCTTCCAGCTCCTCTATTGTTGTGGGAACTGCCAAAGACCTCACGGAAGGAGACTGTGTGGTTAGGAGGTTCTGTACGTCAATCAGTTGCTCCTTCTCTTTCTTCTCCTCAGGGGCATCAGGCCGATTATTTGGGGTCCTCTCTGACTGCTGCCCTTCTAACACAGGTCTGGGAAGCTCCTTATTTTGAAAACAATCTTCTTTTCCCAGCTCTTCTAGCTCTTCCAGAGTTTGTACTCTCTCTGGCCTCTGTAGCAACAGGGGCGCCTCTTCTTCTGGGGCAGGTTCCTCTCTCTGGACCTGGGAAACAGTCCCCTCTGAACTTGCTTTTTGCTTCCTGGACTGATGGTTTTCCTTCAATTTCTGAGATAGTGCCCTCAATTCAGACAGCACCTCCTGGCTGCTAGAATCTTTTGTTTCTTGAATGCCTGCTGGCTCAGCATCCTGGTTGAGCTCAGATCTTTTTCTAAGGGATCGCCTCTCCTCAAAGTCTCTCAACAAAATTTCTTCCTCTGCCACTGGTCTTTCTCCCTCACTTTCAGAAACCTCATGGGTCGCAGGCTCTGGCAGTTGCTCAGGGTCCTCCTGGGTTGCAGGCTCTCTGGTGTCACTGGTGCAGCTTCTGAGCATCCAGGGATTCGGTCCGTCCACATTCATCTGGACTTCATTCACTACATGGGGGACAAGGAGTTCTTCCACTTCTTCTGTGCCTCCCTCCTCTTCCTCAATCTCAGAGGCTACCTGGAGTTTCTGTGTCAGTTCTTTGTTCTTGGCCAACTGTTCCTGCATAGCTTGGCGAGCCTCCAGGTCATATTTTGCCATAATTGCCTTTGACTTGGCCCATTTCCCACTGTTTTGGTGCTTAAGGCTCATTCTTTCCATCATTCTGGCATTTTCAAATTTTTCCAGTTCTTCCAATGCCACAGTTGGATTAACCTTCTGTAGCTGCTCCAACTCTTTTGAGGCTTTCCTGGCCTTTCCTTTCTTCATGACTTTGTGATACTTTTTACTTTTGATTTTCTTCTCTCTTCGAGCCTTGGCCTCATAGTAGGACTGCAGAGCCCGAGCCCTCTGAAGCTCTGCTCGGTGCATCTTTGCCTCTTCCAGGCTCATGGCTCGGAGAGAGGCCTTTTCCATGGGAGTCAGTAAAGGGTCTGTTACTGGCTGCTTGTTCTTATGGAGGAGGTTAAAAATTTCCTGCTCCAGGGGAGTTCTTGCCTTCCAGCCACTGAGCGCATGTTCAATGGCAGCAATGGCTGGCTGCTCCTTCCCCAGGGGAAAAGCCAGCTGCTCTGCCTGCTGGTTCTTCAGGACGATAGGGTCCCATTTAGAGAGGACTTGTGAGGTTTTACCGAATGCTACTTCTCTGTGGATCTGTTCAATCTTTTCTTTGTTAAGAGGTAACTCCACCACCTTCTTTGATTTGACTCTATTCAGTTGCTTTTTCACAGTGGCCAAAGTAGAAGAAGTTTTAACAGGCTCAAGGAGATCTGCAAGGACCAGCTTTTCTCCTGATCCTTCAGAACTGACATTGAACTCTGACACTTTCAGACTAGCCTCAGACCTCTCAGCCAATTTCTGCCTATTCTTTCCATCAAGGGAACTGATTGCTTCCAGAAGCTTTTGATGCTTTCTCTCTCCATCACTGTCCCCCTCATCTTCATTCTCACTCAAGGGGCAGTTTTTTGGCAAATCCACTAATTCTTCCTGTTGGCTCAAAGCCAGAAGGCTCTCCGCAACCCGGTTCACATTCATCTTAGCAGCCAGCTTTTCTCATGTGTACCAAGAATGGAAGCTGAAGGCTAGTCATCCATTTTCTTTTCAACACTTCCTTTTATTCTAAAAGGAAATTTTCTTGTCTGTTTTCTAAAGTAAAATGATTTGACAAATGAGATTGAATTTAGAAAAATATTTACATATGAAGGTGTTTAACCAGTTTATATAAAATATCTTTAATTTTCCAGATACGGCATTACTTAAATAACTTTTCCACAGATGATAGGAATGTCACTTCAAATTCCTGATCAGAGAATCTGCTTACAGATGCACGAGCACTTTTTCTGATTTGGAGTCTCTTTTCTGCAGACATGGAAAGAATGTGAGCGATAGTTTCAGCATAGTCTTCTTCACTCTCAGCCAGAAAGCCAGTTATATCTCCTTCGTGAGGAATGACAATGTCAAGCTTTGGGCCCCCTGAATTGTGTGCAAGGATAATTGTGCCAGCTGCCATACACTCCACAACTCCTGAGAAAAAAACAAAAATCATGTAGTATTTTAAGTTTTTGAGTGTGTTCATAAGAATGAGGATGAACAAGGCCGGGCGCGGTGGCTCAAGCCTGTAATCCCAGCACTTTGGGAGGCCGAGACGGGCGGATCACGAGGTCGAGACCATCCTGGCTAACACGGTGAAACCCTATCTCTACTAAAAAATACAAAAAACTAGCCGGGCGAGGTGGCGGGCGCCTGTAGTCCCAGCTACTCGGGAGGCTGAGGCAGGAGAATGGCGTAAACCCAGGAGGCGGAGCTTGCAGTGAACTGAGATCCAGCCACTGCACTCCAGCCTGGGCGACAGAGCGAGACTCCGTCTCCAAAAAAAAAAAAAGAGGATGAACAGAAATCTTCAAAAATTTTAAGGGACTTATGAGAAAATTAAATGTCTATATGTCTAGACATTTGCTTAACTTCTATAGTACAAAATAAAATAATTTTAAGTTATTTAGTTTTCAAAGCTTCATAATAATACAATTTTTTTTTTTTTTTTTTTGAGAGAGAGGGTCTCACTATGTTGCCCAGGCTGGCCTCTAACTCCTAGCCTCAAGTGGTCCTCCCATCGTGGCCTCCCAAAGTGCTGGGATTTACCAGCGTGAGCTACCACACCTAGCCTGCTGCTTTATTCTTAGTTAAAATAGACAAGTAGATAGAAGACTAGCCTATTAAAAAAGATATATTGCAGATGATTAAAAAAGACTAGAGAATGTTAGCAAGATGGTAGAATATTAACAGGTATTAGAAAAACAAAAGGAGTAAAAAGATATCAAAAACAATTTTAATAGTTCAAATTACATTAGTAGAAAAAATAAAAAATGTGAATCACCTAAGTGAAGCATACTATTGCCGTGCTTATGTTACTGCCTGGATTTCTGGCATATTTGAGACTACTGCGTGCCCAACAACAGTGCTGAACTAAATGAAAGTTGTGGTTAGTTTCTGCCAAATGATACACATGAAATATAAATTAATCTAGCCAGCCTTTCTTAGCTGTATTCCTAGGAGAATTAAGCCCTTCAGAGAATGATTTAAGTGACTGCTTTCCCAATTATCTGAAGGATGGTACAGAGCTGGTATCATCCTGGATGTATAGGAGAGAAATTAAATAACTCCAAATGTTTCTAAAACAGTGGTGAAATCCCTGCAGAATAGAATTCAGTAGCTCATATCGTATCCTGCTTGAGGTTGGAGAGCATCCTGTACTTTCTCAGAGACCTTCATCTAATCAATTTTACCCTTTCCCTCTCTTTTTTTTTTTTTTTTTTGAGACGGAGTCTCGCTCTGTCACCTGGGCTGGAGTGCAGTGGCCGGATCTCAGCTCACTGCAAGCTCCGCCTCCCGGGTTCACGCCATTCTCCTGCCTCAGCCTCCCGAGTAGCTGGGACTACAGGCGCCCGCCACCTCGCCCGGCTAGTTTTTTTTGTATTTTTTAGTAGAGACGGGGTTTCACCATGTTAGCCAGGATGGTCTCGATCTCTTGACCTCGCGATCCGCCCGTCTCGGCCTCCCAAAGTGCTGGGATTACAGGCTTGAGCCACCGCGCCCGGCCACCCTTTCCCTCTCTACTGGCTCCTTCCTATCAGCATTGAAGCTAGGGCACCACATGCCTCTCCTCAGGTCCTGCAATACCCACCCCTAGCCATTGTCTCTTCTTCCCGCTCCACACTTCACAAACTTACTGAAAGTGTGGTTTGCACTTACCAACTCTACTTGTTCACTTCTGAGTGCTCAACTTTTGATTTTTGCTCATAGTCTGACTTTTCTTCTACTTCTCCCTTAAGACTGCTCTTGCCCAGGTCACCAGTGACTGCCTTACCTTCCCCAGCATCTGGGCAGCATCGGAATCTGTGCCCTCTTCATTCTTCTCCAAACACTCTCTTCCTTGGTTTCTAAGACACTGCACTTGGCTGGCTCTCCCCCTTCTCCATTTCTTCTCCCCATTTCTCAGCTGTTTCTGTTCTCTGCATTTTGTACTGAGAGCCTCTTCTCGCTCTGTACATATTCCCCAGGCAATCTTATCCACATCCATGGGAGCTTTGATAACTACCTGCACAAGGACAATCTGCATTTTGTATTTCCACACCGGATTCCTCTCCTCAACTTCAGACTCCTATATACAAAACCACCTCCTGGACGCATGCCCTCACATGTCCCACAGATGAACTCAGACTCTGCAGGTTCAAAACTTGGCTCATTAATGGTATCTGCTCTTGGATTTCCCCTCTGGGAGAAAGCCAACACCATTCTCAGAGCTGCTCAGCTCCCAAAACCCTAGGTGGTCTTCTCTTCCTCCCTCATTTAACACATCCAGTTAATCACCAAGTCCTGGTCAATACACTGCAGAATGTCTCTCAAGCATGTTCACCTACCAAGTTCAGCTCACTAGTACCTCCATCTGGGCTGCTACAGTAGGCCGGCTCGCATCTTACTGCCTTTCCAATCTTGCTCTCCCAGCTCTTCACTGATCCACTCCCCATGTGGCCAGAATGGACTGCAGAAATCAGAAAGCTTTTGCATACAATACTTAAAATCCTGCCGTTCTTTTCCACTGGCTTAACCTGGCCCATATCACCTCTCTGTTGTCTTCCTGCTTAATGTTCCTATTGATGCATCTGTTGTCACTCCTGTCATAGTGCTGTTCCCTCTGCTGGAGACTCTCCCGTCTCTCCTGGCTAACCTCTAATTATTGTTCGGGTCCTGCTCAAGTGTCACATCACTTCCTTGGGCAACTGTTCTCTGCCCGCACAAGTCTGTGTTAGGTTTCTCTTTGGCACTTTCACATCACCCTGCACTTCCTTAGCATAGCACCTGGCACACAGCACTTGCCTGTGTAGCCTGTTGGTTCCACCAGAGGGCAGGAAGCCTCTGACAGGCCAAGCAGCTCCCGTCTCCACCACATCCCTAGCATCCACCCAAGTGCTCAGTAGACTGAATGTTTAGTGAGTTTCTATGCAAGGAAGCACAGCAGGTCAGATCCCAGGCAAAAGGTTGGGTCAACCTGGGCCTAGTACTATACTACTAACTAGGAGTGAAAAAAGTATAAGAGAAATTGTAGTCTTAGTTTAGGAAGTGTCACTTTTATGTTATCCTCATTTCCTCTAACAACTAACAGTGTGAGGCACAAAGAGCTTAAGAAATATACGTGGACCCAAATTAAACACAAAGCAGTACTTGGTTTTACAGCAAAATGTGTGCTTAACAGGTCAGAATGGAGATAGTAGTTTGTGCCAGAATAAACGAGAGAGGCTAAAAGGCAAGGAGATTTAAGTTGAAGACTTATGATGCGATCTGGCACAAAGAGGAGGGCCAGTCCATTGGTGAGGGTAGAATCAATAAAAGACTAAAAGAGTTACTGTGAGAAGTCCCTATGCAAACAGCGGTTCTCATCTTTTGATGCATAACAGAATCACTTAAGCAGCATTATCAAAATACATCTACCTGGGCTTTGTCCAGAGATTCTCATTTGGCCATTCCGTAGGACTAGGGTAGGCCCAGGAATCTATACCAGTAAGTACGTAGTGGGGTTAGATGGGGAGAGAAAATGTTGCTGTTAAGAGCAGGGGCTATCTGGGTTAGAATCCGGACTCTACCATTTACTTACTGTGAAACTGAACTTGAGCAATTTCTAAACCTTCCTGTGCCTGAGTTTCCTTATTTATAAAACAGGAATAACAATAACACCTATCAAATAGGGGTTTAGAGGGGCTTAAATTAGATAATACACGTAAAAATCTCAACACAGTGGCCTGCACACAGGAATTGTCAATAAATACTAGCTGCTATTGTTAACTACTTAGTCTCAAATGAGGAAAGTGTATTTGGTGGACGAGGGGAAGAGAATTAGGGCATGATGCAGACTTCCAGAGTTTCATCATTTTATCAAAAGAACCTAAAATGTGTATCTCATGGCATCAAACAAGTTGTTTAAAGGCCAAACTCACCAATCCCAAAATGCTCGTTCCACATGGTATGCAGACCAATCGTTGCTTCAGACAAATAATTCTTTAATTCATCAAATGGAATGTTTATTTTAAATTCCACATATTCTTGAATTCCTAAATCCTCAGAGAGCCTTCTCAGTTGGTTTACCCTAAGTTCATCATCTTTGTTACGACAACCTCCAATGAGGACAAGTTTAAGAGAAGGAGATGACTCAACCATCTTCTTATTCAGCAATTTAGCAAAGGCTCTGATCTGCAATGGATGATTCTTTTCCGGCCTAAACTGGCCAACAGAAACCAGCAAATGTCCTGGAGTCATCTTTTTCTCATGTAAGGGAATATCCAGAAATGTCTGCACATCACAAGGTGGATAAACAATGTTAGTGCAATTCCCAACTTTCCACAGTGAGAGAATATGGTTTAGTGTCCAAGAAGAATTGACCATGACTACATCACTGCAAGAACCAACAAGTCCATAAATAAAAGCAAATAAATAGTAGTAGATGAGCTTTACTTTGCTGAGAAAAGGATTCCTGGTAATGAAGGCTGCATTATTAAATCCAATATTTTGATTCTTCACTACAGAGAGCATGTCGGTGCTGATAGTGGGATAATGAACATAGCTTCCAACTTGGCAACCCCCTATATACTTAAACAGAGGAAGTGTAAAAGCGTATCCCATTGAATCGATGTAAACATCAGGAACACACTGCATTAGAGCTTCCCAGCCAAGAAAAATGGATCCTAGACTTTGGCCCAGCAGTGTGAAGTGAGGATACAGTGAATCTTCCACAAGATAGCGTTTCCTTAAAAAAACAAACTGCACTGGGTGAATTAATCTGATGTTAAATCTTCTGAAAGCACCTTCTAGTATCTGTTGACCGCTGACATTAACATCGCCGGTATAAACAACATAAACTGCTTCAGGATACCTAAAATAGAATGTAATGGTTAAGAATGTATTAAGTTACAAAAATTAGCCAGACATGGGGGCACATGCCTGTAATCCCAGCTACTCAGGAGGCTGAGGCAGAAGAATCGCTTGAACCCAGGAGGCAGAGGTTGCAGTGAGCCAAGACTGTGCCACTGAACTCCATCCTGGGCGACAGAGTGAGACTCCATCTCAAAAAAAAAAAAAAAAAAAGATGCCTGCTACCTACCCTGAGAGACTGAGAGCGAAGATCACGCCATTGCACTCCTGCCTGGGCAACAAGAGCGAAATTCCGTCTCAAAATAAATAAATAAATAAATAAATAAGAAAGAATATATTAGGTTAAAATCAAGCAAAAAGTTGTAGATAACTATTTTTTTACAGTCATAAAGAAGATTTGTTTTTTTTTTTTTTTTTTTTTTTTTTTGAGACAGAGTTTCACTCTTGTTGTGCAGGCTGGAGTGCAATGGCGCGATCTTGGCTCACAACCTCTGCCTCCCGGGTTCAAGTACTTCTCCTGCCTTAGCCTCCCGAGTAGCTGGAATTACAGACACGCACCACCACGCCTGGCTAATTTGGTATTTTCAGTAGAGATGGGGTTTCTCCATGTTGGTCATACTAAAAATGATGTTTTCTACATTTTTTATTGAATTAGAAGTATAGTCCTTCAAATGAGACTGTGACATCTAGTTCTTTGCCATTTCCTCCACTGAGGGTTTCACACAGAATAGGCATCAACAATAAGTGTTGATTTATGAATGAGATGTTCTAAAGAAATACTAAAAAAATTTGACAGTATTCTTAGTAAAAAATACCATAAACAAGCGTTAAGATTCAACAAACCTGTCTTCAGAGAGGATCACAGTACTAAAGCAATACTCAGGGTTTTTATCTGAAAAATGCAAAAAGGCTTTAAAAGCTAGCTCTTGTGCCTATATCACAATTAGATATAATTAGTATGAAAATATCTAAAAGTATATTCTTATGACTTGTAATGCTTTGGTCTCCCTCTGTTTATAATTATTCTTTGAGTCATAAAACATTTATTGGCCAGGTGCAATGGCTCACGCCTGTAATCCCAGCACTTTGGGAGGCCAAGGTGGGTGGATCACCTGAGGTCGGGAGTTCAAGACCAGCCTGACCAACATGGAGAAACTCTGTCTCTACTAAAAATGCAAAATTAGCTGGGCGTGGTGGCACATGCCTATAATCCCAGCTACGTGGGGGGCCGAGGCAGGAGAATCCCTTGAACCCAGTAGGTGGAGGTTGTGGTGAGCCAAGATGATGCCATTGCACTCTAACCTGGGCAACAAGAGTGAAACTCCATCTCAAAAAAAAAAAAAAAAGAAAAAAAAAGAAAACAAAAAACCCATTTATTAGGCATCTAGTATGAGATGCCAGGTTTTGGGGGTATGGAGATGAGAGAGAATCTTTATTTCAGAGGCTCAGTCCAGTGGAGAAAACAGACATGCAAAACAAGTAACTGCAAAACTGTGTGCTACGCATTGATAAAGACACCCACAGGATGCTGTGGAAGCCTAAAGGATGACAACCTAACTGCTCCTCTCTGGCCCCTTCCCAGTCACTCTCTACCCAGCAGCAAGAATGAGCCTTTTAAAATGTAAAAAAAGATTGTGATCTCTGGTAGCCTAAAAATGCCCACAAATTCCATTTGCTTTTTTCCTTTTTTTTTTTTTTTTTTTTTTTTTTTGAGACAGAGTCTCACTCTGTTGCCCAGGCTGGAGTGCAGTGGCCGGATCTCAGCTCACTGCAAGCTCCGCCTCCCAGGTTTGCGCCATTCTTCTGCCTCAGCCTCCCGAGTAGCTGGGACTACAGGCGCCCGCCACCTCGCCCGGCTAGTTTTTTGTATTTTTTAGTAGAGACAGGGTTTCACCGTGTTAGCCAGGATGGTCTCGATCTCCTGACCTTGTGATCCACCCGTCTCGGCCTCCCAAAGTGCTGGGATTACAGGCTTGAGCCACCGCGCCCAGCCGATTTTTTTCCTTCTTTTTTAAAGACAGGGTCTCGCTCTGTCTGTTGCCCAGGCGGGAGTACAGTGGCACGATCTTGGCATATCGTAGCCTCCACCTCTCAGGTTCAAGTGATTTTCATGCCTCAGCCTCCTGAGTAGCTGGGATTACAGGTGTGTGCCACCATGCCCAGCTAATTTTTGTGTTTTTTCAGTAGAGATGGGGTTTTGCCATGTTAACCAGGCTGGTCTCAAACTCCTGGCCTCAAGTGATCTGCCAGACTTGGCCTCCGAAGGTGTTGGGATTACAGATGTGAGCTACTGTGCCCGGCTAGGCCACAAATTCTTTGATACTTTTCCCATTGAGAGGTGACATCTAAGTCCCCTCCCCTGGAATAACACTGGGCTCTGTGACTATTTTGACCAACAAAATATGGCAAAAATGACATTGTGCCAGTTTCCCAACATAGACTCTAAGGGACTGGCAGCTCCTACTTCCTGTCTCTTGGAATGCTCATGCTAGGAGAAGACAGCTGTCATGTACGGAGTCCAACCAGCCCGAGACTGCTATGTTGTATGCAAGCCCAACTAAGTCACATGAAGAAGCTCCTCAGTGAGAGAAATGCCCGACAGCCCCCAGCAGTTCCAGTTATCCCAGCCCAAGAACCAGAATGTGAGTGAAAAAGGCTTCAGATGGCTCCAGCCCCAGCTGCCATCTAATTGCAACAGTATGATAGAGACCAAACACGGCAGCCCCTAAACTACGTCACAGAACAGTAACCCCAAAACTGGTTTACTAGAATAAAATCCCTTAGAATAAAATCTAAACTACTTTCCCTGATCACTCAAGTCCTGTGTGATCTGGAACCTGCCTCCGTCACCTCCCTTCCCATGCTCTCCTTTGCCCTCCAGGGTGCAGCCAAACTGGCATCCTTTTCTTTGAACACGCCAAGCTCCAACGAGCCTTAGGGAACTTGCAGTGGTTGTTCTCCCTACTCTGAATTCTCTTGTCATTTTCACTCGGTCTTTTCATAAGGCAGGCAGTTTAGCATGTGGTTCAGAACATAGGCTCTAATGCCCCAGTTTTCTTCTTTGTTTTGTCAAATGAGGATAATGGTAACAACTACATAAGGCTGTTCTGAGGATCAAGCGAGCTAACACATGTAAAGCACTTCAAACAATACCTGACATACAATCATCACGCCATGAATGCAGCTGTTTTTGTCATTCAGATTTTGGTTAAGTGTTATCAGAGATTTCCCTGATCACTCAATCTAAAGTATCAAGACACTCCTATATTACCCTATTTTAACTTTTTATATAGCACTTCTCACTATTTGATATTTTTCTTCTTTGCTTATTATCTTGTCTCTCTCAACTAAAATCAAATGTCCAGGACAGAAGGAGTTGATCGATCTTGTTCCCTTAATCTCAACCTCTAGAACAGTGCCTGACATGTAGCCAGGTCCCCAGTAAATACTGCTAGGTTGAATGAAAAGTGCACTGTAGCCGGGCGCGGTGGCTCATGCCTGTAATCCCAGCACTTTGGGAAGCCGAGGTGGGCGGATCACGAGGTCAGGAGATCGAGACCATCCTGGCTAACACGGTGAAACCCCGTCTCTACTAAAAATACAAAAAAAGAAAAAAAAAAAAAATTAGCCGGGCGTGGTGGTGCGTGCCTGTAGTCCCAGCTACTTGGAGGCTGAGGCAGGAGAATGGCATGAACCTGGGAGGCGGAGCTCGCAGTGAGCCGAGATCGCGCCATTGCACTCCAACCTGGGCGACAGAGAGAGACTCCATCTCAAAAAAAAAAAAAAAAGAAAAAAAGAAAAGTGCACTGTAGTATGTGTTGAGTTAGAAAAGACTTGTAGAAATTAACTGGGGAGAAAAAGGTTATTTCAGAAGAAAAGAACACTATATAGAAAGGGAATGACTCTAGAGACAGCATGATGTGTTTGGGAAGCTGCTCCTTGTTCTGCATGTTGGAGCAGAGTATGTGTGAAGGAATGGGGAGGGATGAGAAACACGATGTGGCCAGAGCAAGATGAAAAAGTATCTTCCAAGTCATATTAATGATTTGGTTTTTTTATCCTTGTAGATGGGTTAGGAGTAATACAGGCTGCTGGGGACTATGTGTACAGATATGAAACTTTACTGCTGCCCTCAAGAGGTAGATAATCTGGTTAGAGAAGAAAAAAGTAGTATCAATGAGAGTAGGAAAAGCATCACAGAGTTGGGAATTATGAGAATTCTTTGTATTTAGGCAGTTACAGAAGATGGCAGAGCAAATACAGGGGTAGGGGCTGGAAGCTAGGATGGGCCAAGATTACAGAAAAGTATAGCGGAGCGAATTCTGTGTGAAGGCCTTGGCACTGAATGAATGGTGCGTACCAGAAAGTAGGGTAACCATGAAGAATAACAGTTTTCCTCATATGATAAAATAATGGACCCTACTATGCTTTTTCCTTTCTAAAAGGGAATCATAAATATTTTGGGGCATGGGGGGTGAAGATGAGGAAGCCTCAAATCTTAAAAGATGTATAACACCATATTCCTTCTAACATGGTAACTTGAGACTATCCAGCTGGTAATGATATAAAAATTTGAGTCAAATAGATACTTTCATAAAGATTACTCCTGTGTGCCACAACTGCCTGAAAGTATTCAGGCTTAAAGTGCTCTGAGGTACTTGGTATATTTCTGTTTATTACTTATTAAGTCTTCTGTATACACTCCCAAGGAGACCAGTTATTCCCATTAAATTATGCCATAAAGGGGCAGATGTTTTCCCCATCCACTGTCCATTTCTTTCTTTCTTTTTCTTTTTTTTCCTTGAGATGGGTTCTCACTCTGTCACCCAGGCTGAAGTGCAGTGAGTGCACAATCATGGCTCATTGTAGCATTGACCTCCCAGGCTCAGTCAGTCTTTCCACCTCAGCCTCTGGAGTAGCTGGTGCGCATCACCGTGCCCAGATAATTTTTTGTAGAGACAGGGTTTCGCCATGGTGCCCAGGCTGGTCTCAAACTCTTGGGCTCATGTGATTCACCTGCCATGGCTTCACAAAATACTGGGATTACAGGTGTGGGCCACCATGCCTGGGTTTGTCTATTTCTTTATCATAGTAACTAAAATCAAATAAGATAAGGCATGCAGGCACATGAAAGAAATATTTTCTTATTGAGGAACAGTTTAAAAAGGAATTCATTTTTTACTTTAGGTACTTTAGAAAGATGAGGCCGGGCATGGTGGCTCACGCCTGTAATCCCAGCACTTTGGGAGGCCGAGGCAGGCGGATCACAAGGTCAGGAGATCAAGACCATCCTGGCTAACATGGTGAAACCCCGTCTCTACTAAAAATACAAAAACTTAGCCGGGCGTGGTGGTGGGTGCCTGTAGTCCCAGCTACTCGGGAGGCTGAGGCAGGAGAATGGCATAAACCTGGGAGATGGAGCTTGCAGTGAGCCGAGATTGTGCCACTGCACTCCAGCCTGGGTGACAGAGTGAGACTCTGTTTCAAAAAAAAAAAAAAAAAGAAAGATGAATTTCTGGGTAATAATTTTTAAGAAATGGAACAATATAGCAAATTAGCTAAGAAAGATGGATACCTACTTTTTCTGCAGGGCTCTTAAAGCACACCATAAAACTCTTTCTCCTCCTCCACCAGCATTGCAGTATGGATGAAAAAATGCAATCACCATTTGATTTTTCCCATTTTTGCTAGTTGACACTAATTTTTTCTTTCTCTGTAGCAGCAGTCTGATTCCCCAAAGGACAATGACCAAACACACACATAAAGTTCCACATACAATTAGCCCAGGGAAGAATAATGAATAAAAAAACCTGAAATAAGAGGACAAAGTTGAGAATCAATGTGATATATACATTAAAAAAATTACAAATTAAAGTCTGCTTTTACATATCTACTTTATATATTAGTAACAAAGAGAGAATTGTCTTTAACAAGTCTGCTAACAAAATACTCAAGTATGAAAATTCTAATTCTGATCCAATATTGAAAGGATAAGTCCCCTTTAATTCCAATTCCTGTAGCATGTTACCAAATGAACATACTTTAATCAGCAGTAAAAATCAACATTGAATCCCCTTTCTCCTAACTTAGTATATATGTTATGGGATTAAAACAAATTTAACTATTAATCTAAACCAGACATGATTAAGAATGTGTTATATACTGTCATTTTGAGGGTCAGATGCCAAAAAAAATATGTCTTTTGAATGATCAATATTCCATTAAAGTCTGGTAAGACAGTAAATCTTTTTCATTCTGTCGCTTCACCTCAGGAAGAACAATTTTTGGGATAAAGGAATGGAACTTAGATTTCTTCACTTCCATTTTGAGTTCTGTATTTGCTCTATTTACATGACCTAATACTACTACCTTCCCTTATGTGCCTCTGAATGAGCTGCCAAAAACCCACTGATGTTCTACTTAATACTCATTAGTAAACTCATTCACAAAGTGACTGTTAAAAGGTTCTCTATTACTGTCAGGTTGATTGAAGCTCTACAAAAGCAAGGGCCCAAGCTTGCTCGTATCATATCCCCAATGCCAAGTATAATGCCTGGCACAGAGAAGGCATCCAATGAATATATGACAGATGCAAAAGTTTATTATCTCTTCAGATGTTGCTTAAAATATGTTAAAATAAAATGTCAAGGTGCTTTTCTTTTAGGGTTGCCAATACAGTTGGAACCTAACTTAATATTTTTCATACTCTGCCTATCCTTTATAAAGGATTTGAGGAGGGCTTATAGGATTTAAAAACAATAAAATGCCAAAGTTAAATAACAAAAAGTCAGGACCAGGGAAAATAGAATAAAGATGGTGTGTATGTTGGGATGGTGGCTGCTGACGGATACAGGTATGCAGGCTATATTTACATACATAGTAGTGAACACCAGATTGGGCTCTGGGCTGCTTACTAGCCTAGGCAAATAGGGAGATGTTTTGTGTAGTTACATAGTTTATTTAATTTCGTTTTCACACTGCTGATAAAGACATACCCAAAATGGGGAACAAAAAGAGACTTAATTGGACTTACAGTTCCACATGACTAGGGAGACACCAGAATCATGGCAAGAGGTGTAAGGCACTTCTTACATGGCAGCGGGCAAGAGAAAAATGAGGAATAAGCAAAAGCGGAAACCCCTGATAAACCCATCAGATCTCATGAGACTTATTCATTATCATGAGAATAGCATGGGAAAGACCGGCCCCCATGATTCAATTACCTTCCCCTGGGTCCCTTCCACAACACATGGGAATTTTGGGAGATACAATTCAAACTGAGATTTGCGGGGGACATGGCCATATCATTCTGCCCCGGCCCCTCCAAATCTCATGTCCTCACATTTCAAAACCAATTATGCCTTCCCAACAGTCCCCCAAAGTCTTAACTGATTTCAGCATTAACCCAAAAGTTCACAGTCCAAAGTCTCATCTGAGACAAGGCAAGTCCCTTCCGCCTATGAGCCTGTAAAATCAAAAGTAAGCTAGTTACTTCCCAGATACAATGGGGGTACAGATATTAGGTAAGTACAGCTGTTCCAAATGGGAGAAATTGGCCAAAACAAAGGGGTTACAGGGCCCACACGAGTCCGAAATCCAGCAGGGCAGTCAAATTTTTAAAGCTCCAAAATGATCTTCTTTGACTCCAGGTCTCACATCCAGGTCACGGTGATGAAAGAGTGAAGAAAAAGCTGGGTTCCCATGGTCTTGAGCAGCTCCGCCCCTGTGGATTTGCAGGGTACAGCCTCCCTCCTGGCTGCTTTCATGGGCTGGTGTTGAGTGTCTGAGGCTTTTCCAGGCACACGGTGCAAGCTGTTGGTGGATCTACCACTCTGGGGTCTAGAGGATGGTGGCCCTCTTCTTACAGCTCCACTAGGCAGTGTCCCAGTAGGGACTCTGCGTGGGGGCTCCAACCCCACATTTCCCTTCTGCACCGCCCTGGCAGAGGTTCTCCATGAGGGCCCCGCCCTGGTGGCAAGCTTTTGCCTGGGCATCCAGGCATTTCTACACATCTTCTGAAATCTAGGCAGAGGTTCCCAAACCTCAATTCTTGACTTCTGTGCACTTGCAGGCTCAACATCATGTGAAGCTACCAAGACTTGGGGCTTTCACCCTCTGAAGCCACAGCACTAGCTCTATGTTGGCCCCTTTCAGCCATAACTGGAGCAGCTGGGACACAGGGCACCAAGTCCTTACGCTGCACACAGCACAGGGACCCTGGGCCCGGCCCACAAAACCACTTTGGCCCACAAAACCACTTTTCCCTCCTGGACCTCCAGGCCTGCGATGGAAGAGGCTGCCGTGAAGGTCTCTGACATGGCCTGGAGACATTTTTCCCCATGGTCTTGGGGAGTAACATTAGGCGCCTTGCTACTTATGCAAATTTCCGCAGCCAACTTGAATTTCTCCTCAAAAAATGGGTCTTTCTTTTCTACTGCATTGTCAGGCTGCAAATTTTCTGAACTTTTATGCTCTGTTCCCCTATTAAAATGGAATGCTTTTTAACAGCATCCAAGTCACTTCTTGAATGCTTTGCTGCTTAGAAATTTCTTACACCAGATACCCTAAATCATCTCTTTCAAGTTCAAAGTTCCACAAATCTCTAGGGCAGGGGCAAAATGCCTCCAATCCCTTTGTTAAAACATAAGAAGAGTCACCTTTCTCCAGTTCCCAACAAGTTCTTCATCTCCATCTGAGACCACCTCAGCCTGGATTTCACTGTTCATATCACTATCCGCATTTTGTTCAAAGCCATTCAACAAGTCTCTAGGAAGTTCCAAACTTTCCCACATTTTCCTTCTTCTTCTGAGCCCTCCAAACTGTTCCAGCCTCTGCCTGTTGCCCAGTTCCAAACTCGCTTCCACATTTTCGGATATCTCTTCAGCAGCACACCACTCTACTGGTACCAATTTACTATATTAGTTCGTTTTCATGCTGCTGATAAAGACATACTCGAAACTGGGAATAAAAATAGGTTTAATTGGACTTACAGTTCCACATGGCTGTGAGGCCTCAGAATCATAGCGGGAGGTGTAAGGCACTTCTTACATGGTGGCAGCAAGAGAAAAATGAGAAAGAAGCAAAAGCAGAAACCCTTGATAAACCCCATCAGATCTCGTGAGACTTATTCACTATCACGAGAATAGCACGGGAATGACTGGCCCCCATGATTCAATTACCTCCTCCTGGGTCCCTCCCACAACACATGGGAATTCTGGGAGATAAAATTCAACTTGAGGTTTGGGTGGGGTCATGGCCAAACCATATCACATAGTTTTCACTGCCCACATGAAAACATACAAATTCATCAGAAAAGTAAATTTTGCTTTTTTTAGATACAGGGTCTCACTCTGTCACCCAGGCTGGAGTGCAGTGGCGCAATCATAGCAATCACTGCAGCCCCAAACTCCTTGGCTCAAGCGATCTCCTGCCTCAGGCTCCTGAGAAGCTGGGACTACAGGTGCATGCTACCACACCCAGCTAATTAAAAATTTTTTTTTTTGTAGAAATGGGGTTTTTCTATGTTGCCCAGGCTGGTCTCAAACTCTTGGCCTCAAGTAATCCTCCTGCCTTGGCCTTCCAAAGCATTGAGATTACAGGCATGAGCTGCTGCACCTGGCCGGAAGTAAATATTTTATTGATATTTAGTTTTGAAATGAAGTTCTCATGTGGGATTTCCTATTGTGAACAAATCCTCATTTGTTCCTATTGTGAACAAATCTCATGTGGGATTTCCTATTGTGTACTTGAAGAGGTATTTGACTCTATTTGAAATCCCACACGAGCACTTTATTTCAAAGCTAAAATAATTGGTCTAAAATAATTTGGCCTTTATAGTCTTTACACACCTTTATACCCTTAAAAATTTTACTGAAGATCCAATCTTTTGTTTACATCAGAGTTTCTCATCCTTGACACTACTGACATTTTGGACTAAATAATTCTTTGTTGGGGAGGTTGTACTATGTATTATATTTAGTAGCATCTTTGGTCTTGACCCACTAGATGCCAGTAGCACCCTCCCAATCAAAATTATCAGTTGGGCATGGTGGCTCATGCCTGTAATCCCAACACTTTGGGAGAATGAGATGGGAGGATTGCTTGAGCCCAGGAGTTCCAGGCTGTAGTAAGCTATGATCATGCCACTGCACTCCAGCCTGGGCAACAGAGCAAGACTCTATCTCTAAAACAATGTAATTTAAAAAAAAAAAAACCCTCCAGATATTGCCAAATGCCATATGCCTTGTGAAGGGCAAAAATCACCCCGATTGAGAACCAGTGGTTTACACTGCTTATATCTACCAATATTTAGCATATAAGAAATGAAAACTAAAGAACTTTAAAATTTTTATGAATTCATTTGAAAATAAAAATTCTTTCATAACACATTAAGTGAATGTTTTTATTAAAAAACAATATTTTCCAAAGCAAAAAAAGAAATTTAGCAAGAAGGGTGCCAATGATTTACATTTTTTGCAAATCTTTTTAATGTCTGGCTTGACGTGAAACCAGACAGTGGCTCCTCTCTTCTGTTTCTGCATTCAATCTGTAGTGATAAGTTGTTTTTGTTGAAGTATATGAAGAAAATTCAGGCTAACTTAGATATGTAGTAGGAAAAGGGAGTATATTTTAATACATATTGAGCTTACATTTAAAATATATTTAATTTTTCACCTAGTTACAGATATTGTTCTTTGATGCTAGGCCACATTTGACAAGTTATGCAATTTCTTAATGTCAGTTGCAATGCAGACTCTGAAATCCTATTAATGACCTTTTCACACTGTTAATTAAAATCCACTATCACTTAGTTTTATCCGCTATCACTTTTGCACTTCTCAACATAGTAAAATAGGCAAATATTACCTTAATGTTATTACAAAAACAGATTTGTTGAGGACCCATTGAAGGGCCTCGGGACCTGCATGGTTCATGGAACACAATTTGAGAACCACGGCCTTAAAGGACGAACACAGTCTGACAAAAGTGGTAAGATTTACCATTTATTTAACATTTGGAATGTATGAATTCATAAAAGCAACACTACAGAGGACAGTTTGTTTTCTCAGGACAAGCTTTCAAAAGCTTATTTAAAATGCAGCTAACCCATAATGAAAAGAGGTTTCTGGCAATTCCTTCAAATAATTTAGGTGGGAAAATTAATGTGATAGGCTTTTCAAACTGAACTATTAAACATTTAACTTAAAAGCTGAATAATGACTAAAGTTAAACCTGTCCTTTAAGTCTGGTTAGTGAGTTTATTTAGCCATTATAATGTAAAGCACTGAGGAATATTCCGTATGGCAGGGAAGAACCAAAAGGCTCTGAATATAGACTTTCTCATTCAAAATGTTTACAGTAATGATTACAGAATTTGAAGTAGAGGGGATAAAAATGAAGAAGTGCCTGAACTTTTGAGAGAATTAGGTACATACTGCTATTCAGGAAGCTATGGTGTTAATTATAAATTTTCAGCCTGAACAAAAATATGTAGGTGGTAAAAAAACCTAGGTAGGTAGAATATACTAGGCCTTCTGTTTTATTAGTGGAGGGCAAGGCATTTAAAATTCAGTAGTACTACAACAACAAAGGTGGAAAAAAGTATGGGAGTTTTTTCACCAAAATGTTAACAGTGGCTATCTCCGGATGGTAGCACTCCGGGGGGTTTTTCCTTTTACTCATCTATTTGCTAGATTCTTTTTCTAGAAGAAACAGCGTATACACGTAATACAAATAAAATAATATTTTATGCAACTTCTTACATCAATCATAAAAATTAAAATAACAGATTATCAAAAAGCAGAGGATTCAACATAAGCTTTATATTGAAGTGACGTGTTAACAATGGCAGTTTTGGTGAGTTTAAGAGGAGAAACTAAGAGATGAGAAGGAAGATCCGGTTTCTTCTTTACTGAAGAGAGATATGATAGATTGGAAAATGTCTCGTAGCTCAATCGTAAAGAAAAATGAGGAATGAATATGAATAATTTATGACAGACTAACTGGAGTGTGAAAGAGAAAGAAAAAGCTGAAGCAGGAAAGGTAACTCGACCACTCAGCCAACAGTGAAACAAGAAAACGCGGTAAATTGAGTTTTTAAGACCTAGTCTGTTCCAGTCTATATAGAACAACCCCAAGAAAAAGGAAGACTGCTCATTGGCCTGAGAAATTACCTTAGATTCATGACAAGGAAGGCCATTTACTCGCAAAATTTAGCCGCACTGGACGGGCAAGTACCACTACAGAAGAGAAAACGTCTGTGAGCCCCACGACCGGCTCCTCACCTCAACAACTTGCACAGGTACCAGCTCCTTTCGCCGTCCGCCATCTTCCGCCGACCCCCGAACTCAGGAAACGCTTCACTTTCCTCTTCTCTATTGGCTCCTGAGAAAGCGAGCCATGCTCGCTCCGCCCTCACGGGCCAATTGCGCGTTACAATTGGTTGCTGGTAGCCGCTTCCCACGGCCTTCCAGCCAATAGAATATGCCGAGACGGAGACTAGTGTTCGGCCTGGCGCACACGGCACCCGCCCCCTTGGGCGGGACAGCAGCGGGGGTTGGGCTGAGGAGGGCGAGGCCTGTGATTGACAGCCGTCGCTCCTTCCCTTGCCCCTCTCCCCAACTGGAAGCCCCCGCCTGGGCGCCTGCGCCCCCCTCGGCGGCCCAGAGCCCGTAGCCCGTTGGAGGCCATTGGCTGGCCTTTGCGCACCGCGGATCGATTTTCCAGGTGCGGAGTTCACTGTCGCCGCGGTTGCTTCCTTTGGGACCCGCGGCGCCCGGCAGTCAGTCGCAGAGTCCGAGGAGGGGGCAGCGCAGAGCGGACCCGACGTGGCGCCACCCGGCACCTTCCCCGCAGAC
Source organism: Theropithecus gelada (assembly GCF_003255815.1). Taxonomy (NCBI): domain Eukaryota; kingdom Metazoa; phylum Chordata; class Mammalia; order Primates; family Cercopithecidae; genus Theropithecus; species Theropithecus gelada. The sequence goes on along the minus strand of NC_037685.1, from coordinate 82,931,159 downwards.
GGTGGGTGAGCCCTGGGAGCTGCGTCTGCGGCCCGGCTCTGCGGCGCTCACCTGCCCTCCCGCTCCCGCACACGCCTGAGATCCCAGTACAGTGTCGGAGCGCACTAGCGCGAGGTGACTGAGACTGCGGAGGAGGACGGGCCTCCGCCCTGCGGCGCCGGCACGGCAGAGGACACTTAGGCACCGGCGGGGCCGGCAGTTCCAGGGCGGGCACTCCCAGCCCCCTGGGGAGTGGGCGAGAGTCCGAGGCCCACTCTCCCCTCGCGCTCTCATCCGCACGCCCCCAAGTCGGGAGGACGGCGGCGCGCAACTTTGAATCATCCGTGTGGCGAGGGTTGCAGCTTCCCCGGTCCCTAATTAAGGGGCGGTTCCCGGACGCCTCTTGGCATTAGAGCCGAGCCGCCCCGATGCCCTCGCGCTCCGCGCCTCCCCTCCCTGGATTTTAACACCACACTCTCCTCTGCCGACCAGGTGACCTTTGGCTCTGAGCCGGATCAGAGAAGAATTCGGTGTCCGCGCGGGACGATGCCTGAGCAGGAGAGACAGATCACTGCCAGAGAGGGGGCCAGTAGGAAAGTGAGTTTTGTTACCCCGCTCCCGCGCAGCGAGCTCACTCCCACCAGGAGGACTTCCCTCCCCATGTCCTACGCTTACTCGACCCCAGGGGGTGCGCAGGCAAGGCCGAGCCAGACCCCCAGCTCCAGGGGCGTCGTGGCGTGGGAGAAAAGGACACTTTAGAAAAAGCGTGCGGTCAACTGGTGTTTGGGAATGATGGAAAACCCCGCACCTCAAAATGCATCTTTATGCTTTTAAGGGATCTGATGCTGGAGAGGTAAAGTGAGCGTCGAGTTGCTGTGCTAGAGCCCTAATGGCTCAAAACGATGAAGTTAGTTACCTGGAGAAGTTACTCAGAGCCTGGTGCTTGGACCAGATATGGTATATCGAGGCCCTGGAACTTTTATAACTGTTTTAAGTTCATTTTAATTGTACAAGTAATACATTAAAACAATCTTTTAAAAATGCAAACAGCACAGAAATATTTTGCACGAAAAGCAGATCTATTTTTCAGTATTTTTCTATTCATGTACGTATGTCTTCATTTGGCAGATATTTATTGAGAACTTACTATGTTTCAGGCACAGTGTTGAAGAGTTGATACATGTATCTATATGTAATATGCACACACTCAAGAGAAATCTTTAGGTTTCGTTTGTGTGAGGTGTTAAAATTTTTGTTTTACCTAAATGAGATCACCGTATGTGTATTCTCTAACTTTTTTCAGTTTAACAATATATTTTAGAGATTGTTTCACTAGCTGTCTAATTCAGTGCAACCTCTGCACAGTTTGAACGCATCATAGTTTATTCATGGTTTCCTAGTGGTGGACATTCTGTTTGCTACTTTTTTCCCCTCTCTCTCTCTCAGAAGTGAACGTCTTTGTACATGATTTTTAATGCTGACGCTGTTTCTTTAGGATAGATACTTAGGCCTGGATTGCTGGACAGAACAGTAGGCTGTTTCTTTTCCACAGATTTCTGAAACTAATTCAGCAACATTGCTGGGTGCCGTTTAGTAGTGAATTCATCTAGGCTCCAGTGATACAGAAATGAAAACTAATGGATTAGTGGATGGACAGAGAGAGTCTGTTTGGTAGGTGGTTTGTACAGTATGATGACTATGCATTTGATAGGGGTATGAAGAAATATTGGGAGCGGTGGCTTGTGCAGTGGAGATTTCAACTTCCTACAATGTCCCCACCTAGAGAAAAAAATCCTGATCCTTCCAAATCGAGCTCAAGACCTGCCACCTCCTTGAAACGTTCTGTAACTGCTCCTGCCCATGTTGACCTGTCTTCTGGAATCCTCTGATAATAGCGTTGACCAACGTTATTGAGCTTACTGTGTGTGTGCTGGGCATTGCGTTAGGCACTCATATCCCTCTATGTGCACTCTTGTGTTTAATCCTTACAAAAACCCTTTGATGTAGATATTATATCTTGTTATCAACATTTATTCAACAAATATTTTTTTGAGTGTTATGTGCCAGGCGTTTTAGACACTGGGGATTTAGGTAGCACCAAGACCTTGCCCTCATGAATTTACATCCTAGTCGGAGATAGGAAAAAAAAGGGCGTAAACAAATATATAGCGTAGGAGTTAAGGGAAAACTTCTTCTGTGTCCCGTGAAGCGTCACTGAAAAATCAACTGACAGATGGCAGATTAATAGGAGAGAAGGCATACACATTTACTAACATGCCGTGAGAGTCTTACAAAATACGATCTCAAAGGAAGGCAAGATGGTTGCCATTTTTATACTATCTTGAGGTTACAGAAAGAGTGGGGGCTCTAAGCTTGGCCAAAAACAGGTTGTGTTTGTAAATCAGGTTATAGGAGGGAGAGAAGAGGAGACCTGGCTAGCAAAGGTGGTCTTATGTAGATGAAACCTCACAGGTAGCAGCCCTCAGGGAAGAAATGTTTCAGACCCTGAAGGTGCCAAACTCAGCTGATCTCACCCAGAGCCAGACAAGGAAGGGCCCTCTGAGAAAAACTGTCTGCATCAGTGGAGATTCTCTACAGATGCTCATCTCCCTCACAGTAGGACTGCTTTTGTCTGTAGGCCCTCTGAACGGCCATCTCAAAATATTTCAAATGAGTCTATTTTGAGGTGAAATGTTTTGGTTTCCTTCAGTGGCTTTATTTCAGGTACTAGTTAGTATTGTGAAGAAAATAAAGGAGTTTGGGTCCAGGAGTTCAAGACCAACCTGGGCAGCATATCAAGACTTCGTTTCTACCAAAAAAAAAAAAAAAAGCTGGGCATAGTGATGTGTGCCTGTTGAACCGACTACTCTGAAGGCTGAGGCAGGAGGATGGCTTGAACCCAGGAGTTTGAGGCTGCAGTGAGCTGTGATCCTACCACTGCACTTCAGCCTGAGTGACAAAGCAAGATCCTGTCTACAAAAAAAAAAAAAAAAAAAAAAAAAAAGCAGAGTAAGGGAATGACTTGGGTGGAGAGGAAGATGCGGTTTTAAGTAGGTGGTCAGGGAATGATTTCTCTGGGAAGGTAGGATTTGAGTAGAGCCTTGAATGATTCAGATTTCGGAGAAATATCCTAGGTTCAGAAACCATCTAGTGTGAGAGTCCTAAGGCAGTCGTGTGATAAGAAGAAATATATACTTGGTCTTGTCCCACGTTCCTGATCCTGACGTAGAGCTTCTAAAAACCATTGTAATTTCCTGAAGGAAAGTGATAAGAGCATCTGTTGTTATTCATAACAAATCTCTTTCACCCCTACCTGAGTTTCTGTTAATGAGAGGGCTCTTGATAGGTCCCTAGATAGCTTCAGGATGGAGACTGATTGCCAGAAGAACCAACCATGTGATTAGGGAATTCGAGTGGTCAGCCCGGTACTCCAGCCTCTGGAGATTGTGCCAGTAACCAGTGGACAATGATCTCATCAGTCATGCCTGCAGAATAGAGCTTTCTTTAAATTTTTATTTATTTTTATTTATTTATTTATTTTGAGATGTAGTCTCTGTCGCCAGGCTGGAGTGCAGTGGCGGGATCTCAGCTCACTGCAACCTGTGCCTCCTGGGCGCAAGCGATTCTCCTGCCTCAGCTTCCTGAGTAGCAGGGCTTATAGGAGCCCACCACCACACCCAGCTAATTTTTGTATTTTTAGTAGAGACGGGGTTTCACCATGTTGGCCAGGATGATCTCTATTTCTTGACCTCGTGATCCGCCCACCCAAAGTGTTGGAATTACAGGCGTGAGCCACTGCGCCTGGCGTTTTTTTTTTAACCAGCGCAGTGGATCACAAATAGAGCTTTCTTAAAAATCCTAAATGATGGGTTTTGGAGAGCTTCCTGTTGGTGAACGCATGAAGGTGTTGGGAAGGTGGTGCCTGGAAAGGACATGGAAGCTTCTGGAAACCTCCATTCCCATATTTTGCCATATCTTTTCCATGTGGTGGTTTCTTAGCTGTATTTTTTATAATAAACTGGTGATAGTAAATAAAGTGCTTTCCTAAGTTCTGCGAGCTGCTCTAGTAAATTACCCAACCTGAGGAGGCAGTTGTAGGAAACTCCTGACTTCACAGTTGGTCAGGAGTCCAGATGGCCCAGACCCGGCGACTGGCATGTGAAGTGTGGGCACTCTTGTGGGCCTGAGCCCTTACCTGTGGGGTCTGTGCTAACTCCAGATGGTTGGTGTCGGAATTGAATTGAATCGTAGGGCCCCCAGTTAGTGTCTGGAGAGTGAGCATTGGTTGGTGTGGGAAAAAGCCCCACACATTTGGTGTCAGAAGTGTCATGAGTGGAAACAGTACAGAAGACATGATGTTAGAGTTTGGGGAACAATAAGAAAGCCAGAGTGGCTGGGGCAGACCTAGGATTGAGTCCTAGCCAGGCCTGGCTGACTTTCTCAGTTATTTTTTATTGTCAAAACTTACTTGACACTTGGTCATACCACCTGGTATGATTATTTAATGAATATAGCTTTTATTTGCAACTCTGTGCTTCTTGAAATGGGAACCGGGTTTGTACCCTTTAAAAAACTATTTCCCATAGCACGTATAGGTGCACTGCAGTTGTTCTTGAATGAGTGAATTCTCGACATGATTTCTCCACATTGTTTTATCTTCAGAGGCCTCTCTGTGGGGCAGCAGTGACCTGGTCATTCAGCCTTCAGTCCACAAACATTGTGGAGCACTTTCTGTGTGCCTGGTACTGGGCCAAGCAGGGGGAGGCAGAGATGAAGAGAGGTCAGCCCCTGTGCTGGATGCGTGCTGGAACAGAGCTGTCTACACAGTACAACACCCACAGAAGGGGTACAAAAATTCCTTCAGTGGGAAGTGGTGCTCCAGTGGGTCTTTCAGGAAGAGCAGGCGTTGACACATGGGAGCATGGAGAGAAGGGCGTTGACTAGGCACATGGGAGCACGGAGAGAAAGGCATTGGAGGCAGAGACCAGCATGTGTAAAGGTCCAGAGGACTGGAAATGGAAAGAGGCAGTTAGGGGACTGTGAAGGGCGTGGCAAGGCTGGAAGAGTGGAAGGCTGGAAGGTCCGTGGAAGACCCTGTTTATCAGGCTAGGAGTTTGGACTTTACCCTACAGGATAACAGCCTAAGTCACTCCTGCAAGGCAGAGGGTGAACTGGGCAGGAAACTGCGGGAGACCAGCTAGAGACTGTTGGAAATGATTGTCCCCATCCAGACCAAAGGTGGCTGAAAAACCTGAAAAAGAACTGTAAGTTAGGTCTTCTACCCTTACTCTCTATGGAATTGTCTTCTTGGTAGAGAAACTAGGCTGTCTAAACTCAACTGTCCTGAATATTAGAGGCCAGTGGTCGTTTTAGCAGCAACAGAGTGCAGTTGGTAACTACAGAGCAGGGTAAAATAAACTAAGCAAGTGACAGAGATGGATTTTAAGTGCTTCTTTACCTGACATACATTTTCCTCTCAATGGGAGGGATGGAGATGGCCCAGTAACATGAACACTGCTCACTGATGTCATAGCACAGGTATCAAGGAAGTATCCATGTTCAGGTGACTTTAGTGTCATTTTTATCTATAGGAGAAGATTGGAATCATTGCATAGTGATGAGTGTTGTTCTGAAATGTCCATAGCTTTTTTTTTCTTATATAGATTTTTCTTTTTTCTGTTTTTTTTTTTAGCTAAGTTAAAGGAGAAAATCTGAGGAGATCAAAGGTCAGTGAGATAGGGGGCAAAGCAGAGAATGACTTTTTTATTGCGATGTAACTAACATAGTAAATACAGCTTTTTTGATTTTTGTTTTTGTTTTTGTGTTGTGTTTTGTGTGTGTATTTTTTTTTTTTAGACAGAGTTTCGCTATGTCGCCTGGCTGGAGTGCAATGGCTTGATCTTGGCTCACTTCAACCTCTGCCTCCTGGGTTGAAGCAGTTCTCCTGCTTCAGCCTCCCGAGTAGCTGGGATTACAGGATCCGCCCCCAAGCCTGGCTAATTTTTGTATTTTAAATAGAGACTGGGTTTCACCATGTTGGCCAGGCTGGTCTCGAACTCCTTACCTCAGGTGATCCACCCTCCTTGGCCTACCAAAGTGCTGAGATTACGGACATGAGCCACCATGCCCGGCCACAAATACAACTTTTAAAACACTAGTAATTGTGAAATCTTTCATTTCTGAACATAGCAGCTTTGTTGGAGCCAGAAATTCAGGCAACCACATGGATGGTGCTGCTAGCAGTTTCTTGTTTCTAATCTCAGTTATGCCTTCTGATGCCTTTTACTTGTCCTTACCAACTTTGTGTGATTCTTGGCAAGCCTTTGCCATTTGGAGTGAGTCCTCTGCACAATTTCTGCTGTCCCTTATTTTCAACAGGTAACTTCACTTCTTACTCAAGGAAATTGACATCATTGAGTATGTTTTTCTTCAACTTTCTGCCTAGCTCTACCCACCTTCTCCCTCAATTTTTCTTTTCCTTTCCAACTTTTCTTTTTGTTTCAAGAGGTAGATTTGTTACATGGGTAAATTGCGTGTTGTGGGGGTAGGTGTACAGATACCCCATAGGTAGTTTTTTAATCCTTACCCTCCTCCCACCCTCCACCCCCAAGTAGGCCCCAGTGTCTGTTGTTCTTTCTTAGTGTCCATGTGTACTCAGTGGTTAGCTCCCACTTATAAGTGACAACATGCAGTATTTGGTTTTTGGTTCTGGTGTTAATTTGCTTAGGATAATGACCTCCAGCTCTATCCATGTTGCTGCAGAGGACATGATCTCATTCTTTTTTATGGCTATGTAGTATTCCATGGTGCATATGTATCACATTTTCTTTATCTGCTCTGCCTTTGATGCTCATCCAGGTTGATTCTGTTTTTGCTATTTTGTGGATAGTGTTGAAATGAGCATATGCATGCATTTGTCTTTATGGTAGAAAGATTTATATTCCCTTAGGTATACACTCAATAATGGGATTGTGGGGTCAAATGGTACTACTTTTTGTTTTTTGACAAGGTCTCACTCTGTCCCCTAGGCTCTGGAGTGCAGTGGCATGATGACGGCTCACTGCAGCCTCAACCTCCTTGGGGTCAAGTGATCCTCCCATCTCAGCCTCCCAAGTAGCTGCAACTACAGTCACATGTCATCACGTCCAGCTAATTTTTTTTTTTTCTCTAGGGGACGGGTTTTGCCATGTTGCCCAGTTGGGCTGGTCTGAAACTCCTGGTCTCAAGCCATCTTCCCTCCTTGGCCTCCTAAAGTGCTGGGATTACAGGCAAGAGCCACTGTGCCTGGCCAAATGATAGTTCTATTTTTAAATTCTTTGAGAAATCTCCAGGTTGCTTTCCACAATAGCTGAACTAATTTACATTCCCAGCAGTTGTGTGTATGCATTTTCTTTTCTCCACCACCTTGCCAGCATCTGCTATTTTTGACTTTTTAGCAATAGTCATCCTGACTGGTGTGAGATGGTATCTCACTGTGGTTTTGATTTGCATTTCCCTGGTGATTTGTAATGTTGAGCATTTTTTCACATGCTTGTTGGCCACATGTATCGTGTATGTCTTTCTTTGAGAAGTGTCTATTTATGTCCTTTGCCCATTTTTCAATGGGTTCTTTTTTGCTTGTTGATTTGTTTAAGTTTGTTATAGATTCAGGATTTTAGACCTTTGTCTGATGCATATTTTGTAAATATTTTCTCCCCTTCTGTAGGTTGTCTGTTTATTCTATTCCAAATTTTATTTAGACCGACAACCTATGTTTGTCTCCTTATCTCTAGAATCGGAGGACAGGCCTGTCTTCTTTTTAAGGTCATCCCCTCTACCAGTGTCCTTGACGCCTTCCTCTCTGCTTGTTCTGGAGCCTACTGGTTATTGACCATGTCTTCTCTCCACTTTCCCCTTTTCTGCTGATTTCTCTCTTTCTGCCTGTGACACTGTGCAATTTGCTTTTATTCTAAAATCTCTCCCATTACTTTGTTTCTGTCACTAGCTATTACACTATTTCTCTTCTCCCTTTTTCCCTCAGTTTCCTAGAAAGAATAGTCTGCACTTGCTTGTTTACAGAAAGTGCCTAGGAACCCCACCTGACTCACGAACAAGAGCGTGATCACCACCATGGCACCCTCCCAGCTGCTCCTTTCTTATCTTTTCGCATCACCCACAGGAGTGCCCACCACAGAGGTGACCACCATGCTCGATATTGTGTTCATTGTAACCCAGCTTTCTATTTTCTATTAAGCTTTGTTACATATATATGAATGCTTGAATAATATATTATTTAGTTTTCTTGCTTTCTGAGCCTCATAAATATGGTATTATAGTATGTTTAGTCTTAAAGGACCAGCTTTTCTAACTAGATATTGCATTTCTAAGATTCATGGCTGTGTTAAATGCTGTTGGGGGGTATACAGCACAGTTTATCCAGTTTCCTAGAAGAGTGCTTGGAGGTCTGTGGGTTTTTGCACTTTATGAGCAGCTCTGTTGTGAACATTTTTGTTTGTGTCTCCTGATACACAAAGGCAGTCTGTCCACTGCTTTTCCCATTGCCCTCTGGCTTTTCCTTCACTGCTGTCCTGAATCTTCTCTTGTTTAGGTTTCCATGAATACCAAAGGCAGGTCCTCCCCAGTTCTTATTTGAATGGCCTCTGCTATGGTTTGAGTGTTGTCATCCCATATTTCATGTTGAATGTTAATCCCCAGAGTAACAGTATTAAAAAGTGAATCCTATAGGAGGTGATTGAAGCCCTCATGAGTGGGACTAGGTCCCCTTATGAAAGGTCTGGATGGAGGGAGTTTACCCCTTTTCACCTCTTCAGCCACATGAGGGAGGACACAATGTTTCTCTCCTCTGGAGGACACAAAAACATGGCTGCATTTTAAAACAGGGCAGCCCCCACCAGACACTGACTAACTCACCAGAGCCTTAATCTTGGACTATCCAGCCTCCAGAACTGTGAGAAATAGAGTTGTATTGTTTATAACTACCTAGTCTGTGGTAGTTTGTTATAGAGGCATGCTGAGACCAGCTCAGTTGGGAGACCCTAACCCAGCGGCATTAGAGGAATTAAAGACACACACACACAGAAATATAGAGATATAAAGTGGGAAATCAGGAGTCTCACAGCCTTCAGAGCTGAGAGTCCCGAACAGAGATTTACCCACAAATTTATTAACAGCAAGCCAGTCATTAGCATTGTTTCTATAGAGATTCGATTAACTAAAAGTAAGGGATGGGCCGAAATAAAGGGGTAGGTCTGGCTAGTTATCTGCAGCAGGAACATGCCCTTTAGGCACAGGTTGCTCATGGTGTTGTTTGTAGTTTAAGAACATCTTTAAGCGGTTTTCCGCCCTGGGCAGCCAGGTGTTCCTTGCCCTCCTTCCAGTAAACCCACAACCTTCCAACGTGGGTGTTATGGCCATCATGAACATGTCACAGTGCTGCAGAGATTTTGTTTGTGGCCAGTTTTGGGGGGCTTGTTCCCAAGAGAGGCACAAAGGGACTAAGATAGAAATTGGTACCAAGAAGTGGAGTGTTGCTGTAACAGATCCCTGAAAACGGAGAGTTGGCTTTGGAACTGGGTAAAGGGTAGGGGGCTGGAAGAGTTTGGAGGTACATGCTGGAAAAAGCCTAGATAGTATGAACTAAGCATTAAGGATTATTTTAGTGAGGGCCCAGAAGAACAGAGCTGTAGACAGAACCCGAATCATCTTAGAGGTTACTTAAGTGGTCATGATCAGAATGTTGGTGGAAGTATGGACAGCAAAGGTCATTTTGATGAGGTCTTAGATAGAAATGAGGAATATTTTATTGGGAACTAGAGAAAAGCCCATTCTGTTTTTATTTATAAAATGGCAGAGAATGTGGGTCAATTGTGTCTGTGCCCTAATGCTTTGTGGAGGATAGATGATGAACTAGATGAAGAGTGATGAACTAGGATATTTGGTGGAAGAAATCTCTAAGCAGAGAGTGCAGGGTGCTGCATGGCTTCTCTTAATTGCTTGTAAGAAAATGCAAGAAGAAAACAAATTAAAGACAAATTAAAATCAAAAGGGAAGCAGAACTTACAAAGATTTGGAAAATGTTCAGCCTGGCTAGATCATAAAGAATAAAAAGGCTGCTGGGAAGAATGACCTTAAAGGGATTTGGGAGGTCTTTGGGACTGCTACTCCTGTCACAGGCCCTGAGTGCCTGGACCACGAGGGCAGGAGGGAGAGGACCATGCCCCACCAGTGGGGCCATGGGTCTAGTTGCCCAGGGCCACCTCGAATCTCTGCTTCCTGCATTCTGCAGTGCTCCTTGGCCACCCCAGCTGTGGCTCAGGTGTGGCTTGGGCTGCTGCTCTGGGAGGTGCAGGCTGTACACCTTGGTGTCCATGTGGTGCTAACTGCAGCTGAGCAGAGTTCAAGAGCTGTAGAGTGTGGCTACTTTCATCTAGATTTCAGAGGATGTCTTGGAGGACCCAGGGCCTAGGCAGAAAACGTCTCTGGGGAAGAGCTGTCACAGAGCGCCCCCACTAGGGCGGTACCATCAGAGTCATGAATTGGGCAGTGCCAGACTACACAGTTCAGGGCTCCATCTAGGGGGAATGAGGGAAAGACTATAAAGTGTTCAGGGAAGCAAAACAAAGAGAATAATTGATTGGTTAAAGTAGAAAGGCCTAGTTATAAGCTGTCGTGAGATTGGAGAAAAAATAAAAAATAAGGAATAAAAAAGACCCTACTTAGAGTTTAGTTGGCGGTTCCTGATTGATGAAGCCTCTAGTTAGAGGTAGTTGATGGATTCTGCTTGGTTATGCTTAAGCTTTGTTTTACTGTTTGTATTGAGTTGGATTTGGTTTGCTTACATAGGAACCTGAAGTGCTAGAGTCTTCTCAGCCTAATTGCTTCCTGATTAATGATTTTTTAACACAAGTTAGGATGCATCTTCCTGATACCTCATGGCCTAAGACGGCTGTTGGGGCTGCAGCTGAGTATTTCAAGTTTGCACACCGCTGAAATAAGGGAAAGGCAAGGATAATCCTGCTTTCTCTTTTTTTTTTTTTTTTTTTTTTTTGGAGACAGAGTCTTGCTCTGTCAGGCAGGCTGGAGTGCAGTGGCACGATCTCGGCTCACTGCAACCTCCCTCTCCTGGGCTCAAGCAGTTCTCTTGCCTCAGCCTCCCGAGTAGCTGGGTTTACAGGCATGTGCCACCACACCCGGCTAATTTTTATATATTTTTTTTAGTAGAGACGGGGTTTCACCATGTTGGCCAGGCTGGTCTTGAACTCCTGACCTCAGGTAATCTGCCTGCCTTGGCCTTCCAAAGTGCTGGGATTACAGGTGTGAGCCACCACACCCAGCCAGTCCCGCTGTCTTTTAAGGAGCCTGCTTAGGAACCCTGACAAACAACTTTGCCTTATATTCCATTGGCTAGAACTTTGGCCAGTTTTCAACATCTTAAAATGGGAAGATTTTACTGTGTAAAACTCCAGCTATCCACCTTCTCTTGGAAGCTCTGGTGACACCAGGCCTTTTGACAACAGTTGGCTGGAGCTGAGGAACAGCTGCCTCCTCCAGGTGGGGCATGAGCTCCTCCTGTGGCCGCAAGCCCCACATGGCCTGTTCTGCTCATTTAAGTCACTGCCTACTTGTGACAGTACAGGCACACCTTTGCTTTATTGCCCTTTTGCAGATGCTGTATTTTTTTTTTTTTTTTTTTTTTTTTACCCAGTTGAAGGTTTCTGGCAACCCTGCACTGAGCAAGTCTACTGATGCCATTTGTGTAACAGCATGTACTCTCTTCATGCCACATTTTGTTAATTCTCACAATATTTCAGATTTTTCATTATTATTATATCTGTTATGGTAATCTGTGATCAGTGCTGTTTGATGCTACCATTATAATCATCTTGGGGCCCGTATAAGATGGCAAAGTTAATCTATAAATGTGTGCATTCTGACTGCTGCACTGACTCTAGCAGTTCCTGTCTCTGTCTCTCCCTCCCTCTCAGGTCTCCCTGTTTCCTAAGACACAACAGTATTAAAATTAGGCCAATTAATAACCCTACAATGGATTCTAAGTGTTCAAGTGAAAGAGTCCACTCCCTTTAAATCAAAAGCTAGAAATGATTAAGCTTAGTGAGGAAGGCTTGTCAAAAGCTGAGATAGGCTGAAACCTAGGACTCTGGTGCCAAACAGTTAGCAAAGTTGTGAATGCAAAGGTAAAGTCCTTGAAGGAAAGTAAGTACTACTCTAGTGAACACATGAATGATAAGAAAGCAAAACAGCCTTACTGCTGATATGGAAAAAGTTTTAGTGATTTGGACGTAAGATCAAACCAGACACAACATTCTCTTAAGCCAAAGCCTCGTCCAGAGCACGGTCCTCAACATTGAAGCAAGGCCTTCTACTAGCAGAAAGACCATGACTTACTGACAGCTCAGATGATTGTTAGCATTTTTTTGCCATAACATATTTTAAAATTAAGGTATATGTATTTTTTTAGACATAATGCTATTGCACACTTAATAGACTATAGTATAAACGTAACGTTTATATGCACAAGGAAACCAAAACCTTTGTGTCACTCACATTATTAGGATATTTGCTTTATTGTGATGATCTAGAACCAAACCCATGATATCTCTGAGAGATCCCTGTATTTGAGCTTAGATCCCTGGCTTGAAGGGATAAAGGAATGAGTAAGTGAGGGAGGAGGGAGTCAGCTTTTGCATGAGGCTCGCTTGCTCCCTCCCTCCCTCTCTTTCTTCCTTCTCTCCCTCCCTCCCTCCTCTCCCGCTCCCTTCCCCTCCCCTCCCCTCCCCTCCCCTCTTCTTTAACAGGTTCTCTGTTGCCCAGGCTGGAATGCAGTGGCAGGCTCACTGCAGCCTGGTTCTCCTTGGGCTCAGGTGATCCTACCACCTCGGCTTCTTGAGTAGTTGGGACTGCAGGCATGTGCCACCATGCCCAGCTAATTAAAATTTTTTTTTTTTTGTAGAGACAGCGTTTCACCATTTTGCCCAGGCTGGCTGGTTTTAAACTCCTGGGCTCAAGTGATCCTCCCATTTGAGCCTCTCAAAGTGCTAGGATTACAGGCATGAGCCCCCACACCCAGCCCTGAATGTTGAGTATTGTCTGAAAGTTTAGCAGTCTTTTTACAGCAAGCACATTTGTAAGTTGTTTTGGCTTGGCATTCTTTGTCATTCATTCAACAAATATTTATTGAGAAAATCTGTAAGTGTCAAGCAGTGTTTTAGACCTTGGAATACAGCAGTGACTGAACAAAATAGATGTGAAGAGGCTGTGTGTGGTGGTTCAGACCTGTAATCCCAGCACTTTGGGAGGCCAAAGTAGGCGGATTGCTTGAGCTCAGGAGTTTGAGGCCAGCCTGGATAACATAGTGAAACCCTTGTCTCTACTAAACAAAAAATAAATAAATAAATAAATAAATAAATAAATAAATAAATAAGCAAGCAAGCAAGCAAGCTGGGCATGGTGGCACGCACCTGTAGCCCCAGGTACTTGGGAGGCTGAGGTGGGAGGATCACTTGAGCCAGGGAGGCGGAGGCTGCAGTGAGCCAAGATCACAGCAGTGCACTCCAGCTTGGGTGACAGAGTGAGACCCTGTCCTTTAAAAAAAAAAAAAGTGAAGGATTCCTGCACTTGTGAAACTTAGATTCTAACTGGGGAGATGGTTGTTAAAAAAGAGTAAGTAAAAGATATATTATTGCATTTGGTGGTGATTGAGAATTCTCGAGAAAAATAAGACAGGGAAGGATGATAGGGAATTGGGAGTGCATGAAATTTAGATAGGGTCATTTGGGGGAAATCACTGAGAAGTTGACATTTGAGCAAAAATCTCATGGAGGTGAGGAGGTGAGCCCTCCGGATATGGGAGGTTGGAGGGAAGTATTTCTAAGCTAGTAGAAAGTTCCGGAGGCAGGTTTACGCCTTGCTTACCTAAGGAACAGCAATATTAGAATGATTGTTTCAGAGTGAGTAAGGAGCCAGGAGTGTGAGGATAAGTTGGAAGGTAATGAATGGGAGGGCTGCAACTGTATAGTCTTACAGATCTTCGTTGTAAGGATTTTAGGTTTTATCAAGCACATGGGAACCCCCTGGAGGCATTTTCGGGGAATGACATCTTGTGACTTCCTCTTAAAGGCATTCATCTGGCTTCTGTGTTGAGAATAGACTTTAGGGGCTAAGAGCAGAAGCCAGGAGGTCAGTTAGGAGATTCTAAGCAATAGTGCAGGTGAGATGAGCTGATGGCTTGGACCAGGGTTCTTGTGGATGTGTTGAAGTCATTGGATGCTGGATGCATTTTGATGGTGGAACTAACAGAATTTGCTAAACATTTACATGTGGGTTTGAAAGAAGGAGATGATTCTTTTTTACTTTTTAATTTTAAATTAATTTTAATTATTATTTTTGGGACAGAATCTCACACTGTCATCCAGGCTAGAGTGCAGTGGTCCAATCACAGATCACTACAACCTCCATCCACCTCCTGGGCTTAAGTGATCCTCCTACCTCAGCCTTCTGAGTACCTGGGACTACAAGTGTGCACCACCATGCCCAGCTAGTTTTTTATTTTTTGAAGAGATGGTGTCTCACTGTGTTGCCCAAGCTGGTCTGAAACTTCTGGGCTCAAGTGGTCCTCCTGCCTTGGCCTTCCAAAGTGCTGGGATTACAGGCATGAGCTACTGTGCTTGGATGAAATGATTCTTATCAAAGAGGAATCCAGATTTTTTTCCTGGGCAAGTGGAAGGAAACAGTTGTATTCACTAAGGTGGGGAAGACTGTGGGAGCAGCAGGGGAAGGGCAGAATATTGGGAGCTCTGTTGTAGACAAGTTAAGTTTGAGATGTGTAAGAAACACCGAGGAAATGGTGATGAGACGTTTGGGTCTGTAAGTGTAGCGTTTGGGAATTGTAGGCTGTAGGTGGTGATATAGTCTGAATGTTAATATCCCTGCCAAATTCATATGTTGGAATGTAACCCTGAAGGTGATGGTATTAGGAGGTGAGGACTTTAGGAGGTGATTTGGCCATGAGGGCTCTGCCTTCTCGAATGAGGTTAGTGCCTTCATAAAAGAGGCTTGAGGGAGCCACTTTGCTCTTCTGCCATTTGAGGATGCAGCAGCAAGGCACCATCTATGAAGCAGAACGGCCTTCAGCAGACACCGAATCTGCTGGCTCCTTGATCTGGAACTTCCCAGGCTCCTGAACTGTGAGCAATAAATTTTTGTTGTTTATAAATTATCCAGTCTAAGGTATTTTGTGATAGCAGCCTGAGTGAGCTAAGAAAGGTATACTTCTCCTGGCCTGGATGAGTGCACAAGGAATGAACAGAGATGGAAAAGAGGTCCAAGGGCCGAAAGCACTTGAGGTTTGGGGGCTTGGAGGCTCTGGTGGAAGACTCTTGAGTAGGAGCTGTTGGTGGGAAGTACAGGAGGAAAATCAGGAGGGTGGGGCAACTTGGAGGCTGAGCTTGGAGACAAGGACTGGTCACCTTGGGCAGTGTGAGTGTCACTGACTGAGAGTAAGGATGGGGGTGGGCAGTGGGGACCTGAGGAGCCGGAGAGGGGATAGGACCACTGTCTTGGAGGGCAAAAGGTGAGAGGACTAGGGGGTAGTTGGACTGCCAGGTGGCAGCACGGGTCCTTCCGCAGTTAGTGGTGCTGAATCAGAGTGCGGCCAGCCAGCCTGGATGTGCGTTCTGTCTGACTCTTGTTGAGCTGCTGGAGGACAGGTGTGAAGCCAAGTGGAACTGAGAGCAAAGCAGTGTTGAAGTTTTGCAGGTAGGTGCCAGATGATGAGGGCAGCCAGTGAAGTCGAAGGTACGTGGAATGAACTGTGAAATGGAAACACTTTTACTTTTTGATAATCCCGTTATTTCTCTTTTTGGCATCCCGTCTCTTTATAATTTAGAACTATCGTAATCATTTTTCACTCAAGACTGTTCAGCCAAGTGCAGTTTATTTAAGAGCACTCCTTCAGTGAGCTTACTTAGGTATGTGTTTGTTTGTGCCTGTTTCCTGTTAATAAGCTGGTATGAAAGTCCTGCTGAACTAGTTGTTTCAGTCTTGGAGATCAGCAGCGGTATGGGGAGGAGAAGCCAAGCCGATGTTAAAGGCCACCATCCTTCCCTCCCCTGCTCCCAGCACCTAGTGATTGAGGAATTCAGAATTGAATACTGCCCTTTGCTACTGTTCTTCTCTCCTAATTTGCCAGTAAACTTCCAAGAGCAGTATGTGTCTTGTGCTCCTCTTCTGGTCTTCTGTTGTGCATACACTTAAATACTTGGCTCTCAGGCTGTAAATAATCTGCATTGGTTAATACTCCCCTCTGTTCTGAAGGCTGGGCTGCTGGAGCCCTGACTGTTGGTGGCTGTGCTGTTTGCAGTGCTCACGTTCTCTGCTTGGGAACCGAGCATGCAGCTTTAATGTCAGGCTCTGCCCTCCTATCCTGTCATAGGATCTGGGACTCCTCTCCCCATCTTGGGAGGGCTGGCCTGGGGATTTCATCTGGGAAGCCCTGCCCAATGTGAGCCTCTAGCTGGACTGAGCAGGTAATGTTTGTGAGTGCTGAAATATTTTAACCAGATGTCCCTCCTCCAAAGAGCCCTTTGTCCTGGAGGTTCATGGAAACATGAGCTGCCCATCTGCCTTTGGGCCCAGGCTTCTCAGGTTGCAACAAGATTGTTTAGGACACCAAAGAGATATTTATTTTTATACAGGAAAGATCCACAGACTGTGAAGGTGAGTAGGAGGTAAAGAAGATGAATTTTCTTCTGGAAAATGGCTCGTGAAATTTGTACATGTGGAAGACAGAATAATCTAGTGCAAGGAAACCCTTGAAGACCTGTTCTAGCAGGAATATATGAGGGACTGATAGAGTTTGCCCTTGCGTTGTGGTAAGGGGGGCAAAAAGTGCCATGAAATTCTAGGTAGAAAGCACATTCTGAGCAGTATATAATTCAACTCATTTTTAAAATATGGTTAAATATACTTATTAAAATGTAAGTATGTAAATAACTGCTTAAATATACTTATTTAATGTCTGATATTGTTCATCACCATGTTAGGTGTGTGGGCAGCTAAGATATGAGATCCTCGTAGGATCTGTCCATGTTTCCCAAAGTGAGCACATGCCCATAGGCATCAGTAACAAGTGTGGACTGAGCTGACTGCAGCCTCAGTGGACAGAGAAGACTTGTCCTCCAGCAGTGTTACAGGCTGACCCCCTGCTGGCACCCTGATGTTGACATTAGTGATGTTGGCATTCAGATAAGGGAGAGAGCTGCTGGCTGGATTCCACAGAGAGGCAGGACTTGAAGGATAAGAAGGATTAGATGGTGCCGGGAAGGGGAGGAGCAGGGAAGCCAGGGTCAGGTGTAAGGAAAGGGGAAGGTGCTAGAAAGAGGAGTTTGGACTTAATGCTGTAGCCTGGGAAGGTGGCCCATGCCTTGGCTGTTCCACAGGTCCCTTAGATTCTATGGGAGCAAAGGAGAAGCCACTGTGTTTACCCCAGACTTGCCTTCTTCCTACCCTCCCCCCTCATCTTGGTGTACTCATCACCTTGTGCCCAATCTGCGAAACTAGAAATGGCATTGTCATCCTCAGGCCCACACTTTTTGTCACCTGCTGTGATCCAGCAGTCACTGAGTTGGGAGGCCTCCTCGTTTGTTTAATCATATTCTACTATTAAATTTCCTGCCCCTTGTAATCCCCCCTCTCCTGAGTCTTCATTCTTGTTTCTGCCCAAACTGTTTCCAGATCACAAATATGATTCTGTGAGTTCTGTGCTCAGAAACTCCTGGTGATTCTACACCAGCCACAGGACGAAGTCTAGACTCTGCTCTTTCTAACCTGGCCCCAGCCCCTTTTTCTGGCTGTCTTCTGGATCTGAGCCACCATCTAGAAGTGGTTTGAATGGTGAAGTATTTCAATTTCATGGAGCTAACAGGATAGACTATTTAAAAGCATGTGGCACATATGATCCCTATGTATTTTCCTTATTAGCTATTCATAGGCACAGCACAGAAGAAGCATTTATATTTATAATGATCTCATGTCACCAAGGAAAAGTTAAAATATGTTCAATAACTTGCTTTAAAAGGCAGCAGAAAAATAGATGTTACCTTTGGGGAAGATTTTCACCCGGAATGACTAATTTTTAAAAAATCTAATGCTTAAAGAGATAAGCCTCAGTTACCTGGAAAACCTACTTCTGATGCCCCATAAATGAAATGTCAGGTGGTCAGCAGGGCATGTGGAGCTCCTGATAGATCCTATCAGGAAGGGAGAGACGTAGATAAGCAAGACCTGAAGAATCACTAGAAAGCAATCGCAGATGCACCTGACGTGTTTACATGGGCTCCCATAGAGGCAGCTGCACAGCCCCGCGGTGCTAGCCTCTGTCTGGCAGGGAGGCTAGGGTTGGGGCCCAAGGCCTTTAACATCAAATATACCTTTCCTTTGATGAAAATGGGTTTGAATGATATTTCTTGGAAATTGAGGTAAGTTCTTTGTTTTTTGGCTCAGCACTTAGAAGATAAGAAACAAACCCAGACACATTTTGGAGGAGTTGGTTGCTCAGCGTGTGCTTTAGAAGTGATAGCAACCCCCACGGAGTGCAGTAAGAAGCAGCAGGATAAAGCAGGCACGAAGGGGCTTTGGTGCATGGACCAGCCTTGGGGTTGCCTTTCCTCAAAGAGAACAGATCTCTCAGTCGGGAGTTCTTGGGGCAGGGATGACAGTGTTAATGGGGGAGGAAGCGTCATTGTGGGCAACCTATGAAGAGGCAGCCGTCAGTGACCTTGGGTGTGTGTTCTGAGTGCCCTCACTGGGTGCACACCTTAGTGACCCCTTGCTGGTACATTCTGCTGTGAAGAATAACACGGAGAGACAGAGAGACCGTTTTACCCTGATCTCAATTCCACACACACTTGGTGGCAGGAGGTATGGCTGGGATTAGGGGCTGTGGTGGACCTGTTCCTGCCATGGGGGATGAGGTCCCTCCTTCTGATCTTTGAGTGGTGGGGTAGGGTGGAGTGGGGTAGAGTCGGGGGGAGGGTAGGACTGGAGGCAGTGCTGCCCGACAGAGGAGGCTGCTGCTGGAATTACCACAGTGTCGTGTGTCTCCTCCTATTAATCCCCATGTGGAACAGCGGGTAGCTTGAGAAGCCTGAATTGTGCCTTAGTTCCTGGCTGTGGTGCTGCTTAAACAGACAAGCCTTGTTAGCCAGTGAGTTTGTGCAGTCAGTTCTTACTGAAGTCAAGCCTTTGGTCCAAGGGAAAACAAAGCTACAGGAAACATGGAACTTTCTTGCACCTTCTTGAAAATGCAAGTCATGTTGCCTAGGAAATACTTCTCTCACCAAGTATTCTGCACCCTGCCAACATTGGAACTGTGGAAGAGGCAGCTGAAGCTATTCCAAGAAAGTGCTAGCAGTTTGGTAATAAAAGGAAGTGGCATATCTCTCCTGCCTCTAGACTGGGTTTCTAGAAGTGCACATGGCCAAAAGGCAACTGTGCTGCACTCTGGCAGATGATTACATGCTGTCCTCATGGACACCTTGGCCGGGTGTCCAGTCTGCGCTGGGTGAGGGTGTACACGGACCATGTGCAAAGATCTACAGTGCTGCACGCAGTGTGTTGAGCGAGAGGGTGCCAAGTGCTGGGACGGGTGTAGATAAACAAAAGCAAATAGGTGCAGTACTGTGCAGCCTGCCCAAGTTCTCAAAGCTTGCTGCCAGACTGAAGACTGCCGGCAGCCTCTCCTGGGCTGGGTCGGGAGTAGAAGGGTGTCTTCCCCTTGCTAATTAGGAGGGCACTTCTAAAGCTTTTCTCTCTAACACAACCAAATGGTCTGCTGAAGGTGAACTGCTTTAGTGAGGAGGGAAGGCGTGACCATGGACTCAGCGATGGAGAAAGCCAGGGGTGATGTGCCCCAGAGCCCCGAGCAGTCCTTCCTGGCAACTCTGAGTGACCCACATGTGACCCTGCTGTCTGTCCACAAGCAGTGGTCCTTTAGGAAGAGCCCTGGGGTTAGGCACTCAGCCAGGCCAGTGTCTACCATGGAGGAAGGCACTTCACTGTCAGAGGAAGGAGAATTTCCACAGAGAGTTTTGAATGGAACCTGGAAAATGAGTTCCAATCAGGTCAGTGCAATTGCAGATGGGCTAAAAAGCCTGGAAGGGCTTGGACCCAGTTTAAAGATGAAGGTTTCTCTCCATATCTCTTGTGTAGGGTATTGGGGGAGGTCTGGGGAGTGGAATGAGAGTGCGAATGTAGCACCTGGCTTGGAAGTTTGGGTTTTGTTGCTGTTTGTTTTCAGAATATTTTGTAAGCCTCTATGAAGCAAAAGTTTTCCACGATGCAAGTCAAACAAAAATGAATCCTTCCTTCTTTTTACTAATGTGTTTTATAGTGTATACTTTATTTTGTTAATCTGTACATTTTAATTAAACATTTTGAAAATGCTGCAAAATGAAGTTCCTTTTCTTAAGCAAATTAAAGTTTTGTTACTCCAAAGGTTAGGTCATGTCCAAAAGTAAGGCACTATAACATTTTGTAAAAATGTGCCTTTTAGTAGCATTTCTGAGCAACTGGTGGTGTGTACGGGGTCTTTTTCATTGACCTAGTCAGACGAAAATAAAAAATGACTTTTGAAGGCATTTACTAGTTAGATACAAAGGAAGGTTTCATAAGTACTTGCTTCCTCTAAGACTTATTTTTATGTTGTTCATTGGTTAAAGTCCCAAAGACTAAAGGACATTTTGTGAAAATAACTTTTGAATGTACTGTGCAAGAGATTTACATATGTTGAAATCACAGGGTACTGGGATATTGAAGACAGAAACTCCTTTTGAGTATTTAAAGATTCTGCATTTTGCTATCAGGTTTTTAACCAAGGATGTAACTATGCTCAGATGTATTTATTTTAAAATTTAAAAGTGGTTTTTGGTGTTCTGAATTTGTGGAAATTTCCAAGAGACTCTTTCAAAGTTTCTTTCCAGGCAAATTCAGAGATAGGAAATGTAGAATTGTTCAGTGGCTGCCAGTTTGGGTAGCTTCTCCATAGAGGTTCGAGTGGTTTTGGGGGAGGGAAGTAAGGTAATAGATACAATTTTAATTACTTTGTTTTCTAAAGTAGTTTTATAATTTTCATTTCATATCTCTTTAAACTGTATTAAGCCAGTAGCTAAACTAATGTGTTACATCACTTAGAATTTTAAAGAGTGACAGAGCATTTAATCTTTTAATCAAGCTTTTCATATGTTGCCAGGTTATACAATATACGGTGAACATTTCTACTTTTACCCATGTTGTTTAAAATAATGAAATATTAAATATTTTGGGGTGCAAATGCTTGAGGCATTTTAAAAAAATGTCCAAACTGTTACTTTACCATTTCCAGCCTGTATCTGAAGTTTTGAGATATGACATATGCTAGTGATTTTTAAGGTCAGCACCAATCTGTGACTAGCGGGGCAACCTGAAGCTGAGTAGGGGAGCCTCTTCAGAAAGGAGGGCTGGGGAGGAGGCCTTGGTGGAGGGGATCCGAGTGCAGACCCATTACAGGTTGTGGGACCTGGGCAGGTGAGTCTTGGACACTCTTCTTTAGATTCTTCATTGCAAAGCGGATGATAAATCCTGCCTCATACGATTGTGAAAGCACTTTGTAGATTATCATACAAACGCAAAATAGTGTTACTTCTGCCAAAATTATGCTTTTTCAGAAGAATTTCCAACTCTGAGATATGTTTGATGTGTTGTCTGAATGTCAGGATAGGACTGTGATAACCCAGTAATCTATCTGATCACAGTTGCAACTCTGTTTTTCCTTTGTTTTTTTTTCTAAATTTTTTATTTTGGGACGTGGTCTCTTGCTGATGCTGAGGCTGGAGTGCAGTGGCATGATCATGGCTCATAGCACCCTTGACCTCCCGGGTTCAAGTGATCTTCCTGCCTTAGCCCCCTGAATAGCTGCCACTACAGGCGCAAGCCACCGTGTCCAATTTCTCTTTTTATTTGTAAAGATGTGGTCTCCCTATGTTGCCCAGGCTGGTCTCAAACTCCTGGGCTCAAATGATCCTCCTGCCTGCCCCTCCCAAAGTACTGGGGTTATAGATGTGAGCCACCGGGCCTGGCAGCTCTATTTTTTCTAAAGCTCTGATTATAAAAGTAACATATACTCTCTATAAAAAACAAATTTATGATGGAACGAGAAGAATACAAAAAAGTATAAAGAAGAAAACCAAAGCAATCATTCTCCCAACAAATATGAATGTGTATATGTATATGTGAGTATGTTTATGTGTACATAGTGTATGTTTTTAAAATAAATATGGGATCAAATTTTACATACTATCTTATACTTTGCATTTTTTACTGAATATTTTGTAGACATTTCTATATGTCAATGTATATGTACATCTGTATTGTTATTATTATTATTGTTATTTTGAGACAGAGTCTTGCTCTGTCACCCAGGCTATAGAATGCAGTGGCATAATCTTGGCTCACTGCAACCTCCACCTCCTGGGTTCAAGTGATTCTCCTGCCTAAGCCTCCAGAGTAGCTGGGACTACAGGAACCTGCCACCATACCTAGCTAATTTTTCTATTTTTAGTAGAGATGAGGTTTCACCATGTTGCCCAGACTGGTCTCAAACTCCTGACCTCAAGTGATCCACTCACCGTGGCCTCCCAAAGTGCTGGGATTACTTGCATGAACCACACTGCCTGGCCTATATTATTTTTTATTGCAGTTCCACTTTTAAATTTAGGATTAATTTTTAGAAAGAATTTAATTATCCTTAAATAGAAGAAATTTGCAGTAGCTGATTTATGATTATAAAAACCAACCCAAAAGTGAATTTCAGTTGTGACTCAAAGTCTGTTATAAATCAGCTTTGGCACCTTGAGAACTGACATTTAGCACTTGGTATATGGTAGAAATCTTGCTCTTGTCACTTAATCATTTTAACAACTTTAGTAGGCATCATCAGTCCACCTTTAACAGATGAGAAAGTTGACCGAGAGCTTAGGTTTCCTGAAAGATTTAATCCCAGGTCGGTCTGATGACAAGTCCTTGCTTTTCCATTGGAACACTGAAGTATTATTTAATACACTGGGCGAAATAGAGTTTCGATAGTATTGGAAAACTGCTAATTCATAGTGAATGGAAAGTTAGCTTTTAGGTGGCACATTGTTCAGAAAGGACACAGGCAGCTGCTATGAATAAAACATTTAAAAATTGCTGTTTATGTCCAGTGGATTTGTTTGCTTGTATTTTGCATTTCTTATACAATGCAGAGTACATTCTGTACAATGTAGAATGAAATCATGACTTTGGGAAACCTGTTTCTTGGATTCTTCTATGTTTCAGACAGGCAGAGAGGGGAAAAAGATCTTTTTTAAAAGGCATAACTGGTAAAAATTCAAAGTCTGGAGGGCGCATTTCCCCCAACTCCCCTCCCACGTTAGAAAGTTTCCATTTGCTGATGTGAGCAGGGCTAAGCCTGGTGAGGTTCCTAGGAATTAATTATGAAAAGGGGGAAATAGGGAGGAGGGCCTTCCCCACAAATCCCCTCCAGGAGAGCACGCTAACCAGAGTAGAAGGCAGGGGCTCAGTGCTTTGGCCCGGGTGTTCCTATCAAAGGTTCCACAGATAACCTTTCAGGCCCAGGATGGTGAGCTGGAGAGGAGTGGGTGCCTGCCTCTGAGGCTCTCCCTTCTCTAGCCCTTCCTTACCTCTCTCCTCTACCTGTCTTGGCAGGTGGGAAATGGTTGGAGGTTACTAGAAACTTGTTCCAGCTGTATACAGAATTCCCCTTTGTTTCCAGAAATAACTGCTTATGCCTTCTTACTCATGACTCTGTTGACTTCTTTGGCCAAGCTTGGCTGCTGTTTTTTTTTTCTT
The DNA here is from genome assembly GCF_003255815.1 of Theropithecus gelada. Taxonomy (NCBI): domain Eukaryota; kingdom Metazoa; phylum Chordata; class Mammalia; order Primates; family Cercopithecidae; genus Theropithecus; species Theropithecus gelada. Next base: position 82,907,276 of record NC_037685.1, on the reverse strand, counting down.
TTTTTCTGACAGGGTCTTATTGTGTCACCCGGGTTGGAGTGCAGTTGCCGCAGATCTTTGCTTTGCTGCACTGCGACCTCCACCTCCTGAGCTCAAGGGATCCTCCCATTAGTGATCCTCCCACCCTAGCCTCCTGAGTAGCTGGGACTGCAGGTGCACATTGGCTGCTGTTTTAATTTGTCACTGTATCCTGTATCTGACAGAGTTCAGTCCATGGTATCAAGCTATTGACTGAGTGAACAAATGAATGAACTAGAAGTAGATTTGTACTGCAGCAGGGGGGATTGATGTTAGACACGTTGAACTAATGGTGACTATAAGGTTGTTAGGTAGTGGACTTAGCATTTTTAGAGACCAGAATACGGAATTTTGTTCTTAGGTAAGTGGTAGTTAGGTTCTTTTTTTTTTTCTTTAAATATGAGATGAGTCTCGCTGTGTCGCCAGGCTAGAGTGCAGTGGCGCGATCTTGGCTCACTGCAAGCTCTGCCTCCTGTGCTCAACTCAATCGATTCTTCTGCCTCAGGCTCCCAAGTAGCTGGCACTACAGGCGCATGTCACCTTGCCCAACTAATATTTGTATTTTTAGTAGAGATGAGGTTTCACCATGTTGTCCAGGACGGTCTCAATCTTTTGACCTCGTGATCCGCCTGCCTCGGCCTCCCAAAGTGCTGGGATTACAGGTGTGAGCCATGGTGCCTGGCCGGGTTCGGTTTTATTTTTACCTAGTTGAAATCAGGATGACCTGGCTGGCACAGATATATCCTTTCTAAAATAAAGGAAAAACAATAAATGAAGTGGTGTGATCTAGTCATTTAAAGAAGTTACCTATCATTATGGAATGGTCAGCATCACTATTATTTTATTTGCTTTTGTAGAGAACATTTCAAGTGGATTCTTGAATTTAGTTATTCCTAAAAGTAGTATCTGCTGGATACAAGCATTAGTAGCAAAGTATAGAAGTGTAGTTCTTTTCCTCTCTTAGATAAAGAGGACCGTCTTAATACAGTTCTGCAACTTTTTTTTTTTAACATCATGGAAGTCTTTCCACGTCAATACATGTAAATTCACCTATTTTTTAAAAATCATGACATAGATTTCTATTTGGTGGACTATATTTTATGCAGCCAGTTCTCTATAGAAGAATATTGAGTTGGTTTCCAGTTTTTCACTATTTGAATGTAGCAGCGAACATTAATATGTAATTGTATATCTGTATGGTAAAATTCCCAGAAGTGGAATTCCTAGGACAAAAGCAGTAATACTTTTTGAAGAGCAATTAGGCAAAATTTACCTTTCTACAAACAGTGGTTAAAAACTGTTTTTCCTTATACTCTTGTTTACTGTATCATCAGACTTTTAAAATTAATAAAATAACATTTATTTTATAAAAAAGATTTATTAGATACTTAATATTTCTTTTTCTAAGGATTATTTGAAGTAACATTTCACATCATGCGTTTATAGAGTAGTGCTAATTTATAAACATTAGGTTTGTATATATCTTAAAGGAATAAATTTGTTTTATGTGTCATACCTATAATTCTAGGCAGAAACCAATACTCCTTGGAGTACAGAGTAAAAAAAAAATAATAATAAAACCTCTTTGTTGGGAGAGGCTTGAAATACGGAATGTTAGTAGAGAAGATTCTGAAGCAGGGAAGTGCTGTTAATTGATAAAAGTTAGATGGAATAATTGTTACAATAGACATAATTTGACAGCAGCACATTCTCTGAAACGGTTGATTATAAACCTGTGTAGCACGAGATTGTGAATGGGTTTTCTGAGATAATATTGTGAAGTGCTCCTTGGAGAAGTTACCCCGTCTTATAGTTTGTGAATTTCTAAATTTCATTTTGTTGTATATTGAAAATAACATATTTGTATGTACATATGTAGTGAGGTTTGTTAATTTTGTTTTTAATTTTACTCACTTTTTTTTTTAGCCAAGTATCAGGTATGTTACATTTTGTTTCTCAGTAAGGGTTAATATTTTCCCTTGCTGTGCTTGAGAGAAGCAAATAGGCAATGAATAGTCATTTGCACAGAATTACCCCAAAAATTTACAGTCTGTCCTCAGAAGGGCAGAGATGGGGCTAATGCACACACAGCCCTGGCACATAGTAGGCCCTCCTATGTGTTTGAATGAATGCCTTCATTTTTAAAGTAGATACAATTTAAATAATTGACAGTGGAAAGTCTTTCTGGACCATTGTGAAACAGGGTTCAAGGACAGAGTGAAGAGCTTGGGGGAATATGTACACTAGTTTTAATGATTAGTTTGCCTTATCAGTAAAATGGAGAAAACTATGTAAAGTACTAGAACCATCCTGGGTCATGTTTGAAGATCAAATGAGGTGATGTTTGTCCTCATAGTCATTCGTTTTCAAACATGTATGATGTTCATCTTTTTTTTTTTTTTTTTTAAATTATACTTTAAGTTCTGGGGTACATGTGCAGAATGTGCAGGTTTGTTACATAGGTATACACGTGTCATGGTGGTTTGCTGCACCCATCAAACCGTCATCTACATTAGGTGGCTCTCCTATTGGTATCCCTCCCCTAGCACCCTACCCCCGACAGGCCCCAGTGTGTAATGTTCCCCTCCCTGTGTCCATGTGTTCTCATTGTTTAGCTCCCACTTACGAGTGAGAACATGCAGTGTTTGGTTTTCTGTTCTTGTGTTAGTTTGCTGAGAATGATGGTTTCCACCTTCATCCATGTGCCTGCAAAGGATGTGAACTCATCCTTTTTTATGGCTGCATAGTATTCCATGGTGTATATGTGCCACATTTTCTTTATCCAGTCTGTCATTAATGGGCATTTGAGTTGGTTCCAAGTCTTTGCTATTGTGAATAGTGCCACAGTAAACATACGTGTGCATGTGTCTTTATCATAGAATAATTTATAATCTTCTGGGTATATACCCAGTAATGGGATTGCTGGGTCAAATGGTATTTCTGGTTCTAGATCCTTGAGGAATCACCACACTATCTTCCACAATGGCTGAACTAATTTACACTCCCACCAACAGTGTAAAAGCGTTCCTATTTCTCCACATCCTCTTCAGCATCTGTTGTTTCCTGACTTTTTAATGATTGCCATCCTAAATGTCATGAGATGGTATCTCATTGTGGTTTTGATTTGCATGTCTATAATAACCAGTGACGATGAGCCTTTTTCATGTTTGCTGGCTGCATAAGTGTCTTCTTTTGAGAAATGTCTGTTCATAATCTTCGCCCACTATTTGAGGGGGTTGTTTGTTTCTTTTCTTGTAAATTTGTTTAAGTTCTTTGTAGATTCTGGATGTTAGCCCTTTGTCAGATGGATAGATTGCAGAAATTTTCTTGCATTCTGTCAGTTGCCTGTTCACTCTGATGATAGTTTCTTTTGCTCTGCAGAAGCTCTTTAGTTTAATTAGATCCCATTTGTCAATTTTGACTTTTGTTGCCCTTGCTTTTTGTGTTTTAGTCATGAAGTCGTTGCCCATGTCTATGTCCTGAATGGTACTTATGGTTTTAGGTCTTACGTTTAAGTTTTAATCCATCTTGAGTTAATTTTTGTGTAAGGTGTAAGGAAAGGGTCTAGTTTCAGTTTTCTGCATATGGCTAGCCAGTTTTCCCAAGACCATTTATTAAATAGGGAATCCTTTCCCCATTGCTTGTTTTTGTCAGGTTTGTCAAAGATCAGATGGTCGTAGATGTGTGGTGTTATTTCTGAAGCCTCTGTTCTGTTCCATTGGTCTATGTGTCTGTTTTGGTACCAGTACCATGCTGTTTTGGTTACTGTAGCCATGTAGTATAGTTTGAAGTTAGGTAGTGTGATGCCTCCAGCTTTGTTCTTTTTGCTTAGGATTGTCTTGGCTATACGGGCTCTTTTTTGGTTCCATATGAAATTTAAAGAAATTTTTTCCAATTCTGTGAAGAAAGTCAGTGGTAGTTTGATGGGGATAGCATTGAATCTGTAAATTACTTTGGGCAGTATGGCCATTTTCACGATATTGAGTCTTCTTATCCATAAGCATGTAATGTTTTTCCATTTGTTTGTGTCCTCTCTTATTTCCTTGAGCAGTGGTTTGTAGTTCTCCTTGAAGAGGTCCTTCACATCCTTTGTAAGTTGTATTCTTAGGTATTTTATTCTCTTTGTAGCAATTGTGAATGGGAGTTCACTCATGATTTGGCTGTCTATTATTGGTATATAGGAATGCTTGCGAGTTTTGCACATTGATTTTGTATCCTGAGACTTTGCTAAAGTTACTTATCAGCTTAAGGAGATTTCTGGCTGAGATAATGGGGTTTTCTAAATATACGATCATGTCATATGCAAACAGAGACAATTTGACTTCCTCTCTTCCTATTTGAATACCCTTTATTTATTTATTTCTCTTGCCTGATTGCTCTGGCCAGAACTCCCAATACTATGTTTAATAGGAGTGGTGAGAGAGGACATCCTTGTCTTGTGTCAGTTTTCAAAGGGAATGCTTCCAGTTTTTGCCCATTCACTGTGATATTGGCTCTGGGTTTGTCATAAATAGCTGTTATTAGTTTGAGATACATTCCATCAGTATCTGGTTTATTGAGAGTTTTTATTGTGAAGGGGTGTTGAATTTTGGCAAAGGCCGTCTCTGCATCTGTTGAGATAATCATTTGGTTTTTGTCATTGGTTCTGTTTATGTGATGGATTACGTTTATTGATTTGTGTATGTTGAACCAGCCTTGCATCCCAGGGATGAAGCCGACTTGATCATGGTGGATAAGCTTTTTGATGTGCTGCTGGATTCAGTTTGCCAGTATTTTATTGAGGTTTTTTGCATCAATGTTCCATCAGGGATATTGGCCTGAAATTTTCTTTTTTTTTTCTGTCTCTGCCAGGTTTTGGTGTCAGGATGATGCTGACATCATAAAATGAGTTAGGGAAGAGTCCCTCTTTTTCTATTGTTTGGAATAGTTTTAGAAGGAATGGTGTCAGCTCCTCTGTACCTCTGGTAGAATTCGGCTGTGTATCCACCTGATCGTGGACTTTTTTTGGTTGGTAGGCTATTAATTACTCCCTCAATTTCAGAACTTGTTATTTGTCTATTCAGGGATTTGACTTCTTCCTAGTTTAGACTTTGGAGGGTGTATGTGTCCAGGAATTTATCAATTTCTTCTAGATTTTCTAGTTCATTTGCATAGAGGTGTTTATAGTATTCTCTGATGGTAGTTTGTATTTCTGTGGGATTGGTGGTGATATCTCCTTTATCATTTTTTATTGCATCTATTTGATTCTTCTCTCTTTTTTCTTTATTAGTCTGGCTAGCAGTCTATCTATTTTGTTGATCTTTTCAGAAAACTAGCTCCTGGATTCATTGATTTTTTTTTTGAAGGGTTTTTTGTGTGTCTGTCTCCTTCAGTTCTGTTCTGATCTTAGTTATTTCTTGCCTTCTGGTAGCTTTTGAATTTGTTTGCTCTTGCTTCTTTAGTTCTTTTAATTGTGATGTTAGGGTGTTGATTTTAGAGCTTTGCTGCTTTCTTTTGTGGGCATTTAGTCCTAGAAATTTCCCTTTAAACACTGCTTTAACTGTGTCCCAGAGGTTCTGGCATGCTGTATCTTTGTTCTCATTGGCTTCAAAGAACTTATTTATTTCTGCCTTAATTTCGTCATTTACCCAGTAGTCATTCAGGAGCAGGTTGTTCAGTTTCCATGTAGTTTTGCAGTTTTGAGTGAGTTTCTTAATCCTGAGTTCTAATTTGATTGCACTATGATCTGAGAGACTCTTTGTTATGATTTCTGTTCTTTTGCATTTGCTGAGGAGTGTTTCACTTCAGTTATGTGGTCAATTTTAGAGTAAGTGCGATGTGGTGCTGAGAAGAATGAATATTCTGTTGATTTGGGGTGGAGAGTTCTGTAGATGTCTATTAAGTCTGTTTGGTCCAGAGCTGAGTTCAAGCCCTGAATATCCTCTTTAATTTTCTGCCTCATTGATCTGTATAGTATTGACAGTGGGGTGTTAAAGTCTCCCACTGTTATTGTGTGGGAGTCTAAGTCTTTTTGTAGGTCTCTAAGAGCTTGCTTTATGAATCTGGGTGCTCCTGTATTGGGTGCATATATATTTAGGATAGTTAGCTCTTGTTGTTGCGTCGATCCCTTTACCATTATGTAATGTCCTTCTTTGTCTTTTTTGATCTCTTTTATGAGAGACTAGGATTGCCACCCCTGCTTTTTTTTGTTTTCCATTTGCTTGGTAAATCTTCGTCCATCCCCTTATTTTGAGCCTATGTGTGTGTTTGCACATTAGATGGGTCTCCTGAATACAGCACATCGATGAGTCTTTACTCTTTATCCAATTCGCCAGTCTGTGTCTTTTAATTGGGGCATTTAGCCTGTTTACGTTGAAGGTTAATACTGTTATGTGTGAGTTTGAGCCTGTCATTATGATGCTAGCTGGTTATTTTGCCCGTTAGTTGAGGCGGTTTCTTCATAGTGTCTATGGTCTTTACAATTTGGTATGTTTTTGCAGTGGCTGATACCAGTTGTTCCTTTCCATGTTTAGTGCTTCCTTCAGGAACTCTTGTAAGGCAGGCCTAGTGGTGACAAAATCTCTTAGCATTTGCTTGTCTGTAAAGGATTTTATTTCTCCTTCGCTTATGAAGCTTAATTTGGCTGGATATGATATTCTGGGTTGAAAATGCTTTTCTTTAAGAATGTTGAGTATTGGCCCCTATTCTCTTCTGGCTTGTAGGGTTTCTACAGAGAGATCTGCTGTTAAGTCTGATGAGCTTCTCTTTGTGGGTAACCCGACCTTTCTCTCTGGCTGCCCTTAACATTTTTTCCTTCATTTCAACCTTGGTGAATCTGACAACTATATGTCTTGGGGTTGCTCTTCTTGAGGAGTATCTTTGTGGCGTTCTCTGTATTTCCTGAATTTGAATGTTGGCCTGCCTTGCTAGGTTGAGGAAGTTCTCCTGGCTAATATCCTGAAGAGTGTTTTCCAACTTGGTTCCTTTATCCCTGTCACTTTTAGGCACACCAATCAAACGTAGGTTTAGTCTTTTCACATAGTCTCATATTTCTTGGAGGCTTTGTTTGTTCCTTTTCATTCTTTTTTCTCTAATCTTGTCTTCATGCTTTATTTCATTAAGTTGATCTTCAGTCTCTGATATTCTTTCTTCCGCTTGATCAGTTCAGCTGTTGATACTCGGGTATGCTTCACAAAGTTCTTGTGCTGTGTTTTTCAGCTCCATCAGGTCATTTATGCTCTTCTCTAAACTGATTATTCTCGTTAGCAATTCCTCTAACCTTTTTTCAAGGTTCTTAGTTTCCTTGCATTGGGTTAGAACATGCTCCTTTAGCTTGGCAGAATTTTTTATTACCCACCTTCTGAAGCCTACTTCTGTCAATTTGTCAAACTCATTCTCTGTCCAGTTTTATTCCCTTACTGGCGAGGAAGTTGTGATCCTTTGGAGGAGAAGAGGCATTCTGGTTTTTGGAATTTTCAGGCTTTTTGTGCTGGTTTCTCCACATCTTCGTGGATTTATCTACCTTCGCTTTTTGATGTTGGTGACCTTTGGATGAGGTTTCTGAGTGGACGTCCTTTTTGTTGATATCGATACTATTCCTTTCTGTTTGTTAGTTTTCCTTCTAATAGTCAGGCACCTCTGCTGCAGGTCTGCTAGAGTTTGCTGGAGGTCCACTCCAGACCTTGTTTGCCTGAGTATCACCAGCAGAGGCTGCAAAACAGCAAAGATTGCTGCCTGTTCCTTCCTGGAAGCATCGTCCCAGAGGGGCACCTGCCAGATGCCAGCCGGAGCTCTCTTGTGTGAGGTATCTTTTGGCCCCTGCTAGGAGGTGTCTCCTAGTCAGGAGACACAGGGGTCAGGGACCCACTTGAGAAGGCACCCTTAGCAGAGCTCGAGCACTGTGCTGGGAGATCCACTGCTCTCTTCAGAACTGGCATGCGGGGACCTTTAAGACTGCTGAAGGCCGGGCACGGTGGCTCAAGCCTGTAATCCCAGCACTTTGGGAGGCCGAGACGGGCAGATCACGAGGTCAGGAGATCGAGACCATCCTGGCTAACCCGGTGAAACCCCGTCTCTACTAAAAAATACAAAAAACTAGCTGGGCGAGGCAGTGGGCACCTGTAGTCCCAGCTACTCGGGAGGCTGAGGCAGGAGAATGGTGTGAACCCGAGAGGCGGAGCTTGCAGTGAGCTGAGATCCGGCCACTGCACTCCAGCCTGGGCGACAGGGCAAGACTCCGGCTCAAAAAAAAAAAAAAAAAAAGACTGCTGAAGCTGCACCCACAGCTGCCCTTTCCCCCGGGTGCTCTGTCCCAGGGAGAGGGTGGTTTTATCTATAAGCCCCTGACTGGGGGCTACTGCCTTTTTTTCAGAGATGCCTGAAAAATCACATTTATTTTCTGCTTATGAAAGTAATACTTTTTAAAAAATTTAAGTTTGAAAAATTAGGAAATATGTACAGATATTTTTAAAAATCAGTATTCCATAACTCACCCAAAGGTAACCTGAATTTTCTCTGTTAATATTTAAGTATATCCCCTGTATACTTATGTTCATAGAGGTTAATATGGGACATTGATTCTTCCTCAGTGGGGGTTTTAGAGACCAACCCCCACTGGCCTGGATGCCTGGGGTGGTTTCGGTGAGATCCTTTCTTGAGTCAGGCATTATTTTTGACCTGTGCCCTCCCCTGTGAATTTGTGGCATCCAGAGAATTCTTAGATAAGGCCGAGCAAGGCAGTACTCATTCCAGATATTCAGGATGTACGTGGTCCAGAGCTGTTGTCTCCTCTGACTTGTGTCCAGCCTTCTCCTGTAAGTGTGGTTGCCTTATTAGGGATATCAAGGAAAGTGGAGCAAGTGTGGATATTCTGCTGTAGTTTTTCTGAGGTGACAGATACTGGTGGGTGAAGCCAGGGCTCAGGCAGCTCAGCTCTCTTGCATGTTAGTCTGGCTTGCTGCTTGCAGGTATGGCTGTTTATTTTCATTTCACTTTTCTGCATTGTGTTCTCTTCCTATAATTAACATGGCTAAAAAGAAAAGGTTACTCTAAAAGTTGTTTTTAAAAAATATAGAGCCTCCCGGATTTCTGAGCAGCATTTGAATCCCAGCTGTTACTTACGTTGATTTGTGCTCTTGGATAAACTTCTGAGTCAGTTTCAACAGTGAAATGGTGATAATACCTCCTTCTAGAATTGTCCTAAGCATGAGGAATATAAAATGCCATCCTCATAAAATAACACTCAGAATCATTAATTATTTGTTATTATTCGATCTGTGTGCATTTGAAAGAATCCGGACTTTTTTGTATTTTGAATCCCATGAAAGTTCAGATGTATTAAGTTGTATCAGGGGAGGTGATGTATTGGAAAAGTTGCATGCACGTATAACATGTTTGCCTCATAAGTTGTTATGGGTGTTACACATCCTTCAAAGTGAAACAATTCTTGCGGATAGGCGGCAGGGGATTGAGTGATATCCTATTTAAGGTTGATGGGAATCCAAGAGTGATCAGGAGACCTCCGAAGTGGCTAGTGGTCCTTCACTTGTGCATGGGTTAGTATTTTTTGATTTGTGATCACAGCCACTTTCTAACAAGGCATGTTGTTTCTGCTTTTTCACTATCAGATTGGCTTTGAAACCCTTCATCAAAACATGTCACCCAGTTTCTGATTTCTTCATATCAGAATGGCTTCTCCAGAGATTTCGTTTTCCTTTCTGGCTTCGTCTTGGTGAATCAATAGTTATTTTTTTAACCTATATTTTATTTTACAAGCCCTGGCACTCTCAGCAAATTCCATGTGACTTGGGTACCTAGAGAGAGAATTGAAATTCACTTTTGGACTCCCTTCTGTGGCCTCCTGTGCTTCCAGTCCTTTCTCATCCTGATGTCTACCATCATTTATCAAAAATTCAAAAGCTAGAAAAAGTCATTCTGAAGCCTGGTGTTGGGTCTGCAGAAAATGTCCTGTATATCTGTCTGCAAGGAGTGCAGAATCTAGTGGGATTTAGATAAACTAGGCTTTCACAAGGCTTTCTGGGATACCCATGTAGAACCCTGGCCTGCTGTGCGTTTCTATGACTCTTTGATGAACCCTTAAATCTAAACCTTTGTTTGTTTTTTAAAACTCATCAGGAGAATTTTTTCCCCCAAAGATCATCTTAATTGAAGAACTGAGTTAAAAGCATACATATGCCCTGTGTCTACACTTAAAACTATCCAAACACTATCAGTTGTTTAATGAGGTTGTTCCTAGACCAACAGATACTCTAGTGTTTTGTAGAGATATGTTGTTTGCAAGGCTTTGTCTTCTGTAACTGCTTTGCCTTAAAAACCTGTGTGTCTAGAAAGGGGGGCCTCTGAGTAGTGTTTGATAATAAGAAATTGCTTTCAGTACTTCTCCACACCATTTTGGCAGAAACGTAGAATCAACAGTCTAGAAATTAAAAGCCACTGTTGTGGTTTGAGGTTTGTTAAGTTGTGTAGTTGGAACGAGGACCAAAAAATGTAAATTGGGTAGTATATCATGAGGGATTTGTTTTTCCTACAAACTAGGTGTTTGAGGGTTATGTCTTATTATGAGGAAGAGGTTTTGCTTAATAAGGTAGTATATGAAAATGAATGTCTTTGAATATCTTCTTAGTTTTTCTTTTATCCTTGGTTCCTTTTTAATTAAACAAGTATTTAATTAACACGAACTACAATCAAGTCACTGTTCTGAGTGTTCTTTGTGCTCATGTTATTTTAATTTTAAATTAATATTTAGGTTTTGGTAATGTGTGTATTGTACAGTAAGATATACAGTGAAAGTAATTCTTCTCTGTATCCCAGCCACCTGGTCCCCGTCAGCTGCCTAATCTTCCTCAAATTCTCTACTAGCTTCTGCATTGTCCCAGAGATAATCTATGCCTATACAAGCATCCATTTGTATGATATTCTCTTGTTGCACACAGGTAGCACCGTGATAGAATTGTAGTGAACTACAAGCCCTTGTATTCAAGCTCGGTGTAATTCCTGCCCATATTGACTGTGCCTGGCTGTGTGACTGGTTTTGGCCAATGGGAGTTAACAAGTGTTATGCAAACAGACGCTTGATAAGAGCTAGCACTTTGAAATGTGTTCTAGAGGAGTGCTTGCTATTGTGACACCCCCTGTCAGTACCTAGAAGCCCCCAGCTATGAGGTCCCCACCTAGTCATAAAGAGAAGCCACATGAAAGAGAACTGGGTCCCTGCCAACAACCTCAGCTGAGCCCCTAGACAGCAGCAAGCATCCACTTGGCAGCCATGTCATGAATGAACCATCTTCTTGGAAGTGGAACTGCCAACCCCATTCAGGCCACCTCCAGTGGTGCTATGTGGAGAAGAGACAAGCTTTCCCTGCCAAGCCCTGTACAAATTGAAAAATTGTGAGCTGTTGCAAGTAAGCTACTAAATTTGGTTTGTCATGTAGCAACAGATAACAAACACATACTATATATATGGTATTTTCTGTGCCTTGCTTTTGTTGCTGAGCAGTATATTAGATATCAGCTTATTTCAGTACATACAGAGCCACATCATTCATTTTAAGAGCTGAATAATATTCCATTTATGGCTGAACAATAATTAACTAGCCTCTTATTGACAGATGTTGATGTTTCTAATCTTTCGCAGCATTTAATATCTCCATGGCATGCTTCCTTTTGCCCATGAACAAATATATTTATTGGGTAAATTCTTAGAAGTAGAGTTGCTGAGTAAAAGAGTACGTAAATTTGTAATTTTAATAGGTATTGCAAGTTGCCCTCCAGAGAGGTTACACTCCCACTAGCAATGTAGGAGGACTGTGCACTGCAGCAAATGGTGAGCACTGTACCACAATGTGGTTGGAATGTTACATTTCTCTTTAATATTTTCTCATGTATTTAAAAAACCACATGCATTTCCTTTTTGATGAACTGTCTTCTTTTTTGTTTGGATTGTTGGCCTTTTGCTTTTTTGGAGGAATTCTGTGTGTATTAAAGAAATTGGCTCTTAATGTATGCTATGTGAAGCAAATCTTTTGTCCCCCAGTTATTTATCTTTTGACTTCATTTGAGTAATTTTTTGTCCTTATTGTATTTAGTTATGTCAAATTTTTTATAGCTTTTGGATTTTCTTGGTTTTTATTCTGGTTTGTTTGTCATATTTAGGCTTTTCTCAATTTGAGATTATTGTAGATATTCTCCTATGTTTTCTTCTAGTGTTTTTGTTATTTCTTTTTTACATCTTAATCTTTGATCTGCCTGAAATGTCTTTTGACATATAGGTTTCCAGATAGGTGTCCGAGGTGGCTAGTCAGTTGTCTGTTAATATTGTTACACCATGTCATCCTTATTATACAGTCATGTGCCTCATAATGATGTTTTAGTCAATGATGGACTGCACATATGACACTGGTCCCGTGATATTACAATGAAACTGAAAAATTCCTATTGCCTAGTGATCTCACAGCTGTTATAATGTCATAGTAATGCATTACTCATGTAGTTTTGGTGAGCTGGTGTAAACCAACCTACTGTACTGCCAGTCATATAAAAATAGAGCACATACAATTCTGTACAGTACATAATACTTGATAATGATAATAAATGTGTTACTGGTTTATGTATTTACTATACTCTTCATTGTTATTTTCGAGTGTACTCCTTCTACGTATAAAAAGAAAAAGTTAACTGTAAAATAGCCTTAAGCAGGTCCTAGGAGGTATCCAGAAGAAGGTGTTGTTATTATAGGAGATGACAGCGCCATGCCTGTTATCGCCCCGAAGACCTTCCAGTGGGAGAAGATGTAGAGATGGAAGACAGTTATATTGATGATCCCGACCATGTGTAGGCCGAGGCTAATGTATGTGTTTGTGTCTTAGTTTTTAACAAAAAGGCTTAGTTTAAAAATAAAAAATTTTAACACTTATAGGATAAGTATATAAAGAAAGAAAATTTTATACAGCTGTCCAGTGTGTTTGTGCTTTAAGCTAAGTGTTATTACAAAAGAGTCAAAAGTAAAAAAAAAAAAAAAATTAAACGTTTATGAAGTAAAGTTACAGCAAGCCGAGGTTAATTAATAAATTATTATTATTTTTTCAGAGACAGGGTCTTGTTTTGTCTCCCAGGCTAGAGTATAGTGGTGCAGTCATAGCTCACTGTAACCTTGAACTCCTGGGCTCAAGCAGTCCTCCTGCCTCGGCCTCCCAAAGCATTGAGATTACGATGAGCCACTGTGTCTGGCTATGTTAATTTATTGCTGAAGAAAGAAAAATATTTTTTATAAATTTAGTGAGCCTAAGTATACAGTGTTTATAAAATCGACAGTAGTGCAGTGTCCTAAATCTTCACATCTACTCACCACTCATTCACTGACTCACTCAGAGCAACTTCCAGTCCTGCAAGCTCCATTCATGATAAGTGCCCCATACACGTGCACCATTTTTAAAATCTTTTATATTGTGTTTTTACTGTACCTTTTCTATGTTCAGCTATGTTTAGATACACAAGTACTTACCATTGTGTTACGATTGCATGCAGTATTCAGTACAGTAACATGCTGTATAGATGTGTGGCCTAGGAGCAACAGGCTATCCCATACAGCTCAGGTGTGTGTAGTAGGCTACATCATCTAGGTGTAAGTGACTCCATGATGGTCACACAAGGATGAAGTCACAAGCATGACTCATTTCTCAGAATGTGTCACCATCCTTAAACAACATTGTTAAACATTCACGTATTTACTGAATTCAGCAATATCTTTTAAACTGCTGTCCCCCGAATTACTTAATTATTCCTCTTTTCTCTTAGGAAATGCTACAGTGAATATTTACAATTCCATGTAATTATTAATCCCAAACCTTTGTGGATATAGAAATCAACATTTATATAGTCTGCATTTTAGAAGTTATTTAAACATTTGTGTTGTTAAGCTGCTCAAAAGCCAGTTGGCAAGGTCTGCATTTTATGCACAGGAAAAAGGAGAAGATCATTCCATGTAAAGGAGATTCACCTGAAGACAAGCAGGATTGTGTACAAATAGGGAGAAATGTGCTTTTTTGTGATGTGTCATATATAAAGGTCTGTTTCCAAATTTCTGAAGCACGTAGAAGTTCTGGTGTAAAAAGTATATCTAGTTAAGACAGCTGCAGGCTGGGAGCCTGTGAAAGGAAGATTTTGCTTGTTAATAGAATGACTGAGACTACATCATCCTGTGTAGAAACCAGGAAATAACACTTGTACTGTGTTGTGTTAAGAAAACAGGTTCTTTAATTAAGTGATGCACCTGAAATTTCAGGTAATGGCTACAGCTCTCCTGAACACCCAGGAGGACGGTGACACTGAGTCACAGGCAGAACTATGAAGTTCCTCGTGAAACTCAACTTCCTGTTCTTCCAGCCTTTCCCCTCCTGCCCCTCGGCTCAGCCACAGGTGCTCATTAAACCTCGCCCAGGGAGCATACCTCCAAAGCTTTTTCACAGGCTTGTGGCCCACCTTTGGATTCCGACTGTGTGGGCCTGGAAAGTCTGCATTTGGAGCGTGTACCTGAAGGGTGTTAAGCACATTTAACCTCTGCTATGATAATCAGACAGACACCCCTAGAAAGAGATATAGAAGTAAGGTGTTGCCTCTTCTGGGGTTTTTATTTCCTCAGGACCCCCAAAGTTTGAGTTGAAGGGACTAAGTTCTGTGGGGAGGTATCAGCCAGAGGTGGGGACCTCTTTGGGGATACCTGTGCCTTCCCACTGTGAGCCGCTGTGCCCTCTGCCTCTGCTGCAGGCCGGCCGTGCTGCGTTCCATGTGTAAAACCGTGTCATGCTTTCCTTCTTTCCCTCAGAATCCTCCACGTCTGTTGTGTGAGAATGACATTTCACTAAGGAGGACAGACAGTTAGCTTCTGTCAGAGAAGAATGTCAGAGCCCTTCATTTTATAGATGATGCCTTTAGCTTGCTTTCTGTGTATTTTGTGTTCTTCTGCCCTTGGGATGTTTTGACACCAGTGGCATTGTTTTCCATTTTCTCAGTGCCGGAGAAGCTGGGATGTTGTAGAAAATATTTAAAGGATAAAAAATGTTATTTCTTTTCGTTTTAGATCTTATCTAAGCTTTCTTTGCCTACCCGTGCCTGGGAACCAGCAATGAAGAAGAGTTTTGCTTTTGACAATGTTGGCTATGAAGGTGGTCTGGATGGCCTGGGCCCTTCTTCTCAGGTGGACACCAGCACAATCAGGATCTTGGGCATGACTTGCCAGTCATGTGTGAAGTCCATTGAGGACAGAATTTCCAGTTTGAAAGGCATCGTGAGCATGAAGGTTTCCCTGGAACAAGGCAGTGCCACTGTGAAATATGTGCCATCAGTTGTGAGCCTGCAACAGGTTTGCCATCAAATTGGGGACATGGGCTTCGAGGCCAGCATTGCAGAAGGAAAGGCAGCCTCCTGGCCCTCAAGGTCCTTGCCTGCCCAGGAGGCTGTGGTCAAGCTCCGGGTGGAGGGCATGACCTGCCAGTCCTGTGTCGGCTCCATTGAAGGCAAGGTCCGGAAACTGCAAGGAGTAGTGAGAGTCAAAGTCTCACTCAGCAACCAAGAGGCTGTCATCACTTATCAGCCTTATCTCATTCAGCCTGAAGACCTCAGGGACCATGTAAATGACATGGGATTTGAAGCTGCCATCAAGAACAAAGTGGCTCCCTTAAGCCTGGGACCAATTGATATTGAGCGGTTAGAAAGCACTAACCCAAAGAGACCTTTATCTTCTGCTAACCAGAATTTTAATAATTCTGAGACCTTGGGACACCAAGGAAGGAATGTGGTCACCCTCCAACTGAGAATAGATGGAATGCACTGTAAGTCTTGCGTCTTGAATATTGAAGAAAATATTGGCCAACTCCTAGGGGTTCAAAGTATTCAAGTGTCCTTGGAGAACAAAACTGCCCAAGTACAGTATGACCCTTCTCGTACCAGCCCCGTGGCTCTGCAGACGGCTATTGAGGCACTTCCACCTGGGAACTTTAAAGTTTCTCTTCCTGATGGAGCCGAAGGGAGTGGGACAGATCACAGGTCTTCCAGTTCTCATTCCCCTGGCTCCTCCCCAAGAAACCAGGTGCAGAGCACATGCAGTACCACTCTGATTGCCATTGCCGGCATGACCTGTGCATCCTGTGTCCATACCATTGAAGGCATGATCTCCCAACTGGAAGGTGTGCAGCAAATATCAGTGTCTTTGGCCGAAGGGATTGGAACAGTTCTTTATAATCCCTCTGTAATTAGCCCAGAAGAACTCAGAGCTGCTATAGAAGACATGGGATTTGAGGCTTCATTTGTTTCTGGTATGTAGTTGATGTGTGTTTGAGGTATGTCCTGAGCTTGTCTCCTTTTCTCTTTGTGTCTAATAGCTCCTGGATGGTGGCGTAGGTGAGCCCTGCTCCCCGCCTCGCATGTCAGCAGTTGAACAAAATCCTGCAAACTTTCCTTGCATGTTAAATTTGTTAAGATAGAGGAAATACAATCTCCAAGCATCTAGATTTTGCTTTTCATATAGTTGGGATTTTGTATTAGTCTGTTTTGTGTTGCTTATAACAGAATGGCTGAATTTGGGTAATTTATAAAGATACTGAATTTATTTCTTATAGTTACTGAGAAGTCTAAGGTTGAGGGCCACATCTGGTGAGAGCCTGCTGCCAGTAGGGACTCTGGTGTCACAGGGTATCACATGGCAGAGCTGCTGAGCATGCTCACATGGTTGCTCAGGTGGCTCTTCTTCTTTTTAGAAAGCCTCGATGCCACTCTTCTGATAACCCATTAATCCATGAGTGGATTAGTCCATTCATGAGGGTAGAACCCTCATGATCCGGTCACCTCTTAAAGCCCTCACCTTTTAACACTGCCACGTTGAGGATTATGTTTCCAGTATATGAAATTTGGGGGACACATTCAAACTATGGCTGACTGGAATGCTAAACTCCTTGGATTTGGGCTTCTTTCCTAGAGAGAATTCTGATTCTATATCCTGAAATAGAACACTATGGGACCATCCAGGCCCTTTTCTTACCAAGAGAACTATTATCACCTTCCCAAAATATTTTATTGCTAGACAACAGAACCTTTGTGTCATAACCTAGAGGCTATGCTGGTAAAAATGAGAGTTAAGGAAAGGATTTATCAATGATGTTTCTCTCCCCATTTGATGAATATAAGAGAAGAAGTAAAGGTGAGGGAGCCATCAGGCTTTTTTATTTTTTAATTAAAAATTTAAAAAAATTTTTTTAGAGACACGGTCTTGCCCTGTTGTCCAGGATGGAGGATAGTGACATGATCATAGGTCACCACAGCCTTGAACCGCTGGGCTCAGGCCATCCTCGCACCTCAGCCTCCTGAGTAGCTGGGACTACAGGTGTGCACCACCACACCTGGTTCATTTTTTTATTTTTATGTTTTTGTAGAGACACGGTATTGCTATGTTCCCCAGGCTGGTCTTGAACTCCTAGCCTCTAGCAGTCCTCCTGCCTCAGCCTCCCAAAGTGCTGGGATTCCAGGCATGAGCCACTATACTCAGCCACCGTCATGGGTTTTAATCAGAGGAAGCACGAAGTCAGATTATATTTTAGAAGACCAGTGTGGTGTCACGGTACAGTGTCCGTTGAGGCAGTGAGACCACATAGGAGGACAGGTGAGAAAGAGGTGGGTTTGAAAGACATTCAGGAGGGCAGCTCCACCAGGCTTGGCGTCACCAAGAGGGGTGTGTAATGGGGAGGGCCATGGAGGAAAGGGGTAACTGGGATGAGCCCCTAGCTGAGATGCTGGAGGACAGTGGAATAGAAGGGCCTTGAATTTTGAGGGAGAGTGTCAGGCTGGAAATGCAGAATTGAGTGTGGGAAGATGACAGAGACCTAGGAAGAGTGACTGTGGGATGGGAAAGAAGCAGAGGGAGGGGGAGGGGTCTCCTAGTCACCCTGGACATAATGCAAGCTGCAGAGGCCAAAGTCTGAGTCGTATCTTCCCGGGTTAACTAGGGGAGGCCGTTGGAGACCTCGGCAGCTGCTTCAGGACCCTGGGAAGGTGGGAGCCCAGCCTGGCTGGTGGTAAGGGTGGAGACCACTAGTAGCTTAAATTAGGGATAAAGAGGGTGATAGGTGAGTGGAGATGGTTGAGAGAAATGCTGAAGGTAAGGAGGGAAGGGGCACATGTTGTGAGGGGCAGCTTGTGGGTGGTGTGTTGTAACCGATTAGGTCCCAGACATGGGCCCTGCACGTGCGTGTCTTGTGGACTGGACCAGGACATGGCTGGCTTCCTCGGCCTTTTGCCTGGAGCTCGGTACTGTAGGGAGCAGCGGGCCCAGCATTAGAAAGAGCTGCCTTTGACGGCACAGGCAAGCCCACCAGCAGCTCAGTGCTCAGGGATGGCTGGACTTTGGTTTCCCACATCGTTTCTTGTGGTCACTGAGATAAAGTTTGTTCCTTGAAAAGTTCACTCAGCTGTGAGTGTTTTCTGCCTCCCCTCTGTGCCCACAGCACACACCCACTGCTGAAGGGAGCGGACATTCGTGTGAAGTGGCCTGGCCCTGTGTTGTGCTTTGTCTTTTGTACCAAGTTTCAGGAAGGAGTTTCTTTAAAACAAAAATCAATAAGGAAAACACAGTAGAACAGTAAATCCTGTACACAAAAGGTGAGAAATGTAGTATAAGGTAAACATCTGCCTGTTTTTGTGTGATGTTTAAAGTCTTTCAACCGTGCAATCAGGTAAAAAGAAGTTAGCATGAAGTGGTAAAAAGAAATTAGCGTTAAGCTACATATTACAGAATAACTGGATTTGATTAAATAAACCTAGAAAGAAAAGAACAGTGATTTTTTTTTTGATTGGGCAGGATTATGAGAATTATGTTCAGCCCAAGAGGTATTTAGGGTATCAGACTTAGCAAATAAAAATATAGGACATCTACTTAAATTTTAATTTTTCATAAACAATGAATGATGTTTTAGTATAAACATGTCCCGCTCAATATTCATGACATATGTATAGTAAAAATTATTTATTGTTTGTCTGAAAGTCAAATTTAACTGGATGTCTTGTATTTTACCTGGCAACTTTAATTTAGAATAAACCATTAGTGTGCCAGTTTGTATTTGAAGAGCCGTTCTCGATTGATTAGGAGCTCCTTGAGGACAGCCTTGCGGTCAGCGTGATTTGTTTCTCCTTGGACTCAATAGCACCCCGCATGCAGTAGGTATTCCTGAAGGAAATGAAAGTTAAGGTGAAGTTACAGGGTAGCTCAGTGGAGGGATTTAATACAGAGAACTATTTACAAAGGTGTTAGAGAGCTGGAAATCCAAATACGCAATGGGAAGAACCCCACAGATTAACAACAGCAGGAAGCCCCCTCCTCCATGGTGGCTGAGGAACAAGGTAGTTACTGGAGCCCAGGGGCTGAGGCTGCTTGGTGGGAGCCAGGACCATGAACCCTCATCAAGAGCCCTGAAACCTTCTTGTTCTGAAAAACATATTATTTGTTCTTCTGATTTGAATATTTTCTGACATTTTATCCTAGAAAACTGTTCTACTAGCCCTCTTGGAGACCACAGTGCTGGGAATTCCATGGTGCAAACTACAGGTGGTACACCTACATCTGTGCAGGAAGTGGCTCTCCACGCTGGGAGTCTCCCTACAAACCATCTCCCGGACATCTGGGCAAAGTCCCCACAATCAACCAGAGCAGTGGCACCGCAGAAGTGCTTCTTACAGATCAAAGGCATGACCTGTGCGTCCTGTGTGTCCAACATAGAAAGGAATCTGCAGAAGGAAGCTGGTAAGAGGTGAACGCCCATCTTGAACTTAGGAATGCTGCTTGTAGACCTCATATTCTCCCTTCAGAATATCCAGCAACTGTGTTTATCAGTAGCCCTGATAACCAGGTAGCAAGTTCATTATATAGCATAGATGTTTGTCTAATGTCCTTGTATAACTGGCAGTCTGTTCTTTAGGAAGTATTTAGTTTGAGATAAAATATATCTCTGAGTAAGTTAGCCATTGAAAATCCAGTTTAAAGGTCATGGTACCTTCTATGGATAGACTTCTCAATTAGATTGTGCTAGTATTATTCCATATTTTGTTCCCTCCCATCCCATCAACCCCTTACTATAAAATGAATAAATAACCTGCATTTTGTATAGAAGTTCCAATTTCAAATATTCTTTCTTATTGTTCCTGTAAACCAGAGAGTGTTTGCAGAAACAACAGGACAGAAATGTGTGGAAATGTCAAAGTTTTGTCCTCCAGAATGCATTTCCAATACTTTTAAACTTGAAAGTACAACAAAATTCTGTCCCATTTGTTTGGAAAATTTAACCATGACTCTACCATGCCACCAGAATCACTTTCTCTTTTCTTACCCAGTGATGTGTCTTTTTACTTGAACTCCCTGGCCCTTAGAATCAACCCTGAATTCAGATGACATGTTTTTCCAGCCTCTTGTTCACTATGCATTATAGCTTCCTGCAGCTCTAGAGTGACTGCTAGCAGATAGAGGTGTTAATAGGAGATCATTTGTTATCCATGGTCTGACTGCTCATAAAATTAGCCTATAATCTCCTGTAGCCTATGTTTCTGTTCCTGACTTGAATCCTCATTTTTATCCCGTGTGGCATCCTTTCTGAAGCACTTCATTCCTTTCATTTATTTGCATGAGGCTTTTTTTCCCATGTTACACTAACACAATAGTGTTAGCAAGATTGTGGGATTTCTTTTTCATACCTGAAAGTCATTAGAAACTATAAAATAGTAAGGAAAACCACTTTTGAAAATTCTTTGTTTTTTCCTTGTATGAAAGTGTCTGGAGGAAAAAAAAAAAAGATATCCTTTCTGTAACAGCAGTCAATAACTGCAGACCACACTACTTACTCCATTGGTGTCTTCTAAAGCCTGAGTGAGAATGTGTCCATATGCTGGCAGCATGAGCATCACCTGGGGGCTGGATGGACCTGCAGAACTCAAACCTCCTCCTAGACCGACTAGTCAGAAGCTCTATTTTAACAGGGTCCTCGGGTGATTCATATGTCCATTAAAGTTTGAGAAGCATTGTTCTTCTAGAATAGTGGCTGTCAAACTTCCCTGTACATTAGGATCACCTGGGGAACTTTTCTTAAAAAAGTGATGCCTTGGGAGGCTGAGGCGGGCAGAACATGAGGTCAGGAGTTCAAGACCAGCCTGACCAACATGGTGAAACCCCATCTCTACTAAAAATACAAAAATTAGCCAGGCATGGTGGCACATGCCTGTAATCCCAAATACTCAGAAGGCTGAGGCAGGAGAATCGCTTGAACCCTGGAGGTAGAGGTTGCAGTGAACTGAGATCATGCCACTGCACTCCAACCTGGGTGACAGAATGAGACTCCATCTCAAAAAAAAAAAAAAAAAAGAAAGAAATAAAGATGCCTGCCACCTACCCTGAGAGACTCTGATTAGGTTGGTCTGGGTTAGAGACCAGACATCGTGATTGTTAAAGGCTCTCCAAGCAATCCTCATGTGCAGCTGTGTTTGAAAACTGCTGTTCTAGAGGATTCTGGGAAGATGTGTTTCTTTGTTCAGTTATGTTATCTGTGTCACCCTGGAGGTCCTGCCCACCCAGAGTGTTACAGCCGTGACCTGATGATTCCAGGTGTTCTCTCCGTGTTGGTTGCCTTGATGGCAGGAAAGGCAGAGGTCAAATATGACCCGGAGGTCATTCAGCCGCTCGAGATAGCTCAGTTGATCCAGGACCTGGGCTTTGAGGCAGCAGTCATGGAGGACTCCGCAGGCTCCGATGGCAACATTGAGCTGACAGTAAGTACGGTGGGTGCGTTTCGGGGTTACAGGCTTCTTCTGACAATTTGCATTTTGGACAGCATCCATCTTTGTGATTAGTAAATTTCCCCATCTTGGACATGTCTGGTTTGTTGTTGTTGGGTATTTTGTTTGTTTCACCTTCCTTTGAAGCCAACGACAATGTTCATTTTGAGAAAGGTCAGTTACGTTAAAGAGTCATGGGGAGGATCCCACTGAGAGTATTCGGGGTGTTAGGAGGAAGAGATGATGAGCTGCAGGAGTATAGAAGAAAGAGGAATTAAAGATGGTGGACTGCCCTGAGCTGGGTGGTTAGGGGGAGTTGAACATGAACACAGTCTTTCAAACCTAAAAAGAAACTAGCATGCCTGCAACTATCTCAAGGCAGTAGAGGGAAGTCCATGTGGTAGCAAGTGCTGTTCTAAGAGAAAAGGACTTATGATAGGTGCATGGCTGTCTAGAGGGCCAAAGTGCTCCACAACACTCAGTCTGAGGGGAATGTTCCAGGTGGTGATTGTTGCCAGTGTTTTAGGTGGGGAGGTATTGTTTCCCATCTGTCTACATGCCAACACATTATCGGAAACAATGGGTGTATCTGATGCATAGAACATGCTATGTTTGAAAGCACTTCTGTACTTTTTGTATAGCTCTTTTTGTGTAAGCAGAGGGAGACTTAGAATAACTCACAGAGAATTGAACGATGCTGCTTCACCCATGTCATCAGAGGGTTTCTACTTCCTTTGTGTGTTTTGTCAGTCATTAGTGGTAACTGGATGTTTGAGGGGAAAGCATTGAGGACACAGAGGCCTGTGAGCTCCTGAGCAGCCGTGTTCTTTGTGGAGCAAACCCTTTGCTCTGGTAGGGCCTCTCTGTGTCTGGAGGGCACAGCTAATACTTGCTACGTCACAGCTTCGGTCAGCCCCACAAGAGGTGCCCAACAAGAGGGGCAGGGTCTCTGCTGCAAACCTCGGGATCTGCATGGGGACATCTCTGCCTGCTCAGGCTTCTATGTGGAAAATCTAAAGCAAGAGGATTATTGGAAAAGGTGTACATTTCTTTTTTTTTTTTTTTTGAGATGGAGTCTGGCTCTGTCGCCCAAGCTGGAGTGCAGTGGCCGGATCTCGGCTCACTGCAAGCTCCGCCTCCCGGGTTTACGCCATTCTCCTGCCTCAGCCTCCCGAGTAGTTGGGACTACAGGCGCCCGCCACCTCGCCCGGCTAGTTTTTTTTTTTTTGTATTTTTTAGTAGAGACGGGGTTTCACCGTGTTCGCCAGGATGGTCTCGATCTCCTGACCTCGTGATCCACCCGTCTCGGCCTCCCAAAGTGCTGGGATTACAGGCTTGAGCCACCGTGCCCGGCCGTAAGGTGTACATTTCTTTTAAACAGTTTTTTTTTTTATTGCAATGTTCTTTTTAAAAAAAAAAACATGCTGTATTAATAGTTACATTGTCATCACGTATTCAGATTTTATGTGAACTTCTGTATTTAACTGGTCTTCTAGGAAATGCTGACCACTGATCCTCAGAAGAGTGAATTGTCTATTTACTTCATATTTGCCTAATATATATCCGAGGAATAGCACGTCACACTTAAGACTTCCGTTTCCCATGTCAGGACGCACAGCATGGTATGGCACAAGCAGTGTAGGCTTTAAAAACTGGGTTTGAGTTTTGGCCCTGTCGCTGCAGGGATACTTCTGAACCTGTTCTGAGAAGACTCGCCTCATGCTGCAGATGGCAGTGGCTCAGAGCAGATTCTGGAGCCAGCCCATCTGGGGACGTGCTTCAGCTCTACCCGTCACTGGTTGTGCGACTTTGGACAAGTTCCTAAACCTCTCAGTACTGCGGTTTTGAGACCTACCTCTTAGGTTTGGTGTGAGCAGCACAAGGCCTAGGACAGCACCAGTCACTTTGCAAGTGCACAATAAATGCTACTTATTATTACTGCTGTTATAAAAACAAGCAGAGAGCAGAGAAGTACCATAGAAATATTTGGAGACTTGATTTTTAAAATTCTGTTGGCAGTCACCTGCCAACAGGTAAACTCCTAAGTTTGCCTGGTGCTCCTTGCATTCCCATTTTTACCTTGGGTCTTGGTCCAAGTTGAATGCATTCTGATTACAGATGAGCTCCCCTCTTCCTACTCCCTAATTCCAGATGGGACCCTTGGCTCTTTATTCTGGGATCACCGATGTGAATTTCAGCATGCAGCTCCAATCACGTCATTCCATTGCTCATTACCCCTCAGTGACTTCACATCAGGTGCTAGCTTAGCAGCACTTCAGCTGGCTGCTCAAAAGCCTTCAGGCTGTGGACCCAGCCAGCCCTGCAGCCTTCCTTCCTCTCCCTTGGGCATCCTGTGCCCAGATAAGCCTGGCTTTTGATGTTTGCCTGAACACCTCATGCTATCCTGCCTTTTGTCTTTTTCGAGCTTCTCCTTCTGGTAGCATCCTTCCCTTCACCTGTCAACACCCTGTTTGTACCTTGGGACCACCTTTGATTACATCTCCTGCATCAGCCACTTTTCTCCTATTAATAAGAGGTATTAACATCATCACCCTTGGAGGGAGCAGAGCTCTAAAATAGGGAGGATGCTAGCAGTAGCTGCAGACCGCATGCCAGCAACACTTGGGATTACCGAGAGTATTTCAGGAGTGCAGCGAGTTTCACAGAAGTTCACTTCCCCATACAGGCATTAGTATCCTGGCTTTGCAGTGAGGTAACAGACAGTGGAGAGGGGCTTATAAAAACCCATCCGTATCAGAGCCGGAAGTCAAGCCTTGGTCTGTTGCCATCTGCATCGTGATTGGCTGTCTTCTGTACCTGTTTTGGGAAAGAGCTACTGTTTAGTCCCTGCAGCCGCTGGAGGAACGTTGAGAATCTCACACGCGGGGTTTGGAGGTGTAGTCCAGGGTCTCGAGAGCAGTGCTGAGGAGGGAAAGACTCATGGCTGCCTGTTACCCAGACTCCCCAGACTGTCTTTCACAGGCCACCTTGATCCTGGGTCTGTGGGATTCTTGCCATCCTTTGTTGCAGATCACAGGGATGACCTGCGCGTCCTGTGTCCACAACATAGAGTCCAAACTCACGAGGACGAATGGCATCACTTATGCCTCCGTTGCCCTTGCCACCAGCAAAGCCCTTGTTAAGTTTGACCCAGAAATTATCGGTCCACGGGATATTATCAAAATTATTGAGGTAAGTCATTCATTAAAAAATTGTACTCACCTTTTTAAAAACAGTAATATATAGTCAGTGAAGACAAATGAGAAAATATAGCTGAGAAAAAATGAAAATAACCTAAAATTCTTTGACTTTTCCCATGGAAATAAGCTCAGTCATTTTAAAATAAGCTGAAGGTAAGTAAATAGTAAATAATCTGAGAGAGGGTATCAGTGAATGGGTAAGAGAAAGATGAGGAAAAGACATTATTATTATTGTTTTAATTTTAAATATTCCCTAAGAAACATCAATATTGTCAAGATACTCTGTACATAGGGTTAAAGTGCCTAATTGTAATTTTTAAATGTGATCTGTGCCCAAACCAAGTATCTGTAGAGCAAAGGAATGTTGGCCTTGGGAAAAATGATACCACATTTTGCCACTATGCCAGGCCAGTCGGCCAGTCTTGTGGTGGAGAGCTTGGCCGCTTCTGCTTTGGAAAATCAGTGAGAATTTTCATGCATGCCCTGCCTCTTACTCCCTTCCCAGTTTGTCCATAGACATGCCATTTCCTTTTTATAGTTTATACAATACTAGACTATAAGAGAATGAACATCAGTGGTGATCTGAATGGGTTAAGGCCGTCAAAACTGAACAAGACTAAATTGTAACAGCTAGTAAGGATAAATTAAGTTTAGTGGGAACTACATGTTATAAAATTGCCTATGAAATGAAACCTATTATAGCAGGATTAATGTAGTATCCTGAATTTTCTCTTCTGTGTGTGTGTGTGTGTGTGTGTGTGTACAGAGAGATACTGTCTGTTGTATGGCCTGGGAGAGGTTTTTTTTTTTTTTGAGACAGTCTCCCTCTGTTGTCCAGGCTGGAGTGCAGTGGCATGATTTCGGCCCACTGCAACCTCTACCTCCCAGGTTCAAGCAATTCTCCTACCTCAGCCTCCCAAGTAGCTGGGACTACAGGCGTGTGCCGTCATGCCTGGCTAATTTTTGTATTTTTACTAGAGATGGGGTTTCACCATGTTGGCCAGGCTGGTCTCAAACTCCTGACCTCAGGTGATCTGCCTGTCTTAGTCTCCCAAAGTTCTGGGATTACAGGCGTGAGCCACTGCACCTGGCCTGGGAGAGTTTTTGTTTTGGTTTGGTTTTTTTTTTTTTTTTTGAGACAAAGTCTTGCTCTTGTCCCCCAGGCTGGAGTGCGATGGCGCGATCTCGCCTCGCTGCAACCTTCGCCTCCCAGGTTCAAGTGATTCTCCTGCCTCGGTCCCCCAGGTAGCTGAGATTACAGGTGCCTGCCACCATGCCTGGCTAATTTTTGTAATTTTAGTAGAGACGGGGTTTCACCATGTTTTCCAGGCTGGTCTAGAACTCCTGACGTCAGGTAATTCACCAGCCTTGGCTTCCCAAAGTGGTGGGATTACAGGTGTGAGCCACTGTGCCCAGCCCCGGGAGTGCTTTTTGACGTGGAAATGATCCTGCTGCTGATGGTCCAGGACTCCACCCTTGAAGGCAGACAACACAGCTTTTTTATCAGCTGAGGAAAGATGCTCAGAGAGGTTAAGTAACTTTACTCACAGTATCCAGCTCACGGACAGCAGAACTGGTGCTCAAACCCAGGTCTTGTGCTTTCGAGCTCAGTGGCCTTTGTGAGTCTAGTACACCACAAATCTTAAAGAACAGTAGTGATATGGCATCGATGAGGCTCAGACATCAGACTGATGCAGTCAACAGCAAGGAGAGTCCCACGTGGTGCCTTTGAACATGGCTTTGTCACCATTTCTGATTTTTTTCTTTTTTTTTTTTTTTTCTTTTTTTTGAGATAGAGTTTTGCTCTTGTTGCTCAGGCTGGAGTGCAGTGGCATGGTCTCAGCTCACTGCAAGCTCTGCCTCCCGGGTTCAAGTGATTCTCCTGCCTCAGCCTCCCAAGTAGCTGGGATTACAGGTATGCACCACCACACCCAGCTAATTTTTGTATTTTTAGTAGAGACGGGGTTTCGCCATGTTTGTCAGGCTGGTGTCAAACTCCTGACCTCAGGTGATCCACCTGCTTTGGCCTCCCAAAATGCTGGGATTACAGGTATGAGCCACCGCGCCTGGCCAACCCTTTCTGATTTCTGATATCTCGCTTGCTTCTACCCTACCCAACCTGGTAAGTGTAGTGTGGCATCCATGCTGACCTTATTTGGGGAATATTGCTAATGTCTGTTCTCCATTCTTGCATCTCTGGGCCATTTTTTCCCTAATATGATTAGCTGGTATTAGTTGTAAAAGGATTTGTGTTTAGACAGTCTCAGCTGCTCTTTCTCCCACCCCAACTTTTAATTTTTGTGTAAAAGTCGCAGCACTAGAGTTCTGGGGCCCTTCTCTTAATTGTGCTACCAGACAAGAGCATTCCTGGCAGTTTTTCCTGTGTGTTATTCATAAAGAGTATCAGAGATATAGTGGTCAGATGAACGTGGTAACAAAGCGCTTGAGTTAAACTGTGAGCAAAGCACAAGATTGCGATGTAGACTCTGTTGGGGCACAGCGGAAGCTGTGCTTCCAGTTGCTGAAGGAGCCAAGTTCTGCCACAGTGGCAAGAAGCCTGGGCTGGAAGCTGGAGGCTGGAGCTCTGGGTCCAGCTCTTCTGAGAAGGCTGGGGTTTTGGGCAAGGTATTTATCCTCTCCAGCCTTCTGTTTCCTCATACATGGAATGAAGGTTTCTGGCCATTAGGTATTTGGGATTCCTTCACTCAGAAATGCTGAGTATAAATTATAAGTCAGCACTGCTCAGCTTTGGGGTCTGGGGAAGCTGTCTTCCCAGAAGTGCTAAACTTCTGCACAGGGTTTGTAGGGCTATTGGGTAAAGAAGTTGTGAGCAGAAAGCCCACAAAATCTTCTGAGGCACTTTTAGATTAACTTTCTAATTTCCAAAGCTGAAAAGTGCTTTCTACCAATGCATGTTTTAACCAAGTACCTTCCTCCTTTTCCCCCACCCCTCTCTTTTTAATGACAAGGAAATTGGCTTTCATGCTTCCCTGGCCCAGAGAATCCCCAACGCTCATCACTTGGACCACAAGATGGAAATAAAGCAGTAGGTAGAACACAAAATATAAACTCTAGCTCTCATCTAAGTGCCTTCTTCTACCTGGGCCCAACTCTGCCTGCTGGTCCTGTCTTCCCATGGTGCCTTCCTCCTGGATTAGCTGCCTTTACCCTTGTAATATGAACCCTCTAAAACAGTGCTGTCCGAAAGAAGTTCTGGAATGATGGCAGTGTTCTGTGTCTGCACTGCCCAGTGTGATAGCCGCTAGTCACATGTAGCTAGTGAGCACTTCAAATGCAGCTAGTGTGACTGTGGAAATTAATTTTTAATTTTTAAGGAATTTCAATTTAGCTACCTTTGGCTAACAGATTGGACAGCACTTAAGTTGGGAGGGAGGGAGAGAGTGTAGATTTTTTTCCTTTGGTATTGTTTTCAGACTTTATTTGCATGGGTTCTAGAACTAGAATTTGAGGACAGGCATAATGGCTGAGTGGAAAGAAAATGGCCCAGGAGCAGAAGACCTGAGATCATTCATTGTTTCAGATGGTCACTTACTCATTCAGCACCATAAAGGCTGCTGTTGTGTTCAGGGCAATGTGCTAGGTGCGGGGATAAATATCTTCCCTGTCTTGGAGGGGCTCATAGTCTGGCTGAGAAAGAGTGAGTGAGCAATGAAATCAGTGGCGCTGGCAGATTCTGGAAGGTCTAGGAAAACTCCAAGCAGGGGACATAAGATCTGAGCCTCAAAGAATGAGTGGAAGTTTGCTTGACTGGACGAATTGGTCGGGGGTACCCTCGGGGACTGCTGTGGCTTGGTTCAGTAGGCATGCCCAGGGCACAGGAGGAGCTGACAGGAGAGGCATCTGGACAGCCAGTTGGTGGTCTGGTTCTTGAGTAGCAGTCCAACAGCCTAAGACTTCAGCCTCACAGGCCGGTGGTTTTCATGTCATGTTTTAGGTGCATTTGAGGTTCCACAACCACTCAGTTGGAATTTCATGGATGCTGCAGCTAACATGAGACCACAGCTGTTGGCCATGACCCCCGATTCCAAACTATGGTGTTCATTGAGACAGCCAGTGGTCACTGTTCTCATGGACTCTATTTTAAATAATTGTTTAAAAATTGAATGTATAAGTTTATATCAATAAAATACTGCTTTTATCTGTTTTTTCTTTGGGGGTCTGTATAAGATTGCACTTTGAAAAGAGAGCTAAGGCAACCAAAGGCCGAGGATGGTAGTCTTCTTTGGGGCTAGATTCTCAGCTTTGGGGCCTCAGTTGCCTCACCCATAAATTGAAGGTAACCACGGTATATGAAGGCAGGGGCTGGGCCTCAACATCTCTGGAACCTCCTTGTAGTGATGTTTAGACCTCTAGATGCTCCCTCAGATGGCCAGTGTCAGAAAGAGAGGGTCTTACTTTCATTTTAACCCTTGGTCTGTTCCAGGCATGTGACAAAGGCAGGTCTTAAACTGAGTCCTCAGGAGGGGAGTGGCTTGTAACCCAGGTGACAAGCAGTGTCTGATATATCTGTGTTGCTGCATTTGCTTTCCAGGTGGAAGAAGTCTTTCCTGTGCAGCCTGGTGTTTGGCATCCCTGTCATGGCCTTAATGATCTATATGCTGATACCTAGCAACCAGCCCCACCAGTCTATGGTCCTGGACCGCAACATCATTCCAGGACTGTCCATTCTAAATCTCATCTTCTTTATCTTGTGCACCTTTGTCCAGGTATGTATTAGAAAGGTGGGCAGACCTCTCCCCTCCATGTTGTGTGTGGCCCTCAGATGTTCTGCCTGCTAAGCACAAACATAGCCCTTTAGCTTGGTTTAAATGGCACTTTATTGCAGCTTTCATGCCCCACCCAGGCAGTTGCTGCTTTTTTTCTCTCTTATGACTAGTAGGTGGGGCTTGGGGACCCTCCAATGTGGGGGACTACTAAGGGCCTGGTTTCACTGTCAATTTCAGTTGATTTCAAGTGATCAGAACTGTCCCTGGAATAGCAACCTCCTTGCTGCAAGGTGTGGTGAACTCTGTCTCCAATTTGCATATTGTTTAGGTTAATTTACATTTGTTGTTGGAAGCAACAACTGGATCACCCTTGAGCCCATGCTGCTCTTGAGTGTTCTATCTTAAAAGGTGGAGATATGGTCCTTAATCTTTGAGGAGGTTATAATTTAAAGAGAAAGACATGAAACATCTGCTTTGGTGGTGATATTAAGGAACTAGCTGTGTGTCTGGTGGGAAGTGTGCCTCTATGCATATATTTTGGAATATAAAACTAAATCCCTGTCCTAATATTGGAATGCTCAGGGGCTATTTGGGGGCAAGCATTGGTAGGCTGGATTTTTTTTTTTTTTTCGAGAGAATCTCACCCTGTCACCCAGGCTGGAGTTCAGTGATATGATCATTGCTCACTGTAGTCTTGAACTTCTGGGCTCAAGCAATCCTCCCACCTCAGCCTCCTGAGTAGCTAGGACCACAGGCGCCTGCCACCATGCCTGGCTAGACAGGATCTTGCTATGTGCCCGGGTTGGTCTCAAACTCCTGGCCTCCAGCAGTCCTCCAGCCTCAGTCTCCCAAAGCACTGAGATGACGGGTGTGAGCCACTGCCCCCCACCTGAATTTGTGGTTTTCTATATTTTGTTTGATTATAAGTGTAATGTACACTATTATTAACAAGTCAAACCATACTGAAGTATAAGAAGAAAAGGGGAAGATGCCCTTTCACTAATCACATTCTGCCTCCCGCCCAATCTCATTCCCCAGTGTTGCTATGGTAATATTAATAGTTGGGCATTTGGGCATGAATCTCTCCAAATCTTTATATTGAGAAAATGCACACTTGTGTGTATGTGTATGTTCATGTAATACAGATACAGACTTTTTTAACTGAAATGGGATCATATGAGATAGACTGATGTGCAACTGGCTTTTTCACTTAACCATGTATTAGACATCTTTTATGCCAGTGGCTTATAGATAGAGCCCATTCTCTTTAGGGAGTGGAATGCCTTGTACTGTGTACACTATAAATGAGTCGTGATTTTTTCCCCCCAGTGTTTCACCATTCTCTTATTAGCAGACATTTGTGTTGTATGTACTGGGCTTTCAGGGTCTCACATGCTCTTGGTCATCCATTCCTGTGGA
Organism: Theropithecus gelada; assembly: GCF_003255815.1. Lineage (NCBI taxonomy): Eukaryota > Metazoa > Chordata > Mammalia > Primates > Cercopithecidae > Theropithecus > Theropithecus gelada. The sequence continues at coordinate 82,876,114 of NC_037685.1, read as the reverse complement.
CAGTAGTCCTCTGAATGGGAAAGTATATTTCATAAACGCACATCACAGAGGAAGAAGTAATGTCAAGACTGTGCACAAAGCTAGAGGCTTTGCCATCCCAAGGGCACTCGGCCCTGTGTCGCTCCTTGAACTCTTCTCCCTATGTGCTGGCAGCCTTCACTGTCCTTGTCTTTCAGGTCCTCGGCGGGTGGTACTTCTATGTTCAGGCCTACAAATCTCTGAGACACAGGTCAGCCAACATGGACGTGCTCATCGTCCTGGCCACGAGCATTGCTTACGTCTATTCTCTGGTCATCCTGGTGGTTGCTGTGGCCGAGAAGGCGGAGAGGAGCCCTGTGACATTCTTCGACACGCCCCCCATGCTCTTCGTGTTCATTGCCCTGGGGCGGTGGCTGGAACACTTGGCAAAGGTAACAGCAGCTTCGGGTTCAGAAAAGAGCTGCCGCTTCAGTAAACAAATCTCACTTCCTCTGAACACCATGTTTAGAATTACTAATTATACACAGTATAGAGACATACTTAAAGAAATAAGAAACCTCCATATAATTAAGGTGCTCTAGTCACTAATCTCCAAATTGATCACTACTTCTGAAATCCCAGCTAATCTGGTTAATTATTAAAACCATCGTTCAGGTGTATTGTGTAAACTAAAGAACCCTGACCTTCAGGTCAGAGCCTACATTGTCTCTTAGTGCAAAACTGAGTATATAGTTGGTCTAGAAATCCCTACATCCTCCTCAAGGTCATGCCATTTTTAACACCCTCCATTGTCCCCAACACTGAAACGTATCTTATAAGAGAATGGAACTCAGGCCCTAAAAGAAATTAGATTGAACCGCAAAAAAAATGGTCAGTGGGAAGACTGTTTGTTTCCAGGCTGAAATGTAATTCCCAGACCTTGGTGGCACGGGCACTGTACATCAGTGTGGAAGTGACACGCGTGGCCATGGGTGGTGGATAGCAAGTAATGCCCACCTGCAGAATCTTTTATCGTGCCGTGCGACTGTTTCTCTCACACCAGCTGTCTCTAACACCACGCTTGTGACTCTCAGGCTGGGTTTGGACAGGTCTGCTTTCAATAGCTCTCATTTCACATTCTGGTTATTTCCTAGAGCAAAACCTCAGAAGCCCTGGCCAAACTCATGTCTCTCCAAGCCACAGAAGCCACCGTTGTGACCCTTGGTGAGGACAATTTAATCATCAGGTGGGTTATGTTATCAAACGTCTTTGGGTTGGTATCTATCAACCTGTATGAGCTGCGTCAGATGCCCATGTTGTATTGACATTGCAGTAGACCTTGTCAGTGTGGGCAGAGACACAGTAAGATCCCCCCTCTCAATCCAGTTACAAAAGCAAGGCATTGAACTATAAAACAAGATTTGTAGGTGGTGTGTGTGTGTCAAATGGCACATGGGAGGTGTAGATGATTAGTATTCCAGGAATTAAGAAGAGGAAGGCTAGTGGTGGTCAAGGGAAACTTCACAGAGAACATAGAGTATGAACTAGGCCTTCCTAGTAAGATACAGATTCAGACAGGCGGAGAGATAAGGACTTCAACTTGCTAAAGAATAAAAATTGAAGGAGAAATTTATCTTCCTCATAAGGTTGCCTGATATTAAAAATAATAATTATTATTATTCCTGGAAACTCTTGTTGCATTTATTATTTGCTGGACTCTATTCTAATCTGTTTGTATTTAATCTAACCAAAGATGGAAACTTTCTGAGGAAGGTACTATTAATACTCTTAATTTACAGATGAGGAAACTGAGGTTCAGAGAGGCTAAGCAACTGGCCCAAGGTCGCACAGGTATTCATTAATGGAATTGAAATGTAACCCAGGCTGGTGGATCCAGAGTCCATTTTCTTAACCTTTATACACACTAACTCTTAATGCATATTTATTAATATGGAAATTTTTGCTAATTAAGGCTTCTTGGGGTTAGCTTCTGTTTTATATTCTAGGCAATGGTTATTTCAGCCCTCCTTCATATTCCTAAAATCTCTCCCTGGTCCCACCACATTTTCTATTAGCCTGTGGTCTCGCTTCGGACTGCTGGAAGGAGAAGCGTTCAGATGGAAACCCTCCAGTTCCCTGTCCCTCAGCCTACACAGCTAGCGTCCTCCGTGGCACCTCCCACTCCTGCCCCGTTGGTGGGAGAGGTGTCTCCTCCTATGCCTCTACCAGGGAATCTTTCTCTGTTGGTTTTCTCAGTGGTTTTTGGTGTTTCTGATTCTTATCCTCCGATGTCATGCAGACTCTAACCACTCCCATTGTCAGAGGCATGGTGCCTTGCCCCTCCCCTGCATGCCCTTGTCCATGTATCACACTGTTGCTGGAGCCCGCCTGCCCTAGCTGTGTCCTGGAGCCCTGGGCGTGAAGGCTGAGACAGACCCCTTGCTTCCCCATGGGGTCTGCAGGGCTGGTGCACCTGGCCCTGGGCGCACCCTAGGTGAGTAGAGGAACTGACTGGGGCCGCACGGATGCATGAGTGTTCATGAGGCACAGGCTGGCTGCCGCGCGGTGGCACTGGTTTTGTTCTGGATGCTGGCTTTTAAATGATCATTGCAGTTGTAGGAATGGCAACTGAGATTTGAGTCCTTCCGGTGTTCCAGGCTCACTCCCCAGCACTTGCCACAGATCGTCTAGTTCCACTCTATAGCTGTTCCGTGAGGCAGCACTGTCATCATTGCAGCTTTCCTCAGAAAGAGCCAAGTGCAGTGAGGTGGAGTAATATCCCCAGAGTCCATGGCAGGCAGGTAACAGAGCTGGGATTGGTCCCCTGGAGGCACCGAGCCCCGCTCAGCCACTGTGCTGTGCTGCCCCCAGACAGGACCCTGTGTGACAGCACCTGGCATGCTGGGCTCTGGTGTGCCATGGGTCTGTAGCAGTCACATGCCTGGGCTGCTTTTTTTCTCTCTTATAAATTAATTGCATGGAAGTTTCTGAGAACTGAAAACGTTTAGATGGGGAGCCAGGCCTCTGGCAGCTGTGTTGGTTTTGACTCATGTTTCCTCTGACTCGCCTTGCTAGGGTCTTCGGTACAGTTTGAGGCGCCTCTGATGGCACTGACTGCAGTTGCTTGGAACTAGTCCAGGGATCTGAACAGGAGGAGAAGGCATCTGCCGGCCGAAGTGCCCACAGAGTGCGTGCAGCACCTGTCATAACTCAGTTCTTTTCCAAGAATGCCGATTCATGTTTTTGGCTGGGGACACATGGCCTGACTACTACCATGCAACATGATAGGACATTATTAAGCTGGGGCCAGAAGACCAGAGTTCAGTCTGCCTTTGGCTCACAGTTTGGGTGTGGTCATTCCTACTTGCCTCCTGACAGCGCACCCTGGGCCCACCCCTCTGTCCCAGGCCAAGGCTGCACCCACTGCTGCCTGGATTGCCACAGTCTAGGCCTTTCCTGAGTTCAACCATTTTGTGCTTTGAGGTGCACTGGGCACTGGTCTCCAGTGACTCTGCCTCCCACAGGGCCCTCCCGCATCTGGGCCTCTGCCTGTGCTTTGGTCCATGGCACCATCTGAAGGCCCCCAGAGTTTCTCGCATAACTGCCTTCTTTCACTGAGGCTTGGGCCTCTTCCTCTGACTATCCCTTTGCTGGGGACACTTATGCTTTCTCTTTACTCCAAGTCTTGGGTGCTGGCAGCGTTTCCAGGTGCTATCCATCTGGCACACTGTAGTTTCTTTCCTTGCTGCTGCTGCTGCTTAGTCTCCATGGGCTTTCTTCTCTCCTTATCCCTTGTGAATGGTCCTTGGGGTTCTGGTGGTGATGCCTCTGTCTTTGTGTGTTACACACCGTCACTGGGACGTCTGACTCTCCCATGTCTTTGGTTAACAGCTGTAGAAAGCTCATTCTTAAACCGACATCTAGATCCCAGAGACAACCTGCCAGTGGGAACATTTTTCTTGGGTGGCTGGTAAAGTCTCAGACTCGGCCTGTCTGTATTTTTCTTCACCTTCCCCCACTTTTTCCCCAAAAATATTCCCCTTCCTTGGTGCCTGTCTGTCTCAGGGAAAGGCACCCTCATGCCAGCTCCCAGTGTGTCCTCTACAATGCCTCCCTGCCCTCATTCACACATCTACACTCCATTCTCATGGTTCTAGCACCTCCGTCTCTAGGGGCGTCATCTACTGGCATCATGCTGGTCCAGGCCACCGTGGCCTTGCCCTTAAAGCACCACAGCTGTCTCCTTATACTGCTTGCAGTCAGGTATCCATCCAGTATTTTTCCACATTCAAACCAGTGATCTTTCTGAAAGCACAAGTTGATCACATGACTCTGTATTGGAAAATCCTTCAACGGCTGCCTGCTGTCCTTAGGATCAACACCACCTTCCTAACGTGGCAGTGAGGCCCGGCGTCTGCCTGCATGCCTGTTGAGCCAAGCCTGTCTTGCCATCCCCTGCCTTGTGCTCCAGCTGCCCTGCACCACTGGCAGGTCCCAGGAAGGGGCTGCCTCTCTCTGCAGACCTCTGCACACATCCTTCCTTCCCCTTGAACTCCCTTCTTCCTCATCCTTTGCCTGGCTCCTTGCCTTCAGGGCTCAGCATGGAAGTTGCATCCTCCAGAAGCCTTTCCTGATTCCCCAGGCCTGACTCAGCTGTGGCTCCTCAGTGCTCTCAGAGCACTCTGTGCCTCAGCCGCCCTGGGATGTAAACACGGCAGGCGCTGAGATACTAGTGGAATGTAACTGCTGTCAGATGTTAAAGAAACATTACACACATGGGTGTGCTTGATATTAAAAGGCTTGCACATCCCCATCCCCAATCTCCCACGTTGAAATTTTGTTTTTTGTTTTTTGTTTTTAATAATTGATGGGGAAACAAACTACATATCATATGTAGACCAGTGACCATAATGCTTAAGTTTTTTCTTTGTTTTCTTAACTTGTGTTTAATGAGGAAGGGGAGTAGAAGAGAGGAGACAAGTGAAGTAAACAGATTGCTGTCAGAAACTCTTAAAGATGAAGAAGTGCTGTGAAACAAACCACTGTCTTTTAATTAAGAGGGCTCCTATCCCTTAGCACTTGGAGAGGAATAGTAGATTCTGAAGAATAAATGCTATTGAGATTCACCAGAAGGAGCCACATTAACTCCCATAAAGGACTATTCCTCTTAAGCTGCTTAAGTTAGAAATATGTGGTTAATTTAGATCAAAGGAGAAATTCAAAGTTAGATTTAAGAGATTAGCATTACTAAAGATTTCTTAGACACCCAATTGTACATTTGTGCCACTTTTAAGTCTCCTTACAGAAGTGGACATTTTAAAACAGTGATTAGGTTCTGCTGGAGGAGGGTCTGACCTTTAGTTCTTAGGGTCTTTCATTTCTGAATTGAATGCAGGGAGCTCCTCCTCCTGACTTGGGCTTCTCAGGCCATGTGGAGACCTCTGTGGGATGATAAATTCTCCAGTTTGTACAGAGGAGGCCTCAAGGGCATTGTTGAGCCTGGACTTCTCCATCCCTGGAGGACTTTAAAAATAAGCATAGAATATTCTTGGGTTGTCGAGATCCTTCCCTTCTCCTGGCTCACTCAGCCACCAAACAGATTAACACAGGTATACTCCCAGCACTAAAGACTTCAGTCTTTGAAAGTCTCCTTTTCAGTGCTCCATTTATTTTGATTGCCATGATTGAACTTACTGTGTGTGTCTTAATTGTCCATCTGTGTGTCTGCTTTTAGTTATGAGGCTATAAACCTCCTGAGAGGAAGGCTGTACTGTGTCCTGTTTGTAACCCCAGGCTACTCTGGTGCCTGGTACACAAGAGGCCAATCAATATGAAAATGTCAATTAAGAGATAATAAAAATCACCAGCATTCACTGGGCACTTACTGTGTACAGGTGCCATACTAAGCATCTCACATCATCCTGGGAAGTAGCCAGACAAGCCTTGAATCCTCATAGCACAGAGACGGTTCCTGAACAGTTTTTACAAAGGAAAATATTGGTGCAAATATTTAACATACCTACCTGCATATGGTAGTTACTAAGTTTTATATATTTGCATGTAGCAACATTTTAATAAGTGGGCATGTATGTTCAATTTTGTGCCTTTCTAAGACATCTTCAGGTTTTGCTCAAATAGGGGTAATAAGACTCACCTTGTATGTTTCTGGGAAGATTCAGTGAGATAAAACATGTAAAAATGTAGCACAGTTCCTAGCACACAGTAAATGTCTATTTCTCCTCAAGTAAATGAGATGACTTTTGTCCCTGTGGTAGTTTAAATGTAGTCATCATAGAATGAAAGGAAAGTGTAAAATAACCTCAGGGCCCTGCTTGCTTTCCACGTACGCTCTTCTGGCTTGTTCACCATTTGCTCATGAGCCAGTGTTACCTCTACAATTAATGCTGTTAGGCCCATGCCATGCTTTTAGTGAGCTGCTGCTGAAGCTGGCCCTGGGTCATGGGTGCCCTCCCTCTGGCTTTGTCTCTGTTCCTGCCGTCTTCTCCTCTCTCGCCCACAGAATCTCTGTCTCTGCAGGGTGTGTCCCACCAGCGCACAGTATGTACAAGACACAATCCCCACTTTAATCCACCCTCCCTTCTAGTGCTCTGTTTTTCTGTTCCTTCACAACAAGCCTTCTTTAAAAACGGGACTTTTGCTGTTGTCTTTGCCTTCTCACCTCATGCTCTCTCAGCCCATTCTAGTTGAGCCTCTGCCTTTACCAGTTTCTGAACTTGGTTTGGCCACAGCCATCAAATAATTTCTATATACCCTAATCCAGCATTGCTTGTGTTCAGTCCTCATTTCAGTCTCTCACAAGTATTTCCCCCTTGTCTGTTTGATTTTTTTTCTTTTTTCAATGTGTAACTCACATTCACTGCAGCACACAAACCCTATGTGTAGAGTGTGATGAATTTTATGTACATTTGCCCCTGTGGAACTACTTGTGCAGCGTTTGGTGCTGTTGGATGGGTGCTCCCTCCTCCTCCGCCTCCTCCTCCTCATTCCCATTCTCATTTTTCTCCTGTGTCACTGACTGGTCCTTCAGGTTCTGCTCAGCCTTCGGATGGTGGAGTGTCTCAGGGGTGAATTCTAGGATCCCTTCTCTGTTTCTCCGTTCACTCCTAGGGACGCTCATGTGATTTCATGGCTTTAAATGCCATCTACATGTGACAGCTCTCAGGTTTGTTCTCTACCTCTGACCTCTTCTTTCCACTTCAGACTCTTATTTTCAGCTCCCTAGTTGATATTTCTACGTGGAAGTCAAATAGGCATCTCAAACCCGACATGTCAAAATGAACCATTTCTCTCCCATCTCTTCCCCTTCTCTTCCCTCACCCTCCCTTAGCTGCTTCTCCATAATCATCTCCATCTCATTAAATGGTTTCTCTATCCACCCAGTTGCTCAAAAATGAAAATTTGGAGCTCATCTTTGATTCCTTTCTTTACCCTCACATTTAGTGCATTTTCACATCTTGTTGACACATGATCTAAGAATATGCCGTGTATTTCTTCTCCCTTGCTCTGTCGTCCAGGTTACTTCCATCTTCTGCTTGGGCTACTGCAACAGCCTGACTCTCCCCCTTACTCCTGTGATCACCCCTACAGCCCATTCTCATGCACCAGCCAAAGAGATCACTTAAATGTGAATCAGATCGTGTCACTTTCCTGCTAAAGCCTTACACTGAAAACCCATGCTCTGCTTCAGGAGACCCGACGTGATCTGGACTCTGCCTGCTTCTCTGACCTCAACTTGCACGTCACTTACTTCCTGCCAGCCGTGCTTGCTTTCTTGCTGTTTCTCAGACATACCCTTCCTGCCTGCCTTAAACCTTTGTGTCAGTTGTTTTCTCTCCATGAACTTCCTTTCCCTGTGTGTTGGACCTTCTTGGCATGCAGGTCTCAGCTTAAACGTTACCTTCCCAGAGAAGCCCTTCCAGTCTCCTCCTCCCTCCGCCACTCTAAGAAGCCTTCCGGTCACGTTATCCTGGTTTATTTTCATCACAGCACTTATTAATATTTAATACCTGATTCTATCTTGCTTGTTGTCCATTTCCACCACAGAACTTGTCTTCATCAGATGGTAGGGCCTTTGCTGTGCCATTCACAGCTGTGTCACCAGTGCCTAGAACAATGCCTGGCATTCAGCAGCTGCACGATAAATATCTGTAAATGAACAGATCAAATGAATACTGTTGCTCAGTATAAGCAAGTGTAGTATAACTAGTGTGACAACTGACCTAGAACCTGACCTGGTGACCGAATGAGTGGCCATATGAGTGATGAGTGGCATCTGTTGCAGGGAGGAGCAAGTCCCCATGGAGCTGGTGCAGCGGGGCGATATCGTCAAGGTGGTCCCTGGGGGAAAGTTCCCAGTGGACGGGAAAGTCCTGGAAGGCAATACCATGGCTGATGAGTCCCTCATCACAGGTGAGGCGGCTTGTTTTATGTTCCCTCAGGCAGATATCATAGCAGCTTTCAGGTCACATGAGTGCTGGATGGGGCTGAGCAAATGACGGTTGTCTCTTTCCTACTTCTAGGAGAAGCCATGCCAGTCACTAAGAAACCCGGAAGCACTGTAATTGCGGGGTCTATAAATGCACATGGCTCTGTGCTCATTAAAGCCACCCATGTAGGCAATGACACCACTTTGGCTCAGATTGTGAAACTGGTGGAAGAGGCTCAGATGTCAAAGGTAATGAAGACATTTTAAAAACGAACTTCATCTTTCTCATTTTAGAAATTATGTCAAGAGTTCTGGGAAATCAGACAGTTTTATTGAGTAGAGATTGATTAGTAAATGTGGTTAAATGAGGGAGATTATCCCAGTCCTTATCAATGCTTGTGGTGGTTTATTTCTTCATAGGTTGTAATTTCCCACGGTCTTGGTGTTTTCTTTTCATAGGCCCCCATTCAGCAACTGGCTGACCGGTTTAGTGGATATTTTGTCCCACTTATCATCATCATGTCAACTTTGACGTTGGTGGTATGGATTGTAATCGGTTTTATCGATTTTGGTGTTGTTCAGAAGTACTTTCCTGTAAGTTGAATGCCTTGGGCTGTATGGTGGTTGTGTTTTAAATAATCTACTGACACTGATCCTATTCTTTCATCTCTTAGATTCACTGGGCTTTAATTATTCATTGCATTTTATTTGCTTGCTTCTCTTATTGACAGCAAAATTTAAGCCAGAGCGGGATAAACAGTCACTCTCCTTCTGCAGGTTTCTATTAAAGTTCTCCTTTGCATTCTACTTAGATGATTTTCACAGACACCAATTGGTGCTCAGTTGTAATGCTTGAAGCATTTACAATATGTATTATTGGTCCCTTTTGAGTTTATGAGGCATACGTCATAGAAAATAGCTCACTTTAAATGTCAATGGCATGATAATATGATTTAACACATTTTAAGAAAAATATGTTTTGATGTATATGTTTACCAGTACCATCTTTGACCTCCCAGCTTCCCAAGTAATGTGAATAGCTTTTTATGTTTTCTTATTTATTTATTTATTTATTTATTTATTTATTCATTTGAGATGGAGTCTCCCTCTGTTGCCCAGGCTGGAGTACAGTGGATTAATCTCGGCTCACTGCAACTTCCGCCTCCCAGGTTCAAGCAATTCTCCTGTCTCAGCCTCCCGAGTATCTGGGACTGCAGGTGCACGCCACCACGCCCAGCTAATTTTTGTATTTTTAGTAGAGATGGGGTTTCACCGTGTTAGTCAGGCTGGTCTCGAACTTCTGACCTCAGGTGGTCTGCCTGTCTCGGCCTCCTAAAGTGCTGGGGTTTCAGGCATGAGCCACTGCACCCAGACGTGAATAGCCTTTTATAGTAAATGTTTTCTAAACATTGTATGTGAGGCAATGGCATATACATTTTTTAGTTTAAAAAAGTGGTTGAAGAACACTATCTTAGGAAATATGGTTTTATTAAACCTCAGAAAAAGAAAGGAAAATACAGGCCACCCCTCAAAAAACGTATTTTCTTGAGGAATAAAATCTGTATTACATCTGTGATTCTCAGTTGGGAGCTATGACATTTTTGGTTTTTGTGACTGAGGGGATGCTGCTAAACATCCTACAAGGCACATCACAGGCCCCTACGACAAAGAATTATCTGGCCCCAAATGTCAGTAGCACTGAGGTTGAAACCTTGATAATGTACTTAAAAAACTAATGGCACACTTAGAACAGTATTTGGTACTGTTAACGGCACAATAAGCAGAACAATGAGTGGTAACGTCACCATGAGTGGAACAATGTTTTTACCTTATCTTATTCCTAGCCCAGTCTAATGCTTGTTATACCATAGAGCCATAGAATGAGAAACCAAACTGGGTGTGGCGAAGCACCTGTAGACTCAGCTACTCGGGAGGCTAAGGCAGAGGATCCTTTGAGTCCAGGAGTTTGAGGCTGTAGTGTGCTGTGACGGTGCCTGTGAATAGCCACTGCACTCCAGCCTGGGTAACACAGCAAAAAGTACAAATATGGAATGGATAATTTTTTTCTTTTAAAAACAATTCTGCACATAATTAAAAGTATATCAAATATTCTCAGGACACATGTCATTTAGTAGGATGTCATTTTCTCCCTCAAATTTTCCATCTTAAATTGAAAAATGTTCAAGTCAAACACTTTCTGACATCTAAGGAAACTCAGTGCTCTTAAAAGTAACTTACAGATATATTGGTAGAATGTGCCAGTGGCTATCCATGGCACCTGACCGCCTACAATTTCGGCTTTTTCGGGAGAGCAGTGCCTTGGCATGTGGCCATGGGAAGACTCAGTCCTAAACAAGTTGGAATCTGTGGCTTTCTGCTGTTCCATGCCTTTCCATCTTACTTTGGCTTCTTTTGTTTTTATCTGCAATATCAGGGAGGATGCTGGCAAACGAGGTACTGCATGTTCCTTTAAGATACTATCATCTCTCTGCTGTACGAAAGTCATTGTAGAGAAGGGCTCATGGTAACTTCCGGAAGTCCCCCCAGTCCTGTCAGAATGCCAGGTGTGATTTTGACAAGAATTAGTGTGTTTTTAAAAAAGATTACATAATCTTTATCTCTACAAATCTTAAACAATATATCCCTCTACCTAAATATAACTGTTTCTATGAAAATTAAAAGACCCCTTTAGTAATATATCTTATTTTAGAATCCTGCCTTTCAGAGTGAAATAATAAAATGTAGATGGAAGCTAACGAGGTTGTGGTCCGTAGCCTTACCCTAGACAACTGCTTTTTACAATAAGTAAACGAACATAATATCTCTTGATTATACTCCATAGCCACCAGCCATTTTTAAAAATAAACCGAGATAATTCAAGCTCTCAGAATACAAATAATGCCAAGTGTCTGGAAAGTAGACTCATATTTTGTTTGTTTTGGGTTACAAAGAAAAAATAGTGAAAAATGCAGAGAAGAAAGTAAAGATACCTCCAAATCATATCCCTAGAAGTAATTTTTTTGCACATTAGTGGATACCTTTCCAGTATTGTTGAAATGCTATATTCAGATATAGGCAGAGATTTTTGCATGAATAAATCCAGCACATGCCATTTTGTACTTGCTTTTTAATTTTGCAATGCTGCTGGTACCTTTCCATATCAGTAAATGTAGATATACATCATCATTCCAACAGTTGCCTCGTATCCTATTATATACACCACACCTACAATTTAATTAACCAATCTATTGTTTCCATTTTTTGTCATTACAAAAGCAAAACACTGTGGTAAATATTCTTGCATCTTTTCTCATTTATATGATTATCACCTTAGAATAGCATTTTTTAAGCTTTCCTAATGATGAAAAAAATAACGATAATAGTTACTGTTTCTTAGATGCTGCTCCTATGCCCGGTGTTATGTACTGTGTATATGTATATGTTTATATGTGTATTGCCTCATTCAATCCGTACCACAATTTATGAGCTATGCATTATCATCTCCATTTTGTGTATGAGGAAACCAGAATCTGGATCTGTGTGGTCCATCTCCAGAGTCTGCTTTCCCCTGTCAAGGGCTTTTATTTGACTCTGCTCCTGTAATGCCTCTTTGAGGGAAACCTGTAGGATGACGTTGGATAGCTGGGATGTGGAGAGCAGTAATGTGTTCTCTATGATGGCAGAGCAGTGCAGAATACCATCTGTTTCCAAAACCCAAGTTTGTCACACTGTGCCCAGTGCCCCCCTGAAATGCCCTTATGTGATTAGAGTTCTGGGAGCTTCCTTATTGAACTCTCAACCTGCCTCTGACTCTGTCCTGTTTTCAGAACCCCAACAAGCACATCTCCCAGACAGAGGTGATCATCCGGTTTGCATTCCAGACGTCCATCACGGTGCTGTGCATTGCCTGCCCCTGCTCCTTGGGGCTGGCCACGCCCACGGCCGTCATGGTGGGCACCGGGGTGGCCGCGCAGAATGGCATCCTCATCAAGGGAGGCAAGCCCCTGGAGATGGCGCACAAGGTCAGCCTGTACCACGGCTTTCCCCGTCCTGAGAGATGAAAGTAGTATCTGTTTACTATTTCACGTTGAGAGAAAAGCCTGAGAGCCACTCAAGACAGCAGTGTTAATTACATAGAATAGTAAGTCAAGTCTAACTAGGAATAACGACAGTAGCAACAGAATAGCCACCAGTCATATAATGAAACACTATCAACATTACTTGATTTAATTGCATTAACAACTCTGTGTGGTAGGTGCTTATCGTTCCCATTTTACAGATGAGGAAACTGCAGCAGGAGGAGATTAGGTTACTCGCCCAAAGGCCTGCAGCTAACCAGAGGCAGAGCTGGGATTCACACCCAGGTAGTCAGGCTCCAGGACAAAAGCCCCACTGTGACATCTGTGGGATTAGTGGTGGGTCCTGTGACTCTGGGGAGTAAAGAGTGAGTGACGGTGTTTGTGAAGTGTCTTCCTTTTGCCTAACTTACCTCTGGCCTTTCACACTTGCACCTATGTAATCAGCATTTGCTGGGCACGCACTGCATGTGGGCCCCACACTGGGTTCTGGCGATGGTCATGGTTTCTAGCTGCCAAGGAGCCCACCAGGTTAGGGGGAAAGACAGACAGTGAAAAAGTAAATAGCAAAGCTGAGTGAGTATTTACGAGATACTGAGTATTGACCAGTGGTGCTTGATGCCCTGGGGACACTTGAACAGGGGCCAATCCTAGACTTGGGGTGCTGGACTCAGGGACGAGGGTGCTGCAGGTGGTCAGGGAAGCGAATGCGAATGTTCATCTGAGACCTTACTGTTGAGTGAGAGCTGGACAATGGAGCTGGGGAAGAGTGTTCCAACATGGGGACAGCAGGTGGACAGGACCTGTGAAGGTAGAACTTCCCCTCCCCGCGGTATCCCCAGCATCTAGCCTGAGACATCGAGTGCATTCAGAAGTTATCTGTTGAATGAGCAAATGAGGAACTGGAAGAAAATCATTGGGAGAGAGGAACTAGAGATGAGACTGTTGAGGGAGGGGCCAGAATCCAAAGGCTGAAGATTTAGTAAAGGGTTCTGAACGTTACCCTAGAAGTCGCGTGGGGATGGCATACCCACGTGATGTGACCGGATCGTGTGTTGGGAAGATCATTCTGGCTGCACAGTGAAGGATGCACTGAAAGCTGGCAAGAATCTCTGGAGGAAGATGAGTTAAGTGTGTTGAAGGAAGGCCACCACTCAGTATCAGAAACAAAAAGCTGAATTATTTGTTTGCACAATTGTAAGGGAGAACCCTGCATAGAACCCTGCTGTGGGACATGGTCTGAGAAGAACAACCTGCTAGCCTTAAATGGGTTCGAATTATACACTTCAGGGATTACTGAACTTTCAGAAGCAGGGCTCAGGGCTCAGCTGGCCCTGGTCATGGAAGTGCAGGTACCTGAATATAGCTGCTGCCCATATCTGAGCCCAGAGGTGTGGGAACTCTGCAGACTGCCATTGACCAAGTGTGACCAACTTAAAACTGGCTGCGGGGGTTTGCTTGTCTTTATGGCCATAGAATAGTCCTTTCCTTTCTTGAACTCAGAGTGTGAGGACTCTATTCCCAGTAGCTTTTGCACTTGGGCAGGCAAGAGGAAGCTGTGGTTGGGCTCGGCGGATGGCAGTGGACAGGGAGGCAGGTGTCCCTCAGGGTCCTGACTCCTGACCTGACCTGAGGAAGTCTGTGGATGGTGTCACTGTTGGGGGGACAGTGCTGTGCCATCTCCTGTACAGCCAAGGTTTCTGGCTTTGCCTGGTCAAGGTCAAGCCTCAGTGTGGCTGGTTTGACTGGACACGTAGGGAAACAGTTTCTTTGCAGTGGGAGTTGTTGAACCCTGAGATTGAACGACAGAGGATCACGTTAGAAAGCTGTGCAGGTGTCTTGTTTCCTGTCTGAGGCAGGTTGGGTGAGGTTCTGCATCAGGACTATGACTATGGAAGCCCCTCCATCTGTATTGTGGTCACTGAGTTGTGGTTGTTTTTGGCAGATAAAGACTGTGATGTTTGACAAGACTGGCACCATTACCCATGGGGTCCCCAGGGTCATGCGAGTGCTCCTTCTGGGGGATGTGGCCACCCTGCCCCTCAGGAAGGTTCTGGCTGTGGTGGGGACTGCAGAGGCCAGCAGCGAACACCCCTTGGGCGTGGCAGTCACCAAATACTGTAAAGAGGTACGTGGACCTGGGCATGGCCCTGCCCTCCCCACCAGTGCTCCTTTACTCCTCACCATGTCCTTCTCTCCTAGCTGCCCTTGAGCAGGCCTTCTCTGTGTGGTCTGGAAAAGCACTTAGAAGGCCCCTCTGCAGCAGGTGGGGATAGGGCTCACAGTCAGCCCTTGCCACAGTTTCAGGTTATCACAAAGGGAGTTCAGTGTCACAGGCATTTGCTGAACATCACCAGGCACCAGGCTCAGGAGAACAACAGGAGTGGGATGTGAAGTCTACCCTTTGGAAGCTCACAGCCTTGGGGAGTGTGGGCAGTCTGGAAACTCAGTGCTTTGCCAGTGCTTAGTGCAAGGGGACACAAACATGAAATGGGAGTATTGGGGTGGCAGGGAGAAATCTACTCCCCTGGGAGCACCTGGGACAGAGAGGAAGCAGCTGAGGTGAGCCAGAGCGCCCGGCAGGTTCTTGGCACTTCATAGAGAAGCATTGCCCTCTTTTGGTCTCTCCACATGAAATGTTCTGTTTTGTTTTCTCTTAATTTCAGTCTGAATATAGGGGCAGCAGAACGTGTCACACAGAATATTGCCCTGACAATTTTTAAACAGCCTGAGCAATACTGTTAGCAGTAAATGTAGAAAGGTGATATCGTTGCCTTGAAAAAC
Source organism: Theropithecus gelada (assembly GCF_003255815.1). Taxonomy (NCBI): domain Eukaryota; kingdom Metazoa; phylum Chordata; class Mammalia; order Primates; family Cercopithecidae; genus Theropithecus; species Theropithecus gelada. The sequence continues at coordinate 82,860,850 of NC_037685.1, read as the reverse complement.
AGTTGACAACTCTTCCTGGTCAGAGGCTCTTCCAGAAACCTCATTTCTAGTTTTGTCCTTCATGTGGGGTCAGACAGCCCACTGTTTCACACCTCTCCCTTCTGACATTTCAGGGAGAATCTTGCTCACCCTCAGTCATCCTTCATTTGTTGTATGGTCTGGAAAACCGCTTCGAAGGCTCCTCTGCAGCAAGTGGAGATAAGGGACTCACAGTCAGCCCTTGCCATAGTTCTAGGTTATCATAAAGGGAGGTCGGTGTCACAGGCATTTGCTGAACATCACCAGGCACCAGACTCAGGAGAACAACAGGAGTGGAATGTGAACTCTGCCCTTCAGGAGCTCACAGCCTGGGGGAGGACAGGCGGTCTAGAAACCCCAGCCATTCCTTTCCCCTGCCACCTTGTCCCCTCCTCCTCCAGGGTCTGATATACAGGCAATTATCTCTTGATAGCCTCAAAGAGCTTTGTTAACACTACTTATTCCATTGTTTTTATGAAATTATTTGCAACATAAAATTTACTTCTCCCTCTCTTTGGCACCTGCACTCCTCTTTAATTTGAGGTGTTTGATATGAATTGCCTTTTTTCTTTCCATTCGGTAACCTGTTCACTGTCATGAGGCACCCACCCAGGGCAACATTTTAGGCTGTTTAGTCTCATTCAACTTTACAGCTATAGTATCTTTACCAAAGGGGGAGAAATAATTACTAGTCACTATCTTAACCTTTCCCATCCATTCCACCTCCCTTTCCTCCTTTCTCTCAGTTCCTGCTTTCCACTGTTCTCTTGCCACCTTCACCCTGTGTCCCTGTCCTGCTACCCCTCCCTCTCACATCACCCCTCTTGGCTTACAGGTTCCTCTCCCTCTCTTTCCACCTTCCCAGGAACTTGGAACAGAGACCTTGGGATACTGCACGGACTTCCAGGCGGTGCCAGGCTGTGGAATTGGGTGCAAAGTCAGCAACGTGGAAGGCATCCTGGCCCACAGTGAGCGCTCTTTGAGTGCACCTGCCAGTCACCTGAATGAGGCTGGCAACCTTCCCGCAGAAAACGGTATTGCTGGCCTCTGTCTCTGCAGCTGGTTCAAAGTAGAGGTGGGCCAAACCACAGAGAGCACCACGTCCAGCAGTGATGGCCTCTGCTGTGCGGCAGACGGTTCATGGCTAAGGCAGCCAAGCCTGCCTCCCCACCCCCAGGAAAGTTTCTCACATGTTCTTGGGTGCATGTAAATTTTGTTGCTTATGGCTGCCTTAAATTTGTAGAGCATTGTTTAGCTGACCCGTGATTTTGATTTGTCTCTTTCTTATCCCAAATTGGTCTTGCTTCTCATAAGCCACAGAGTTGGCAGATGGGAATTCCACTTTTGTTCTTCCTGTTTCCATCCCGTGTGGTAGAACTCTGGTATTTACCGAGCAGGCAGAAAAAGTCAGGAAAGCAGAGGGAAATGTCTGCCCAAGCCAGGAAGGGACACTGCTTGGAGGGACAGCTGCTTTTGAAGAATGGCCTTTCTTATTCTCAAGGTAGCTTGCCAGCCACCAGAATAAAGGGTGGAAAACACTCAAAACCCGTGACTAGTGTTTTTCCTAAGTGTTGGTAGTGAAATTGTGACTTAGATTGTGTGGTTAGAAGCCACGTACTACCTTCCAGCCTTTAAAACCCCAGATGGCCTTTCGATGAGAGCTTCCAGAGCCTGGCCGCGCAGTGACACCTCAGTTAGCAGCACACACTGTTTGAAAGTGACAGGTGAGAGGTGCATTAGCCTCGGGAGTTACAGTTTTAAACATTTCATGTAGACTTGCCTCATTATTCGTTGATTCACCTGGGGTCGTTGATACCAAGCAGTAATGAATGTAGTCAACACTTGCTTTGTGTGCCGGGCAAATAGCTAAGTGCTTCTAATCCCTGCAGAAAAAGAATCAATGGATACTTCTAAGACAAAGACGGACGTTGCCTTATGTTTAATACGTTTATGCCATGTCCACCCATATAGCATGTACTATTAATGCCTCATCTTAATTCATACCCACATGTCCTACACATTAATTTTACTTTTTTTTTCTTGTCCTAAAGGATGCTGTCACAAGAGGAAGGTTACAGTTTTTCAGATTGGTTAAAAGGATATTTTGCTGTTAAAAGGATGCATGGTTTTAGTTAACAGCGAAATTGGACCATTTAGAAATAACCACAGCCTCTTTTGAATAGATGCAGCCCCCCAGACCTTCTCTGTGCTGATTGGAAACCGTGAATGGCTGAGGCGCAACGGCTTAACCATTTCCAGTGACGTCAGTGACGCTATGACAGACCACGAGATGAAAGGACAGACAGCCATCCTGGTGGCTATTGACGGTATCTTCTGCTTCTGCCTTCCTTCTGCTCTCTCAGAAATGCAGTTTTCTGCAGATATCAGGCAAAAGAGTCCTCCTTTAAAAAAGAAAAGAAAACAAATGAAAACCTTCCTCTCTTAATTTCAGGCCTGTTTCCCAAAAGATTGCCTTTTTGTCTTTTCTCTTCATTGTTTCCCACTGTCTCCATCTTGGCCCCATAGCCAGCTCTGGTCTGGCCTCAGTCTTCTTGACCTTGGAATTCTAAACTGTCTTTGTCATCATCGTTGCTCTTGTCCGGGTGGGCAGTTCAGAGTCATCCTTCTCATTCATCCCTGCAGACAAAGCAGGAATTCACTTCCCAACAGGTTTAACTACAGGACGCATTTAAACAATGAGATCCATGCCACTCTTCTCTGTCTGCTTTATTTATTTGTTATTACTTTTGTTTTTTTTTTTAGATCGAGTTTCCCTCTTGTCACCCAGGCTGTAGTGCAGTGGTGCGATCTCGTCTCACTGCAACCTCTGCCTTCGGGTTCAAATAATTCTCCTGCCTCAGACTCCTGAGTAGCTGGGATTACAGGCCCCCACCACCACGCCAAGCTAAATTTTGTATTTTTAGTAGAGATGGGTTTTCACCAGGCTGATCTCGAACTCCTGACCTCAGGTGATCCCCCTGCCTTGGCCTCCCAAAGTGCTGGGATTACAGGCGTGAGCCACCGCGCCTGCCCTTCTGTTTGCTTTATACAGACTGGTGTTGCATAGAGTACAGGTCTCAAGACTGTGTGTGTTGGCTGGGTGCGGTGGCTTACATCTATAATCCCAGCACTTTGGGAGGCTGAGGTGGTTGGATCACCTGAGGTTGGGAGTTCGAGACCAGCCTGACCAACATGGTGAAACCCCGTCTCTGCTAAAAAAATATTAGCCGGGCGTGGTGGCAGGCGCCTGTAATCCCAGCTACTGGGGAGGCTGAGGCAGGAGAATCGCTTGAACCTGGGAGTCGGAGGTTGTGGTGAGCCAAGATCATGCCATTGCACTCCAGCCTGGGCAACGAGAATGAAACTCCATCTCAAATAAAAAAAAAGACTGCATGTGTTTTAGTGCTGAGATTCTATCCTGGGTTTTACATGCCAGAGAGATTGGAGTCTTTACTTTGTTAATGTTAGTTTCTGCTAATAGAAGTAACAGTATATGCAAGCAAGAAATAAAATTTATGATACCTTTTGAATGCTCCAGCCAAATATGTCTTCCTCTCACATTCTCTCTTTTTTTTCCCTTTTTGTAAGTCTTTGTAAATCCACCCTCCCCTTGGCTCTCAAACCAGAATTGGCACAAGTAAAGGAGTCATGCCATCTCGTATGTCATCCCTCACTGTGTTCTCATTCACACCTCAGCCCTAAAAACCCTCCTGCTTCTATAGCTAAAGATTCACTCAAAGAGAAATTCTGCCAAAATGTTTTCTGTAGGAAAAGACAAAGAAGGATTGATTTTCTAGTTTGGACATTTATCACTTTAAGTGATATCTGTTATATTTCTTGAATTTTAGTCGCTAACGTGTATTGAATTCTTATTACGAGCCAGGCACTTTGCAAAGTGTCATACATGCTCCTTGCAGAAAGTTTGGAAAATTCAGCTATAAAGGAGAAAATGAAATCACTCATAATCCTATTCCTCGGGGAGTCACTGTGAAGATTTTAATTATATTGCTTCCAGACTTTTCCGTATGTCTGTAAATGCATGTACTTTTTAAAAAGCAAAAAAACCCCATTGTGTTATATAATTTGGCGTTTTGTTTTTTGCACGTAACATTATATGATGAGAACATTGCAAATGTGGTGTCTTGATGCGGGGTGCCCATCCTGTGTAGCTGCTGATGCCGGCTGGTTCACTCCAGGTGTGCTCTGTGGGATGATTGCTATCGCAGATGCTGTCAAGCAGGAGGCCGCCCTGGCTGTGCACACGCTGCAAAGCATGGGTGTGGACGTGGTTCTGATCACCGGGGACAACCGGAAGACAGCCAGAGCCATTGCCACCCAGGTACAGCCCTTTAATATTGCAAACTACGTAAAGCTCATAAAAGCAGTTAGAGGCCGGGCGCGGTGGCTCAAGCCTGTAATCCCAGCACTTTGGGAGGCCGAGACGGGCGGATCACGAGGTCAGGAGATCGAGACCATCCTGGCTAACACGGTGAAACCCCGTCTCTGTTAAGAAATACAAAAAACTAGCCGGGCGAGGTGGTGGGCGCCTGTAGTCCCAGCTACTCGGGAGGCTGAGGCAGGAGAATGGCGTGAACCCGGGAGGCGGAGCTTGCAGTGAGCTGAGATCCTGCCACTGCACTCCAGCCTGGGCGACAGAGCGAGACTCCGTCTCAAAAAAAAAAAAAAAAAAAAAAGCAGTTAGAGACAAAAGTAAGCACCAGTTGGCCCAGCACTGAACTGTACTCCTGCTCTTTTCCCCTCTCTGGATGCTTTTCTCTCCACGTGCTTCATTCTGTGGCCACGTAGTGTCACACGTGAGCACTGTGGTGCCGTGCGAAGATCTCTTCCTGGGGTTTGGGTGCATGCATCCTCGAAAAAGGAGTTCCATTGTTCTCTAACCTTTTCCCAGTCTTTGCAATGGAAAAAAAGTATGTGGCTTAAGGGCTAAGATAGACATTTTCTAACCTTTATGTTAAAGGAAGATTTTGCCAGCTCAGCTCTTCTCACTCGGGTGCTCAGATAAGTGACTCAGTCCTGGGCAGTTCTCCAGCAGCCTAGCCCCTGAGGCTGTTTGGCCTGTGAGGACAGTACCACTGGATGGCTGCCTGACTCCTCACACAGCAGTGGCTCCAGTTTGGATTCCTAGAAATTATGCACCTCCAAATGTGTGCAGAGCTCTAGGCTTCTGAAAGCTTAATTGTGTTCCTTGAGGGAAGCAGCAGTACCCCTGTTTTACATGGTCCTCCTTGCTAATGGTGGACCTGTTTAGCGTCCTTCCCCCCTTTTCTGGCTAACACTTGTTCATCCATTCAGCAGGCACTTATGAAGCACCACGAATGTGACAGGCAGGTGCGGGGCCAGGCTCTGTGAGGAATGAAGGGGGCTCGGCTCACAGTCTTGCAAGAAGGCGGACCAGTGACAGTGTATATCTGAGAAGCGGGAGAGGGGCTAGGAAAGGAAAACTGCACCTTCCCAGGACACAGCAGGCAGCAGGAGCATTTCCCAGGGGCACAGAATAGCACGGCGATTTGGAGACACCACAGGGAGCTGAATGGTGTGGTCAAGTGTGGCACCAGTGGCCGAACCCTGAGACTCTGGGGACCTCAGAAGCAGACCTGAGAGTTGAGCTGCCCTCCTCTGGGAGGTGCATGGGGTCTGCTGGAGGACATGAGACAGGAGAGTAGGGACCCATGGCCATACAGATGCTTTGGAAAGACCATGGGGGCAGCACATGGAGAAGAAGGTTGGGGTACTGAGCTGTGGACAGGGAGACCAGCAAGGGGGTTGTTTGCACATCCAGAAAAGGACAGGGCCTAAACCAGTACAGGGTGTTGGGGCAGGAGCCAGGGATGAACTGGCCCTGTGACAGCAAACCTGCAGGGTGTGGCTGACCAACGTCACTGACTGGACCCAGAGGCTGAGGGCAGAGGGGCAAGGGTAATTTGAGGCTTCTGCTGCTATCTGATACCTTTTGCCTACACCAGGCATTGCCTTTCTTTTGTCTTAGGTTGGCATCAACAAAGTCTTTGCAGAGGTGCTGCCTTCGCACAAGGTGGCCAAGGTCCAGGAGCTCCAGAATGAAGGGAAGAGAGTCGCCATGGTGGGGGATGGGGTCAATGACTCCCCAGCCTTGGCTCAGGCAGACATGGGTGTCGCCATTGGCACTGGCACGGATGTGGCCATCGAGGCAGCCGACGTCGTCCTCATCAGAGTGAGCGCGGCTGCAGCCAGGCTGTGGGTGCTGGGAGGGTGGTGGGCAGACGCCTTCCTCACCGTGTGCTTCTCTCTATCAGAATGATTTGCTGGATGTGGTGGCTAGCATTCACCTTTCCAAGAGGATTGTCCGGAGGATACGCATCAACCTGGTCCTGGCACTGATTTATAACCTGGTTGGGATACCCATCGCGGCAGGTAGGCAGCTTTTACCCACTGTGCTCCAGCTGCGCCCAGAAAGGCTTCTGTCTCCCAGGTTTCTGCTGAGGTTAGTGAGTAGCTCACTCACTGGCTGGCTAGAGATGTTTTAGAAAGGCTGGTTTTTTTTACGTCCCCTGCTTTATATGTCTTTAAAGGTAAATGAGAAACTGTGACGAGGACCTGAAAACTTCATTCACTCTGTTCCTTTCTAAAAAGCTAGTGGAGATGCTTGGCTGTATTTTCTGAGCCCTATTTTACTGTGGCCTTATTTTCAGAGCCATTTGTTAAGACATATAGTCTGAGGAATAATCATTAGTAAGAATTATGGGGCATCTGCTACATGTTAGGCACAATAATTGGTGTTTCAGAACCTTATCCTGAACTTCAGTCCTGCCCAAGTTTCACTCTGAGTTACACAAATGATCATGGAAAGAAACGGCTTTTTGGCCAGGCGTGGTAGCTCATGCCTGTAATCCCAACACTTTGGGAGGCTGAGGCAGGAGGGTCATTTGAGCTCAGGGGTTCAAGACTCACCTGGGCAACATAGTGAGACTTCATCTCTACAGAAATTTTAAAATTAGCTGGGCATAGTAGCATACACCTTAGTCCCATCTGGGAGTACAGAGGCTGGGGCAGGAGGATTTGTTGAGCCCAGGAGTTGGAGGTGGCAGTGACCCATGATTGTACCACTGTACTCTAGCCTGGGCAAGAGTAAAACCCTGTCTCAGAAAAAAGAAAAAGAAAAGAAATAGATTTTTCTGCTTTGTAATTCCCCCTCATTCCCCCTCCCCAAGAAACGCCTCTCCCCTGCCCTCTGCCCCCTGCCCCCTGCCCCGGGAACATGGCAGTGAAAAGTTCCAGACCCTTCTGCAAGGCAGTGTTCTTCCATGGGCTGAGGAGAGATCAAGTTTGTAATCACAGCATTCCTGCCTCAGTCTCCCTTGTGTCTGAGTGGTTAGTGGTGACTTGTGTAACAGGGTGTTGGCCTCCTGAGCCCAGTGAGTTAGGCAGGTTTACTTCCTGTCCCCAGAGCCGGCTCAGGAGCTTAATTCCCCCAGTGTGTGTGCCTCTGCCACACAAAGTTGACCATACCTGTCTCATGACCCTGTCCTGGGACCTGGCTCTCATTCCTCTTTTAAAGATGTCATGAAGCCCTGGAGGCAAGATCATCTGCTAGACAAGGGCTGTGGCCATCAGCCATGTTTGTCCTCTGTGGTACTGTGGCTGCAGGATGGGCAGCTGGCTCCCTCACCTCCTGCCACTTTTCTCCTCCCGCTCCTCCCACTCTGGTTCGTTGCTGCCCTGGAGCTCGCCCTGAAATGGGATGCCACCTGTGGGTGGTTCTGGGAATGTCAGGGCAAATGGAAGAGAGCCAGGCCCGCTTGACAGCACCCCACACCCAGCTTTCTAGGAAGTCTCACTTTGGGGGGCCTGTGAACAAGATCCATTGGCCGGGGCTTCCGAGCCCGCCAGGTGGAGACCTCACTGGGGGCCGCTGAGGGTGGGGCCAGCCCAGTGCCTGAGGCCCTCTCCTGGCTCCTCTCCCCAGGCCTAGGTGTGAGTGCGAGTTCTTTCTTCCCCAGGTGTCTTCATGCCCATCGGCATTGTGCTGCAGCCCTGGATGGGCTCAGCAGCCATGGCCGCCTCCTCTGTGTCTGTGGTGCTGTCATCCCTGCAGCTCAAGTGGTGAGTCCCCTCAGGCGGAGCATCTGTTGGAGGCTCCCAGGAGGCCCTGTCATTCTGCATGCTCAGGGAACAGTGGAACTTGCCTCTCATTCCCCAGTCATTCACCTGGGACAAACGCTGCAGTGGCAGCCCACGTGGAGCCTGGTGTGCATGCGTGTAACTTATCAGCACCGTGAGCAGGCAATTCACTGCTGCCCATCCATGTGCTGGGCTGCCCTTGCTCTGCTGCTCAAGGGCTGTTATTGTGAACATCAAGCAGACATGGGTCCCTGTGTATTATCTATCATTTTTTTTCTTTAAAAAAGATGTTCACTTATTTATGAGTGCATTCATTTAACAAAAGTGAGTGGCAGCCTACAATATGCAAGGCATTTGCTTAGGAAGTTTCTAAATCAGGTGAGCTTTCCTGGAACCATAGGGAGTTTAATATCCTTTTCCTTGGGAACTCTTGAGGTTTTGTTACTAAATGTTATTAAAAGATGGATGAGAGGCCTTCACCAGGCTGAGAAAAAAAAGAGCCTTGTTTCTAGAATGGCTCAGATGCTGTTGCCTTCCTGCTTTCCAGCTATAAGAAGCCTGACCTGGAGAGGTATGAGGCACAGGCGCATGGCCACATGAAGCCCCTGACAGCATCCCAGGTCAGTGTGCACATCGGCATGGATGACAGGCGGCGGGACTCCCCCAGGGCCACACCATGGGACCAGGTCAGCTATGTCAGCCAGGTGTCGCTGTCCTCCCTGACATCCGACAAGCCATCTCGGCACAGCACTGCAGCGGACGATGGTGGGGACAAGTGGTCTCTGCTCCTGAATGACAGGGATGAGGAGCAGTACATCTGATGGCACCAGGCAGGCGGGCCAGGGCAGGGCCTTGCCTCCACTCGCCACAAGCTGAGCAGGACAGCCAGCAGCAGGATGGGCTGAGCTAGCCTCCAGCTTTGGGGACTTCCACTCCCTGGATATGTCCAGTCATCCTGCCCTGCAGCACGTGGCCTTGTCTGAGTGCAACTGGCCTTGCCCTAGAGAGGACGGCCTGGCCTGCCTCTTGGCGTCACTGAACCGTCAGGATGGGCTTTGTCTTGGACTCTAGTCCTTGGCTGTACTGTAGAAGGTGAGAGGCGAGTCACCCTCCTCACAAACCTCTGCTTGGAGTATTTAGGATGACTGCTATGAAATGGAGAACAGTTTCATCAGGACCAAAAAACCTCACTGGGCCTTTCCAGAGAACGGCAGACCTCACTGTCAGGCTCTTTCTGATGACGCCTGTCTGTGTGCATCATGTTTCTGAGACCACAGTTTACCTCAGGTGTGCCTGCTGCTTTCTTCCTGCACAGTCTGTTCCTTTTCTCTTCTGTGTGCTTGTCCGTGGGGACCCCTTGGAACCCTGCCTGTCTCCTAGGAGGGCGAGACCAATGTCCTTGTGGTCCTTGCTGCTGCTCTCAGGCGCTTCTCCAGTGCTCTAGAGTGTGCATTTCAGCTTGAACCTGCTTCCTGGCTCGCACATCCCCAGCCAGGGAGCTTGCCACACCATTCTTCAGGTCCAGGAGAGTTCTTTTTTTGTTTGAAGCCCCCTTCTCCATGGAGTGGGGGCTTCTCAGTAGAGTGTTGTTGCTGACCAGCTGACCTGAGAGTCCAGACTTGGCTTCCTGTGGGGTCTAGGTTCTCGCAATTCAGGACGTCCTTCCATATTCCTGCCCAGCCTGTGGTGCTGAAAACGTTTGTCCCATGGGAGACATGTGTGTGCAGGAGCCTCCCTGCATGGCCCCAGGAGCTTCGTTCTCAGTCTTCTGTGTGACTGTCACCTCATGGGGTTCAATAGAGAATTCATGTCACTAGCACCTGGCCTTGTGTGGCTTGGAGATTAGGTACTGCCCAAATAGGAGGAAAGCATAGCCTCCTTGAGCCTGCCTTCTGCACGCACAGGGGCTTCAGGAAAGGAGTGGCCACAGCATCCCGAAGGGAGCATCTGTTTACCTGGCCGTGGCTCTCAGAGCAGCAGAAGGGGTCCAGTTTTAGACTCTGAAGTTGGTTGTGATTGACAGAACCCCTTGGGAGCAAACTAGTAGATGTTGGATTAAATTCTGGGTGAAACGCTTTTCTCCCACGCAAAATAGTTTTAGTGACCTTTTTCAGTGTCCATTACTTGCCAGGGGCAGTTTTAGCAGCACTTTCGATAGATTACCTCTAATCTTCCCAACCAACCAACAAGGTAGCTATTACTGTCCGCATTTTACAGGCAAGGAAACAGGCTCCAAGAGGCTGAGGACTTTGCCCAGGATGACATAGCCAGTGGACAAGCCGTGTCTGTCAGCTGTGAAGGCTTCACTCTAATTGTCCTTCTACCTTGAATAGAAGTTTTCCTGATAAGAATAAACAAGGAAAAGGTCCTTGCCTCCTGGAAGAACGAATCTACCAGGTGATCTATTCATTGTTTCAACTCAGAATGCAATTCATTCAGGAGGTCATCTGACCTTCACCTTGGATGGTTAGTTTCACTTTTTACATATAGTTTTTGCGGGGTTTTATTTTATAAAATCCAAGCGCCCCAGTGATTGTGTTTTCATTGTTTTCAGCCCGCCAACTCCAGCCCGCAGCACATTTCCGCTGTCCATCAGTAACTGTGTCCTCTCTTTATGCTTGCTTGGGGAATGTTGTTTTCTGACTAGGCTGATCATTATCTAAAGAATCTAATTCTGTTGATTTTTAAAACTTTTAGGACCATAAACGTGTTCCTATATGGACATGGAAATATTTATATAATTTTATAGAAAATAACCTTTTAGATGGTCAAAGTGTAAGGAATTTTTTTGTCAGATAACCATTTCTACTTCAAAAACATTTCATGCAATATTAGAATAAAGTTCTTGTCATTCCTCTCAAAATCTGCCTGTGAGTGAGATGCGTGGTCAGAGGCCAGTGCCGTCCTGTCTTCACGAGGGCTTCTGTGAGGCACTGGCTTGGCTTGATGTCTTTTTAGGGGGCAGAGGAGGATGGGATTTTAACAGCAGGGGACATGAGGGTGGGCAGAGCCCCCTTGATCTGCCATCCCCAGCACTGGTGTAAGTCCATTTCTCTAATGCAGGCCTGCCTCAGTGGCGTGTGGGGAGAACGCTGAAAGGCAGCTCCTGTCAAAGTCCCTGCCCTCCTGGGTTGGATACGGGCTTGAATTACTGCATCGTTTGCACCCCTCTATTCTAGGGTGAGTGTCTGCAAAAGGCTGTTCTCAAACACATCTTAATCAGGAGGGATATGTTTGGGGTTCCTTGGTCTTGAGGGAGTGGGTCAGGAGGAGGAGCAGAAAAATCTTGACTAGTGGACTCTGCTGGAAAAGCTCTGTGGGCATCTTGGGGTGGCCGGGAGGTGTAAGTGAGCCACACCTGAAGGGAGTTGACAGTGTAATCTTCACCCACACCAGGACACTTTGAAGAGCGGAAGGAGACACTATGAATAGTTATGCCAGGAGAATTGGCCTATACCGGGACTATCCAGGCAAACTGGGACATGGCGCTCACCTTCCTTCAAAGGGAAATAGACATTGTGAAGTCTCCACTGACACAGACTGTCTACTTTAGAACTTTGCCCGATCATAGGTTCCAGAGACATGCTGGTGGCATAGTCCTTTATCACATTTCAAGGTTCCCCCCCATATCCACATCTTGGTACCTACACTTCTCTGTGGAATCATTGAGGTGATTATCTCATGGCTCAATGTGACTGCATAGCTAGATGGCCAGCCCCGCCCTCCAGCACACCCTGAAGGACTTCGTGCCATGCCTGCTTGACTGTTTTTCCAGATGCCTGGGTACAGAAATTTCATGTTGTGTGCATGTCCCATTGTGAAAAGTGAGGGTGATACCACCTTAGGAAGGGATCCCCTTTCTTTAGAAGATAGATACTTTCTTTCTTTTTTGTCTTTTTTTTGTTGTTGTTATACTTTACGTTCTAGGTACATGTGCAGAGTGTGCAGGTTTGTTGCATAGGTATACATGTACCATGATGGTTTGCGGCACCCATCAACCTATCATCTACATTAGGTATTTCTCCTAATGCTATCCCTCCCCTAATCTTACCTCACCCCTCAACAGGCCCCGGTGTGTGATGTTCCCCTCCCTGTGTCCATGTGTTCTCATTGTTCACCTCCCACTTATGAGTGAGAATATGCGGTGTTTGGTTTTCTGTTCTTGTGTTAATTTGCTGAGAATGATGGTTTCCAGCTTCATCCATGTTCCCTCCCTGCAAAGGACATGAGCTCATCCTTTTTTTTTTTTTTTTTTTGAGATGAACTCATCCTTTTTTATGGCTGCATAGTATTCCATGGTGTATATGTGCCACATTTTCTTTATCCAGTCTATCATTGATGGGCATTTGGGTTGGTTCCAAGCCTTTGCTATTGTGAACAGTGCTGCAATAAGCATAGTGTGCATGTGTCTTTATAGTAGAATCATTTATAATCCTTTGGATACTTTCTAAAACTTGATCACATTTTCCTGATATATTCCTCAGGCAGAATAAATCACAGCATTCCAAATAACTTTTAGTCTTTAAGACCTTAGTGAAGAATTGTGATGGGGTTACCTTTTTAATAAACAAATGCAGTAATTCTCATTTTTTTTTTTTTTTCAAAAATGACATCTGGAAATTGACATGTTAGCAAATAGATTCTCAAATTATTCTGCTGGATTACCAAGCAGTCAAGATTAATAAAGGTGACTTTTATTTTTTATAAATCCAGTATAGACCAAAATCAGCCAATCAAACAGTTTAATTAGAAAGAGATTATTGAATTGCAGGATTTTTTTTTTTTTTGCTCTTAAAAATTATGACAGTGTTTTAGTAGGTAAACTTCCTAATGTGTATACAATTGAGTTAGACAATTTTTATTTGCATACATTTTTCTTAATTGCATCTTTGTTTTAAAAACAACAAGGAACATATGTGCAAAGAAATGCTTTAAGCAGCCACTTATGCTGACTGTCAGTTTCCCTTTGCAGATTACCTTGATGTGTGAGGAAGCTGATTTGGTATTGGAAAGTACTGTGGAGCTAGGAGGAATCAAACTGCTATATTTTCTTTATTTTCAAACTCACCTTGGGCAGGCACGTAAACACTATTGTCCAGGCTTTCATTCCAGAGGGAGATGTCTACTTTGCTGTTTTTCTTTGTGTGAAGACAATGACAGGGGTTGAAATTACAGGATAGAATATGAGAATGCTAAATAATGCTGTGAAATTCCAGAATATCCTTTATTCAGGAAGATGAATAAACAGAGATTTAAAACCATCCAAGGGCTAAAATGAAAAGAATTAATGGAAATTTAACATTTTTGCCCTTTGAAATGGAGGTGGCTATTAACTCTTCTCAATTGAAACATAATAACTTCTTATAGCAAAAAATTAGGCATATAGAAATACAGGAAGTGGGGAGGGGAAAGGCAAATACTCCCTTCCCAGCCCCAAAAGGAAAGCCTATGAACATGACTTCATGGAGGGATGTCCTTTGTGGATGGACCACATCGGGACATGGAGGGAGCAAAGCCTTCCTGCTCCTTGTTGACCAGCACCTGACCAAGTGGCAGCCATCTGAGACAGAGGTGCTGCAGTGGCCTCAGAGCGGCCTGTTGAGAGCAGATCCAGGTTCCGGTCAGGTCAGGGGACAGACAATGCTCAAATACCTCCAGGCTGCTGAGTGCTGGGTGCCTGGGCAGGTTCTGTCACTCATCTTGCCTGTCTGGCCCTCCTCACAGTGGCACTGAGAGCTATTTGCATAACTGTCCCATTTCCACAGACAGGGAACCAAGCCTCAGGTTGTGCAGCTGACTGTCCAGGACACAGAAGGGGTGTTCAAATCCATTTGGCACTGGCACTAAAGCCTGTAATCTGTTATGCTCCCTCTGGAAAGCTCCCTCTTCCTCCCAAAGGTAAATGCTGGTGCTTTCCTTAGGAGGAGAATCTGCTTCCTCAGCATCCCTTGGTCCCCTTACGTGGACAAGAAAGGTATCCTTTGGCAGGACAGTGTGGCTTATCTCAAGAGCCACCTGGTGTCTGTCTGACCAAAACAACCTCCTAGTCTGCAGCTGGAGCCAAATTAATCATTTTTTATGCATCTAGAAATGCAAGTATCAGAAGGAAAACATGGGAGAAGGGGAAGAGCGAGAGGCTGGAGGTTAGCCCTGTCGCTGGATACCTCCATGCTACGATATATGCCACACCTGTACTTGCAGCCCAGGGTTTTAGAGCCTCAGACATACATTTAGTGCAGAGTACATGTTGGGATGACTCGACAGTCACCGTATTTCTTTTTATCATCATGTGCATCTGAGCTTCATGTTAAATATTCTTGCAAGTTTATATAATTTTTTTTTTTTTTTGAGATGGAGTCTTGCTCCGTCCCCAGGCAGGAGTGCAGTGGCACGATCTCAGCTCACTGCAACCTCCGCCTCCTGGGTTCAAGTGATTCTCCTGCCTCAGTCTCCTGAGTAGCTGGGACTACAGGTGCATACCACCATACCCAGCTAATTTTTGCATTTTAAGTAGAGACGGGGTTTAACCATGTTAGTCAGGATGGTCTCGATCTCCTGACCTCATGATCTGCTCATCTTGGCCTCCCAAAGTGCTGGGATTACAGGTGTGAGCCACCACACCCAGCCTGGATAACTTTTTTTAAGGCTTGAACATTTTTTTTAAAAGAAAGGGTTTTTAAAGGGCTCACAGTACTTTTGATGGCTCCAAAGCTGCCTGTTCTACTTCCTGTGTTTGGGTCTACAGGACTCCACCTCAAACCCCTGGACAGAAATCTGTCTTCAGCAGTTGATTACAAAGCTGGTACCCTGGTAGCTTAGAAAACAGATCCTCACCAAAGCCCCGGGGGCCACTTTACCTGCTCCAGATCTCTATTTTCTCATCTGTTTGATAAGAACTGCTCTCGTTACTGCCCTGAGCTAGGAGAATGGAAGGGGCAGTCCACAGGAAACCTGCACACAAGTGCAAGGTACGCAGTGGTCACACGTGATCTCAACAGGTAGTGAATGTGTCGTGCAGTCTCCCTCAGATCATCCTACCTCTTCGCAATTAAGTGCAATCAGGGCCTCAGCCTTCTCGTCTACACGAATGGAGATAATAATAGTTCCTGTCTCACAGCACTGCCATGAGGGTATGCTAAGGTCGTCTGAGTAAAGCACTTAGAATAGTGCCTGGCACATCCAGAGTGCTCAAAAAATGCGAGCGGCTGTTGTCATCGTTGCTGTTAAGAGTGATGATGTCTGTTATTATAGAAAACAAACAAAAAAACCCAAAAAACAAAAAACCCCATCTCAGCCTTTGTTCCCGGAGCAGGTAAAAGCCATCTTTCTATGTTGGGGCAGAAGAAGTTCCTATTTTGGGGTCTGCTACTGAGACTTAGTGGACTAATAACAAGAGTTTGCCTTTAAAAAGAGCTGCATTTGTCCAGTTACTGGACACCAGGCCAGATGCCCAGTTCTCTGGTTTCTTGGTGGTCTTTGCGTGTGTACTTCACCTCAGTGTGCCCTGAGTCCAGTGGAAGACCACAGAATGTAGGGGAGGTTAACAGCACTGGCCTTGGAGTTGGACAGACCTGAGTTCAAAACCCGACTGTACCCCTTAAGAAAGTCATTCACCATTCTGAGCTTCTGAATTGGTGTAAAATGAGTTCACTGCTGCCTCAGTGGCTTGTGAAGGTTAAGTGGAATTATGTATATAAAATGCCTAGCACAGTGCGTGGCACATGGCGGACACTCATAAAAGGCAGTTATCGTTAGAATGGCACCGATGTGGCCTCCCCAAGGAGGGACTAGAGAAGTAAAAGCTCTCGGGGAGTATCTGGGATGGCCCTGGAATGGGATGCAGGCTCCTGGAAAATATTTATTGACTGCCTGAGTGATGCCGGTGCACAGTGGGGATTGAGGATGTGAGTGTAAAGGGTGCTAGTGAACAAGAGTGTGGAGATGAGGAAAGTGATGAGTGTTTAATGTGGCATTTCAGTCTGGGTTTAGAAGACGGGACCTTGTCTCATTCAGCCCACCTGCCGTATATTCAGTAATTCGATCATTTTCAGCAACCTTTTAAAATATCTTTCTGTTTTCTCCAGGACAGAATGACATCACCTTTAGATATGAATTCCTAAATAATGTACTACTTTTTTATTAAAATAGAACAATCTTGCTCTGCTATTTCTGATGACCCAGCTTTGGGGGCTAAATATAAACCCAGCACAGTGGTATGGTACTTCCATCACAGCAACGAGTGGGCCGTGGCATCGTGTGATTTTAATCACAGAATAACCTGCTATTAATAGTTCCCAGGGTGGGGTGGGGAGCGGTAATGGGATCGTCTATTTATTTATTTATTTTGGAGGAATATGGGTGTTTTATAAACTTCCATTTTCTCCTTCCTATTTAGTGTTCGGAATTAATGCCAAAATCTACATAAGTTTAGATCCAGCTAAAAATGTTAACACTTGTTACTTCTGGGAGCCTCAAAGAAGCTGATATTGCCCGTTTGTGACGTAGGGTACACTTATTTGGGTTTATTGGGGTTTCCTATAAAGTATGAAGCACTAGACGCTTCAGGCTGGGGGCTTTGTTTTTCCCTTAAAGCTCCACCCATTTCTAGTTATTCTTTGTTTTTCTGAATAACAGTGTTTTATATATGTTTGCTTTATTATTTTATTTTTTAAATTGATAGATAAAATTGTATATATCTATGATGTGCAACATGATGCTTAGAAGTATAAATGCATCATAGAATGATCTAGTAATGTTTTAATGTTACTTGTGCTATCACTGTCAATTATCCTTGCTCCCTGTCCCACCTTAGAGCATTCAGAGGATAATTCTGTCCCTTCTGCTCCCAGGACATCCCTGTCCCCACCCACCGCACACACACACACACACACACACACACACACACACGCCCCAACCCTGAAGGGGCCTTAACCTTTTTGCCTCTCACGGGCTCTTCCTTTCTGAGCCTAAACATTCAGCCTGCTCTAATTCTCCAGGGTTTTCCCCTGTGTCATCCATGGCTTTGCTCTGACTACGCCCTCACCTCGGCAGTGGGGAGGACTAGTGAGTTGTGTCCACTGCCTATGAAATGGATCTCCTGGAGGGACCCAGGTTAGCTTGGCCTCTCCCGGTGACTGGGAAGTCACCAGAGCAGGAGCTGTGGAACTGGAGGTGGCTTCATCCACTGTGAGTGAGGAAGAGAAAAGCCACAGCAAGGAGGTCTCTGCAGGAGGGGCTCCCATCTCCAGGTCCCCAGGGGAGTCCTGTGCCCACACTGAGCCTGGGAAGATTCAGGGAAGGCACAGAGCCTGCCTCAAGCAACCAGTGCAGGGAAGACAAGACACACACATGTACACCACACACACCACATACTACACACGCATAGACACAACACACACGCCACACACACCACATACCACACACGCATAGACACGCCACACACACACCTCACACACACACCACACACGGCACATACCACACACTCAGACACACGCCACACATATGTGTCACTACACACACCACATACCACACACACAGCAGTCACATACACACCACACACACCTCACATACACATATGCCACACATACCACATACACATAGACACATATGCACCACAGACATACCCCACACACATTTACATACACATATGCACCACACCACACACCACTGCACACATAAACAGACTGCTACACACAGCTAATGACAGAAGGAACTCCTGTGTCTTAGGAGAGGGATTTGGTGAGGAGAAAAAATCATGTCTGGTCTCAGCTTTGGGGAGGAAGGGTGGCATCTGGGCTGGCACTGAAGTGTGATTTCATGGAAGAGTATGAAGGTGGAGGCCTGGGTGGGAAAGGGGTGTTTCGGGGAAAGCCACGTGGTCAGGGCAGAACAGGCAGAGCATCTCTCCTTGGCAAGTTGTGGGAGGAAGTGTGGAAGGGGCAAGAGTTACCAAGGAAGGCTCTGGTACGCATCTCTATGCGTCTCTGTAACTACTGGAACTGAGGGGCTGTCTGGGATAGCTCTGCGTGGCTGTATTTGTGTGTGATGTGTAGGGGTGTGTGTGTATGTGTATGTGTGTGTGTGATGTGTAGGGGTGTGTGTATTGCTGTTGATAAACCATCTAGATCAATACAAGGAAAGAAAAAGTTAATTCCATCTTTGGTAGCATCTGTTCTAAGAATCACTTCCTCGTTTCTTTCAGTTTCTATGGAAAGTGTTCACAGGCAGTACTTTTGCTGATGATGTAAGAGGACAATTAAGTGGAGAAATTACCAGAAAGCTGACCCTATTTTCTACTAGTTTAAATCAGTTTTAGAAGTCAGTCGATGAAATGTGATGTTCCTGCCAGGTGCTTAGCCTGGTATGAAACAGGACCCCTGTCCTCAAGCTGCTTTGCTAGCGGGGGCCTAGACAAAGGCAGTGGAGTTTTGGGAAAACAAGTGAGCGACTAAGAAAGAGCTAAACAGTGGTGCACTCCTTCTAAGTGCAAGAGAAATTTAGAAAGGAGTAATCTCTAGTAATGCCAGGAAGGCTTCCCAGAGGAAGAGGTGTCAAGGGCCTGAGGTCCTTACGTGTACTGGCTCACCCCTTGCCGGCAGATGTTGTTATATCAAAGGTTCTGAGAAGTCCTGCAGCACAGAATCCACATTTCCCAAACATACTGGAGGGGCCACAGAATCTCTCCTCCCGCAATACAGTTTATATCAGATACAGAGAAGAAATCTTCTGGGAATGCTGCTCAGAGAGGGTGAGAACTGAGTAAGGTCAAGCACAGGAGGGATTTGCTCAGGAGGGGAGGAGAGGGCTTATGATCCAGGTGGTGTGTGATCGTTGTATGCAGTGGGGGGTGCAGCCTGGCTGCTGGGGAGAGCAGGAAAGGGGATGAGGAGGCTGAGTGGGGCCACACTGTTTGGGGACAGGCAGAATTCAGGCAGGAGGGAAGGAAGCAGGCACAGCCAGGCAGTGCTTTCTTCTTTCTCTTCCCCCAACTCAGGAGACATCACCATCCCCTCCCTGCCCCCTTCTCTGAACTGCGGCCCCAAAAATGCAGAAGTGGGGGTCCTAGGAAGAATAACAGGGCAGATGGGGGCCCTATCCCTGGACTCAAACCCACTGGCATTATTGTGAAGACCCTCAACAGACCCAGCACCCCCTCTCCTGGGACCGAGGGAAAGAGGAAAAGAGGTTTTTGTTTTTTTGTTTTTGTTTTAGAGAAAGGGTCTGGCCATGTTGCCCAGGCTTGTCTGGAACCCACGGGCTCAGGTGATCCTCCTGCCTTGGCCTCGCAATGAGTTGGAATTACAGATGTGAGCCACTTATGCCCGGCCTGAGGGGGTGGTTTTTTGGTGGTTTTGTTTTAAACTGTGGGGGAGGAGAGTCCAAACGACATCTGAGTATGGTGACACCCTCCAGAAGGCCACCAGGTGGCCAGTCCCAGACAGGAGTGACTAAAGGGCAGGGCACCGGGGAGAAGCAGCTGCAAAGCGGGAGGGTAGCTGAAAGGTTGAGGAAGGGGTGATTTTCAAAACTGATCAGGAGTAGGTCGTTCCTTCTCTTCTTTACCCAGCCCCAAGCCCTGAGGGTGCCTGAAGCTTATTGTTAACTCGAGATAATTCATAGAGCCCCCAAAGGGGCTTCATCTGAGGGGTGCCAAAAGGTAGGTACCCACCTGGGGAAAATAGGACCAAACTGCTGCCAGTGGGTGAGATTTTCTCTTGATGTTCACCTGCTATGAAACCAGAGCGCCTCCTAGCTTTGGAGGACAGCTGCTCATCTCTGCAGGGGTGGCTGAGGGCTAACTGGGCTTGGGGGACTGTCCCCCTCTCCTCCCCTCCCCTTCCCTTCCCTCCCCTCCTCTCCTCTTTCTTCTTCCACCCCCTTCTCTCCTTCCATCTTCCTTTTCTTCCTTCCCTTCCTTCTCTCCTCCCTTCTTTTTCTCTCTTCTTCTTCTTTGAACAGGCAACTTTGGAGCTGTTTGTCCTACCAGTGGCTCTCAAGTCCCCAGCCCCAGCCCCAAAGCATCTGAGTGGTGGCTGCCGGCACTTTCCACTGTGAGATGTGCTGCCTGAGGGTCTGGTGCTTGGCCGTGGGCTGGCACCCGACCTCAGTGTGGGTGTGGCACAACTGACACTGTTGATTTTCCTGGCCTTAACGAGCCACCTGTTCCATTGCCCCAGGTGGCTGTGGTGGTGGCAGTGAAGCCTGTCAGCTCACAGAGCAGCTCCTTACCAGCCCATTTGCATTCTGTCTCTGGAGAGGTCCCATCACAGGCGATGGGGCAGGGAGGACTGAGTTGCAGCCCAGATCTCAGTGTCTAGGACTGGACTTGGTTTGTCAAAAGTGTAGTCTCCCATCCCTGCTGGCGTTGGCAGGCTGCAGTGCAGAGTGCCCGGGGCTCATCGGGATTTGCCAACAGAGACTTGTCCAAGAATCATCCAGCCAGCTCCATGTGAGGTTACATGGCTATCACCTGACTCTGATGGAGGATTCAGACAGCCCACTCCATGCCTCCAGCACCACACCCTGCGGCAGGCAGAACAGTGACTCCCAAGACATCCTCATCCGAATCCTCAGAGCCTGTGAAGGGCAGAAGGAGCCCTGCACATGTGATTAAGGGTCTTGACATGGCAAGAGGACCCTGGACCATGTGGGTGGCCCCAGATAATCACAAGGGTGTTTCTAAGAGGGAGGTAGGATCAGAGAGGAGAGGCAATGATACAGGCAGAGGTTGGAGGGATGTTAATTGGAGATGGAGGCAGGGCCACAAGCCAAGGACTGTAGTGGCCTCAGAAGCTGGAAGAGGCAAGGAATAGATCCTCCCCTAGAGCATCTAGAAGGACCCAGCCTTGCCCACATCTTGATTTTAGCACATAAGACCCATTTCAAACTTCCAACCTCTGGGACAGTAAGAGGACAAATTTGCATTGTTTTAAGCCGTGAAGTTTGCAGTAGTTTGTTACAGCTGCAACAGGAAGTGAATCCACCCACCTGAGCTCTTCTGCAGGTGTGATCCCTGTCCCACAGGAGTCACTGCTGTCACCTAGGAGGTTTAGGCTGCAGTGAGCTGTGGTCACACCACTGTGCTCAAGCCAGGGTGACAGGATGAGACCCTGTCCCCAGAACTAAATAAATAAAAATAATTGTAAAAATTGTCGTGAAAAATGTTAACTGCTTTGTATATAGAAATACAGCAGTCCTGGGAACAGGAGCCTAAGCCTGGGCCACGCCCACCTAAGACTTCTCTAAAGCAGCCTCTGAAGCTGAGCGCATTTGGGAATCACTAGTGTATAAACAGGGCTCTTTCCTGGAGGTGACCCTTATGTGTTTATCTGCCCCGTGAGTCATGAAGAAAAGGGCATGTGCCCAGCATTTCCCAACGATCTGTGAAACCTTTTTTCAAGCGATAACTCCTGCGGTTGGATGGTCTGTAAAGGATGAACTGATATGCCGTCTCCACCCTGTGACACTCCCTCGTCAGAGGCCAGGGCTGCCTGCAGAGAGGTGTGAGGGAGGAACAAGAAAACAAAGACATTAAGCCTTGACGGTTATGTTTTAAAAAACATAACCCACATGTATAAAGAAGGAGTGGAGAGAATGCATGATCAGGCTGAACCAACACACATATCCCCAACACACACACACACGCACACACACGCGCGCACACAGTGGGTGGGGAGGAACACTGATGAGAAAAAATGTGAGAAAGATTACATCAAGTTGAGTTTCTGAGAAAATGCTTGGGACCTCCGCTCCCCAGCTGAGTGGAAGAGCGGGGAGAGCAGCAGGCACATGTCTGTGAGAGAAAGATGCCTGAGCCCCTTAAGTTCTGATGGCTTGAAGGTAGAGCAGACCATTATCTCCATATGCTGCAGTAATGTCCTGGAAGAGGAGTTGCCCAGAGCTTCCCCTGTGGTCTGGGTGAGCAGAGGACAGGTGCTGCCTGGATGTGTGCTCAGGTGGGCTTCTGACAGCAAGAGCTCCGAGGCAGAGGCTACCTGGTGTGCCTTAGAGAGGCACAGCCCCCAGGTAGATTCCCTTGCCTGGAAGTGGACTCACAGGAACTGCTCTGAGCTTACACACTGAAGACTGAGGAGCAAATCTGCGGCTGGGCTGGAATGAGCAGCCTTCTTTCCTGCCCTTGGATCATTTAAGTCTCCTGGATTCCTGTGAGACTTCGGGAGCCTCCTGGAGTCCAGTAACAACCAACCTGTAATTTCCAGCCGAGTGGAATTAGAAGCTGGAATAGCAATTCACTAGAGACCCAGGTTTATGGATTGAGAGGCAAACCTGCTAGATATCCAAACGCCTGCTCTGCACCAGGTCTTGAAGGAAAACCCAGGCTTGCCCCATCTCTTGCCACACACCTTACTGCTCATGGTCACTGCAGGTACTTGACAGCCTGAGAGATGTGCAGCCGCTTCTCAGTTCTTGCATCAATGTCTGCGTATTGACCAGGGTCAGCACTCAGTGGCTGCCTCCTGATCCAGCGAGCTCTCTGCCTAGTTCCTCTCCCACCAGGCATCGCAGAACTGTGAATTGCAGTTATCAGAAACAAAATGAAATGAGTTTGAGTCAAAGGGGAATCCATAATTGGGGTATAGCAGTGTTGCAGGTTCACAGCTGGGCCTCAGGCACCGTGGGGCAGAGAATCTGAAGGCCACCAGTAGTCCACTTGCAACAAATACTCATTAGGTGACTGTCGCAGTTGTAGGTGAGGGAGCTACACCAAAGAAACCATTCCGACAAGGCTCCTGCCCTTCGTGAGTTTACATTCTAGCGGAACAAAGAGACAGCAATAATAGGCAAATCCTGTCATTTCTGTCGGTGGAAAGTGCCATGAAGACCCTGTAGCAGGACAGCAGGGTAGAGGAGGCAGTGATGAGAGGTGGAGAGGAGGATTGCCGTGGGAAGATGCTGCCCTGTAAGCATGAAAGCCCTGAGGGGACCCGGCTGGGAGGGTCAGCACTGGTGCACATGGGTAGGACGGAGGGAGGCAGGAAGGACAGGCCCAGATCTCAAAGAGAACAGCAGAGCAAGAAGTTGACACTTCATTGCAAAGCTGCTGGAAGACATTGGAGGGTTTGAATGAGGGGCGTGACATGAGCGGATTGTAGGGGAGTGAAGAAGCCATGCCCTACCCAGACCCTCCTTAGGGCTCAACTGGGCTGCCTGGCACAGAGCAGGAGTGGAAATAGATGTTGGCTGAATTACTGTCAGTCTTATCTTTTCTCTATTGAGTCTTAGCTGACTTGAGACCATGTAGTTCCCTTCATCTGGAAAATGACACCAAATAGTCTATAACTAGCTTTTATCAGATGCCTGTTTTAGGAGCCGTGCAAAATACAGACAGCAGCTCACATCTTTCTGCTGAGAGGTAAAACACTTGCTGAGAGTATGTTCTTTGGTTGCAGGCATATACATTGCTATTAAAATGCCTCTTGGATTCCTCACTACAATGTCATACCTGGACTTCCACAAAATAATTCCACGTACTACCTAGTCCTTAGCTCCTCAGCCTGATGATAGAAAGTCCCCCTCCTTCCTTTCCTTCATTCCTTCTTTTTCTCCTTCATATTAATCCACTATGAGCTAGGCATGATGCGCTAACAGCATAGAGATGAAATGAATGCCTTCTCTGCTTGCATTTGAGTGGGGGAGTCAGAAAAGCAAACAAGCACAAGGAAGTGTTACAGGGACGCTGGCAGGTGAGGAGAGCAACATGCTCACACAGGTGCACAGCAGGAGACCCACAAAGGCAGGTCACCTTGGCATCATTCGCTTGGGACACAGCTGAGAGGTCTGCTTAGGGAAGTGGACAGACAACCTGCAGTGTGTGTCATAAGAGAAAGTACTTACTCTGCAGCGTTCAGAATGAACCAACAGGATCTTTGTGTATCAATATGGGGAAAACACAGTGTTGAGTGAAAAAAATTATAGACATACCTAAAGAGTCATGAAGATTTAAAAAAATCACTTTATGTGTTGTTCTAGACACCAGCCTCTGTGGTCAAAGTACAAACATGGTCTGGGGCTATACACCAACTTTAGATCGGTGGTTTCCTATGGGGAGCAAGGGAGGAGAATGGGGTCTGGGAGAGGTGTGTCAGGGCCTTCGCTATATTTGTAACTTGTTATTTCTAAAACTGAAGCAAATATACCAAAATATCAGCACTAGTTAAATCTGGGTAGTGGGTCAGGGATTTTGTCTTCTTATTCTCTGTATTTATATACATATTTAAAATATGTGTAAATTTTTAAAAATACTTGTGGGTCTGGAGTTTGTCGAGAGGGCAGGACTAAAGCCATAGCATCGGCTCACCTTCACAGCAGGCTCAGGTGAAGCAGTGGACTGGGGAGTTTCACCCGGGCCTCGGCACTGGCCACCGGCACCTCACACAGAGGTGAGCAAGGGCCTTGGGAAGCACTTATTTTTCACAAAGCAGTTAGAGAAAGAGAAGAAACAGATGGGAATAGGAGGAGGTTTCAGAAAGGAGCAGAGCCAGGAGGGATGTGTGATAAAGAGGTCCAGGAAAGAAAAATAATTTCTAATTATGGGCCAGGCATGGTGGCTCATACCTGTAATCCTGGCACCTTGGGAGGCCAAGGTGAGTGGATCGCTTGAGCTCAAGAGTTTGAGACCAGCCTGGGCAACATGGCAAAACCCTGTCTCTACAAAAAAAAAAAAAAAATTCAAAAATTAGCCAGGCATGGTGACGTGTCCCTGTGGTCCCAGCTACTCGGGAGGCTGAGGTGGGAGGATTGCTTGAGCTGGGGAGGTTCAGGCTTCACTGAGCTGTGATTGCACCACTGTGCTCCAGTCTGGATGACAGAGCAAGACCTTGTTCCAAAAACTAAATAAAAAGTTTAAAAAATTACATGGAAAATGTCAACTGCTTTGTATGTAGAAATACAGAGACTTAAGAGTGAATCCCCATATGCCCACCCTGAATATCTTGAATTAAATAATTGTCAAGATTTTGCCATATCCTTTTTGCTTCTTCTATTCCTCCTTTTCTTTTTCTCTTTTTTATTTGCTGAGGTAATTTAAAGTAAATCCCAGATGCCATGTTTTTCCACTCCTTCATACTGCAGTGTATAATTCTAAAATATTCAGACATTGAGAAAGATTTTTAAAGAGGGAAGTGTCAGTTGCATTAAGTGTTACAGAGGACTTGAGATGAGGACCAAGGGGCTGTCTCCAGGATGGAGAGCGGCTGAAGGTGCAGAGGTGGCAGGAGGAAGTGCTGACCCTGAGGCGTAGCTGGAATTGGCACTCGGAGTTCACAGAGGGTCTTGGAGAGAAACATTCAAGAAATGCCGATCGTTATTTTGAGAAGTGTGATGGTAAAGAGGAGAAGGAAGATCGCATTCGAGCATGCAGGGATGAGGCACAGAAGTATTTTTAGGATGGAGGGAGATCAATATTTGGAAGCTCAGGTGACAAGTATGAAAAAGGCAGCAAAATTGATGGAAGAAATTCCCAGAGGGACAGAAGGGAATGAGAGGACACTGGGGTGAAATCTCTCATTAAACAGGAAAGAAGTTATTGAAACATCTAGAGGTGGGAGGAGAGGGGCGATGTTCTCAGAGGACACTGAGTTTGCAGTTTGGGACATAAGAATTCAGAACTCCCTGCGGGCAGAGACCAGGGTCAACCCAGGATTGTGATATTAGGATTTATCGGGTGGCTGCTGCAGGCACTTTTGTCATCTTGTTTAAGCCCCATCAACGCGTTTTACAGCTCAGGAACGTGAACTCAGAGATGTTAAGTAACTTGCCCAACACATACTTAGTAAATAGCAGAATTGCTTTTAGCGCAGAGCCCTTCTGCACAGCCCTGAGGAACACTGTCCTTAAACCGCAAGACTCACTGGTTCCACCAGTCCTCAGCAGCGTGTGCGTTTCCCTAGCGTCTCCCAGAAAACAGTTCACTGGACTGGCTTGGGTGTGTAAGGGTACCTGGATATGTGAGTAGGGCAGGGGTGGCAGAACATGGAGGATTCAGGGACCTAGGGGTACCTGTCCATCTTTGTTCTTGAATTATATTATTTCCTCTGGAATTCCTCTTCTGCTCTCACCCTCTTTCCTTCCCTGTGCACCCTCTCTGGGCAAACTCCTCTTTGTCCCCAGCTGCCCCATCTTTTACCCAGGCTTAATAAAACTTGTCCTTCACCTGGCAGCATCACATCCCCACCAACCTGCTGCCATTTGTTGAGAAAGAGAGACCTGGGATGTCGCTGGTCCACTGGCAAGTCACTTAGATGAGGAAGGAACAGTTGCCCTGCGGAGCTCCATGGTGATGTTCGCAGGTGCAGTGTGGGACTAGGAGGGAGGTGGCTGCCACCTGTAAGTCATATTCATGCTCTTTAGTGAATATCCGCCTGGTCAACAGGCAGGGAACTAGGGCTTAAGCCCACAGGTTAGCATTAACGGGGCCTTACTTGTCCTCCTCCGCGTAAGAGAATGGAGAAAACACTGGTGAGGGAGACAGACCCGAGTTTGGATCACCTCAGGTGCTCACGCAGCTTCCCAGAGCCTGAGGATGCGGTGAGAATAATGCCGGAGAATGATGCACAGGAATGCTCGGGGTGGAGGAAGGGTTGAAGGGGTAGAAGGGTACTGAATTCTTGCTGGTTTAATTGAAGGGGGAAGGAGTGTGTTTAGGATTCTCAGAAGAGAAATCACTGAGGTAAAATAAATTTTAGGTGGATGATTTAAAAGATGAAACTTAAGGATTTCTTGGGTAACTAACCTGAGGTGACCCTGAGGGGCTCTGGGCCAATGGCGCCCCAGGGAGCCAGGCCCTGCCTGGGATGCAAACCTAGGAAGGAGGGCTGGGCTTGTCCATGCTTGGATGGCTGGAAGGGCCAAACCCAAGCCAGCGCCTGGCTCCATGTGGCTCCTTTCTCTAAACTAAAATGCAGACTAAAATAAGATGTTTTCAACAAGGGAAGAATGCATTGATGATAGCTACCACTTCCTGAACCTTAAATATATGCCAGGCACCATGATAAGTACATAGAAACCCTTTACATATCTATTCTCCCCAGCTCTCACACAGCCTGTATGTAAAATACTATCAGTCCCACTCTTTCATGGAGAGAGTTCTGAGACCAGAGTACAGAGGCTATTCACTGGGCCATTCACTGGGCCGTTCACTGAAGCTTCTCCCTCAAGGCTTCTGTAATGCACAGGCTCCTGTCAGGCTCTGGAAGGGGCCCAGCCATTCATTCTCTTGGTAATATGCTTTGCAAGTTTGCAAAGTTAGTTATTAATATTTCACGTGTAATTGGTTAAGATAGGTTTCTTCATGCCGATGTCCCCTCCAGCACATACATGTTCCCTGTGTCAAGTGTCGGTGATTTTTTTCCTTCTTTTTGAGATGAGGTCTCGCTCTGTCACCCAGGCTGGATTGCAGTGGTGTGATCTCGGCTCACTGCAACCTCCGCCTCCCGGGTTCAAGCGATTCTCCTGCTTCAGCCTCCCAAGTAGCTGGGACTACACGTGCACACCACCACGCCCAGCTAATTTTTGTATTTTTGGTAGAGACAGGGTTTCACCATGTTGGCCAGGATGGTCTCCATCTCGACCTCATGACCCGCCTGCCTCAGCCTCCCAAAGTGTTGGGATTACAGGCGTGAGCCACCGTGCCCGGCCTATCGTCAGTGATTTTAAGGGGAAAAGGCCATTGAGTTGGGGATACGATTAGTTTGAATGAGTGAGAGCTAATCAGATGATTTGCTACCACTTCTGTGTATCAGATGTTCCCTGTTTAGGAATGACTTCCAGGACCCAGGACTACTCCCATTGTCCACTTCCTGACTCACCCAGGGGCATGGTGACAGGGGTGTGTCTCTGTGTGTATGTAGAGGAACATGAACAGTACAGAGGAACCCCAGATCTGTAGCATGTGGAGTTCAAAGCCACTCTGGAGACTTCTCCCAATTATCTGACATGTAAAATTGTTAGCAGAGTCGATTCTCATCAGCAAACGTCTCTCTTGTCAGGAGCATGCTTAATGTGGCCTATATACTTTTAAGCACATCATGCATTGTTTTCTTTTTCAATGGCAATTCCAAAAAATACAATTCACTGTAGCTGTTGTATCTTTAGGGCAGAAATCAATAGTAGTGCTGTATCTAATGAGTATATCTATGCATGAAGTGGCATATTCTACACATTCCAACTATCGATAATGAAACATTTCTATCAACCTTGCTAGGGGAAAGGCTGAATTATCTTTTATAAAATCGTAGCCAGATGAAGAGTCAATCAGAGCCCCAAAGTACAGGATAAAAGTATTGTGGACGTATATTGGTTGATAAAAACATGAAATGATTTTTCTGTATTGTTTACTGTTTTTGCGGTACTTTCCAACTCTTCATTATTTGTAATTTGCCGTGAAGTCTTTACATTCTGAACATCAGTTTTATACCTAATTTCATATTTGTAATTGTATATCCTTCTTTTCTTAAGAAAAATACTCCAGATTGTATAAGATTTAGGCCCACAAAACCTGAATCGATTCTTGACGGAGTAATTAAGTAACAGCTGAAATCACAGCCACTAAATGGCCAAGCCGGGATTTGAAGCCGGAATTCAAACGTGGGCCTCAAAAGGGCGTCTTGGACTCTAATCTGTGCCCCTGGAGTCAGGATCTTGTTAAAGTTCAGACTCTGACTCAGTAGATGTGGGCTGGTGCTCAGGTGCTGTGAGGCTGCTACTCTGTGGGCCACACTCCGAGGAGCCGGGGTCTCTCAGCTAATGTGCTCTGTGGCCAGTTCTCAGACAGTGCAAGGAACCATTGCCATTCAGGGAGGTTGTGGGACTTGCCCAGAGTAGCAGAGTCAGAGACTCACAGCTCCATTGCGCGCCTTACATGGTGGCAGGTGGGCTAAGTGGGGAATCCCAGGAGTCAGCTCTGGGTCCCCAAGAGGAATGTCCCTTCCAGCCCCCTACACCTCAGGTGGGAGCTGCCTGTCCCCTGTTCCCTGGGATTGGCCTGAGATGCTGCAATCAGTCTCCAGGCCTGCAAGGTGAGCAGGAGAGCACCGGCGTTTCCAGTGCGAGAGACGTATCTGGCTGACCTCTACTTCTCTGGCTTTCTCCACCTTGGTGACAGTGCTGCTCAGCCCCGCTAAGCGTCAGTTTCCCAGTGCGTGAAACGAGCTTAATATGACCCACCTCGTCGAGTTATTCATGGATTAAATGAGTTATTCATGGATAATATGACAAGTTACACGATCCGACTCTGCGTGCATTGGCCCACAGCACCCATGGAACTGGTGATTGTTGTTCCTGGGCTAAACTGACCTTGGGAATCAAGTGACTGCTTCTTGCAGCATGTACTCTCAGCTTCCTTTTTTCTCAATGTGTGGGAAGAAGAGACTGTGTTAGAATAGAAGGACATCGGCAAACATCTCACACCCTGCAGAGGGCTGAACAGAGGCTAAGGGCTTGATGGCAGCTAACTGTTCCCTGACAGATGTCAGCTTTGCCTGCCTGTCTCTCTTAACGTGTTTGCAGCTGTGCAGCAGGCTGACAGCCTCTGGCATTCTCTTTCTGCCTGGGTCCTCCCAAATGCACCCAAAATCCCAGCCATGCTGCTTAATCACCACAGGCCTGCCTGATGACAACAGGCTGTGGTGATTTTATTTGTCATCTTTAGAGCATGTGTAGCAGTATTTCTTTCCCCGAGGCATCAGATGTTTGTCCTGCAGACATGTTTTCCAGGAGAAAAGGCTAATAGATGAGGGCAGGCTGTATTTCCTGGCTGTCCCAATCCTCTGGAGACTTCCTCGTCATTGGCATCCCCCAGAAGGACATGCACCACGGTGGCTGCAGACTCTAGGTGGTGCTGCCCCAAGCTCTGTAACCTAGAGCGTCCGACATCAGTTGCAGCCTGGCCTGGGTTTGGGTTATTTTAAGCTGCTCCTGCAATGCAGCTGCAAATCCAGAAAAAGAGGACTGAGGGGCCTGCTCATCAGGGAAGAGCTCGGTAAGCACACGTCGTCAGTGGCTTGGAGAGCAGGGAGACAATGTAATTACAGTCATTCCAAGAGGTTCATTCTGCTGCATTGCCCATTTCAGGAGCACCCTTCCCATTCCTTTGGTGCCAATACTATTTTTTTAAAACCTTCTTGGTAAATTTCAAAATGCCACTGGTAAAAGCAAACTGCCTCACTCCTTGGTTATTTGTTTAAAATTCAGTGTATCTCAGTAGAATGTTTTAATGGAAGGGATTGAAGCCCCTGACCCTGCCCTTTGGGGGAAGGGGATGTCCAAGAGTAGGGGGAGGAGCTTTCACCTTCAACCCAAGGACCTCAACTGCATTGCACACGAAGCATTAGCTTTAGGACAGCATGAGCACAGACCAAACCCTGAAAATGCAGTTTGCCCACTCATCTATTTATTAATTTGGTGTGTGAATTAACAGGCTTTGTCCAGAAAGAGGAAGCGGTAAAGCTGTGAAATCGCTTTCCTTGGAAAACTTTGTTTAGTGGACCCCTATTAGTCCTGAATGGCAGGCAGAATCCTGGATTCACAAGTGTTAATTTTCTAACTCTGAAGCTCCTTCTATTGCCATTTCCATCTGTCTAACTTTTCAGATTCCTAAGTATTTTTCTGCTTCATTCATGTATGTATTCATTCATCCATTCAGTGAACTTTCATTAAATGTGAACTATGTGCCAGGACTGCACTGGACATGGGGGCCACTGTCCCTGCCCTTGAGCTTCCAAGGCCGTGATGGGCGGATGAGCAGGGGTCAGTGGGCAGACACCGAGGTCAGTGCTGCTGGTAGCCCACACGTCTGGGGCATGTGGAGCTGTGGAGCGTCACCTACTGGGTCTAGGGGCTGGTGAGGCTTTTTGGAGTGGTCCTAGATTAGGGAGGAAGTTTAGTGAAAGAAAGAGAAAGATGTTTTGAGGGAAATTGGGAAAGTGTGGCCAAAGGGTGTACATGTAACCCTCTCTCCAGTCCGCCACAGCTTTTAGTAAGAGATCAGTTTCCCGAGAATGTACTGTGGGCTGGGAGCTCTGTGGAGGATGTGCCAGGCATGGCTTGGGTGCTCCTGAGGCTGCTGCCCCCACGTGACACGGAGAAGGCTGTTTGCAGAACAGCCACAGGTAGCAGCACAAAGAACAAGTGTGAATGGGAAACAGGTCCCAGGAGCTCCGCCTCCCTCTCATGTGTCCATTCGCTTCTCAATAGTTACCGAATACCTGCTGCATGCACCGTCCTGGGGACTGGGAAAACCGCCGCATCTTGGCCCTTTTGGACCTTTACATAATGATCAGCAAATAGATGAATCTGTGGTATGTCAGACCGTGATGGAGGAAGACAGCTGTGGAGAAAGACAAAGGAAGGAAATAAGATAGAGCCTGCAAGGCTAAGGTGAGGGTGGGAGGTGCCACGCTGACAGGTGACATTCAAACAAATCCTTGAGGGAGTGGCCATGTGGGTACCTGAAGTAAGGATGGTCCAGGCAGAGCAAACAAGCGGGAAAGCCCTGAGGCAGCAGTGGGCTTGTTGTGTTCAGGGAAAGGCAAGGAAAGGAAGGCAGAAGCAGAGTAGTGGGAGGGAGCGGGTCAGAGAGGAGGAGAGGGAGCTGGGGCCAGTGCATGGAGGGCCGGGAGGCTCTATCTCGGGTAAGTTTAGAAGCTAGTGGAGGCTGCGGACTGGGGAGTGGCAGATGTGACCCCTGTTTCAATGTGAACACCCACTATCAGGTCGGCGTGGGCCCAGGCTTAGAGCAGCGAACTGGTGCCTTACAAAAACAAAAAACAAAAAAACAAAAAAACAGTCTCCAGAAACCAATTAAGCAAAAATATTTATAGAACATCCAGTACATGAAGGACATATTCCTGGGTAGTTAGTTCCTCTCCTGAAGGAGCGAGCGAGCTTTCCGGATGAGTTGAAAATATGTGCATGCGCGGGAGGTGACGGCTCACTGCAGGGCAGGGCGCCATCCGTGTTGAAGGAGTGCCAGTGTTTCAGAAATGGACGCAGAGCAGGTCCATTTGATGGACGGGTAAGCGGAGCACTCTCTGTGTGCCCGCACTGTTTTAAGTGCCCAGGGTCTTCTGGGGATGAGATTTGTGTTTTTCACTCATGCGTGGGACAGTTGAGGATCATGCTAGGCAGAGGTGAGCCCTTTCCTGGAAGGAGTTAATCTAAAAAGCATAATCTGCCTCATTTGGGAGGAGCTTAATAAATATCTCTTCAAATGAAGCAGTGGTCAATCAGAAAATTTATATTTTAGCTATAAAATGACCTATCACAGTTTACCATGGGGCATAATCTTAGTCAAGCACCCAAATTAATGATTTCAGACCACAGATAACTGAAAACACCAAAGTGATAAGGTGGCAGGTATTTCAGTTAGCTACTGCTGCATAACGAATGACCCCAAAGCTTAGTGACTTAAAACAATGATTTGTTATTGCTTATCATTCTGTCAGCTGGGAGTTTCTTCTGCTGGCCTCACTTGGGCTCATGCACAAGGCTACATTTAGCTAGGGTGTCAGCTTGGGGATGGGCATAGCTGGGATGCTGGGTCACCTGAGTCTTTCTCTGCATGTGGTATTGTTTTAAAATACAGGTTTTAGCGCTGCCTCAGGATATAGAGCGTAACAAGGGGACTGGGGTGAGCAGCGTGGACCTGTGAGGCCTGTGGGTGCCCGCATCCTCCAGATCCCCCCCGCAGCCGACTCCGCAGTGGTCCGCTCCGGTTGCCTGGTGCAGATTTGCGTTCCAAACGGAAGGCTGCGGATTCTCTGCCCGTTATTGTGGCCCCAACAGGCTATGGTTACTTTGGCCACCGCCAGAGCAGCCTTGGCACTATGGAGGAGCCCGGGGCTACCCCTCAGCCTTACTGGGGGCTGCTCCTGGAGGAGCCACGCAGGGTTGTGGCAGCACTGCCTGAAGGCAGGAGACCAGATTCGACTCCTTATGGTTTTCCATGGGAATTGGTGATATGTGCAGCTGTCGTTGGATTTTTTGCTGTTCCCTTTTTCTTGTGGAGAAGTTTTAGATCGGTTAGGAGTCGGCTTTATGCGGGAAGAGAGAAAAACCTTGCTGACGCGCTTTCTGGACTAATTGAAGAAAAATGTAGATTACTTGAAAAGTTTAGCCTTGTTCAAAAAGAGTATGAAGCCTATGAAGTAGAGTCATCTTTAGAGGATGCCAGCTCTGAGAAGGAGGCAACAGAAGAACAAAATTTGGAGGCAACCTGTGAAAAGCTGAACAGGTCCAATTCTGAACTTGAGCATGAAATACTCTGTCTAGAAAAAGAGTTAAAAGAAGAGAAATCGAAACATTCTGAACAAGATGAATTGATGGCGGATATTTCCAAAGGCATACAGTCTCTAGAAGATGAGTCAAAATCCCTCAAATCCCAAGTAGCTGAAGCCAAAATGACCTTGAAGAGATTTCAAATGAATGAAGAACGACTGAAGATAGCAATACAAGATGCTTTGAATGAAAATTGTCAACTTCAGGAAAGCCAGAAACAGCTTTTGCAAGAAGCTGAAGTATGGAAAGAACAAGTGAGTGAACTTAATAAACAGAAAATAACATTTGAAGACTCCAAAGTACACGCAGAACAAGTTCTAAATGATAAAGAAAATCACATCGAGACTCTAACTGAACACTTGCTACAGATCAAAGATTGGGCTGCTATGCTGGAAGAAGACATAACAGATGATGGTAACTTGGAATTAGAAATGAACAGTGAATCAGAAGGTGGTGCTTACTTAGATAATCCTCCGAAAGGAGCTTTGAAGAAACTGATTCATGCAGCTAAGTTAAATACTTCGTTAACAACCTTAGAAGGAGAAAGAAACCAAATTTATATTCAGTTATCTGAAGTTGATGAAACCAAGAAGGAGCTCAGAGGGCATATTAAAAACCTTCAGACGGAACAAGCATCTTTGCAGTCGGAAAACACACACTTTGAAAGTGAGAATCAGAAACTTCAAGAGAAAGTTAAAGTAATGACTGAATTATATCAAGAAAATGCAATGAAACTCTACAGGAAATTAATAGTAGAGGAAAATAACCGGTCAGAGAATGAGAAACTTTCTAAAGTAGATGAAACGATCAGCCATGGCACTGGAGAGCTGGAGACCTGCAGAAAGCGAGCCAAAGATCTGGAAGAACAATTTGAGAGAGTTCTTCATTTTTATCAAGGGAAGATTATTTCCTATAAGAAAAAAGTAGATGGTAATTGTTTGGCAGCTTGGATTGCTGAAAGAAACCTCAATGATTTAAGGAAAGAAAATGCTCACAACAGACAAAAATTAGCCGAAACAGAGTTTAAAATGAAACTTTTAGAAAAAGATCCTTATGCACTTGATGTTCCAAATACAGCATTTGGCAGACAGCATTCCTCATATGGTCCCT
Source organism: Theropithecus gelada (assembly GCF_003255815.1). Classification (NCBI taxonomy): domain Eukaryota; kingdom Metazoa; phylum Chordata; class Mammalia; order Primates; family Cercopithecidae; genus Theropithecus; species Theropithecus gelada. Next base: position 82,826,311 of record NC_037685.1, on the reverse strand, counting down.
CTCCACTGGGTCGGCCTTCATCTGAAATGAGAGCTTTTCTCTATCCTCCAACTTTGTCGGAGGGTCCACTGAGACTCTCACCTTCGCTTCCAATGGGAGGAGGGAGAGGCCCAAGAGGCCCAGGGAATCCTCTGGACCATCAGATTACCAATGAAAGAGGAGAATCAAGCTGTGAGAGGTTAACCAGTCCTTATAGGGCTCCTTCTGACACTGGGCCCCTGTCGCCTCCGTGGGAACAGGACCGTAGGATGATGTTTCCTCCACCAGGACAATCATATCCTGATTCAGCTCTTCCTCCACAAAGGCAAGACACATTTTATTCTAATTCTGCTAGACGCTCTGGACCAGCAGAACTCGGAAGTTTTAATATGCCTTCTTCGGATAAAATGGATGGGTCAATGCCTTCAGAAATGGAATCCAGTAGAAATGATACCAAAGATAATCTTGGTAATTTAAATGTGCCTGATTCATCTCTCCCCGCTGAAAATGAAGCAACTGGCCCGGGCTTTGTTCCTCCAGCTCTCGCTCCAATCAGAGGTCCGTTGTTGCCAGTGGATATGAGAGGCCCGTTCATGAGAAGAGGACCTCCTTTCCCTCCACCTCCTCCAGGAACCATGTTTGGAGCTTCTCCAAATTATTTTCCACCAAGGGATGTCCCAGGTCCACCACGTGCTCCATTTGCAATGAGAAATGTCTATCCACCGAGGGGTTTTCCTCCTTACCTTCCCCCAAGACCTGGATTTTGGCCCCCCCCCACCCCCACATTCTGAAGATAGAGTGAGTTCCCTTCAGGGTTGAGTCTGCCTTCAAATGAGCCTGCTACAGAAAATCCAGAACCACGGCAAGAAAACTGACAATATTTTTGCTCTCTTCAAAAGTCATTTTGACTGTTCTCATTTTCAGTTGAAGTAACTGCTGTTACTTCAATGATTACACTTTGCTCAAGTTGAAACTTAATGGAATTATAATTCTCAGGATAGTAGTTTGTAAATAAGGATGATTTAAATATGAATCTTATGAGTAAATTATTTCCATTTTATTTTATTCTAGATAGTATAACTATTTTAACTTGATTAATCCACTATTATCTAAACAATAGTGGGAGTTTTATATATGTAATCTTGCAGGTGGGGAGGTTTTAAATTCTAAAGGCCTTGTCCTTATTCCAAGAACTGTATTTACTGTAGTTGTAGACAAATGTGAAAGTAACTTTATGCTTAATTAAATAGATTTTAGTTGATTTAAAAATATATATGGGTTGCATTATTCTTCAGGTATGGAGAGACCAACAGATCAAGTGTCGATTGCCACTGAAAAGATTGATTGTTACTCACAGATCCCAAGAGAAGGGAAAGTGCTGTGCCATGCAGCACCATATAGGGAGGCACTATGGTCAGCGAGAAGGCAGGAGTGATGGAAAAACATGGGCAGAGCCTTTATGGTGGTTTCCACGGGAAGGAGTGAGTGAGGCAAAGTGAGCAGGGTTAAGGTTAGCTATTATAGTTTGAGTAATTTCAGCAGGCTCTGGGTATAGGGGCTGTCCCTAGTTGTCTGATACCTGGCCCTGGGGTGCTTGGGGCAGAGGAACAGTGGCCTAGAGTGTGTGAGTCCTGTGGAAGGCTGATGAAGTAGGTAGCTGGGGGCATGAGCTCTGGACTGGTTGGTTTGTGTTTGAAAAGCATGCTCATGGGCAAGTTTACTGTCTGTAGGAATTGGCTAACCCTGAGAGGGACAGACCTGCCAAGGTCACCAAGACCCTAGATGTCGAAGCGTCAGAATACATAAAAAGACATGGTTAATATGGTATCAGAGCCTCTGTCTTCACGTGACCTCTCATGAAGGGCTCTAGAGTAAGCTCCCTTAAGGGATGTCAAAGGCTATTCAAGACAGCAGAAGCCACAAGGCCACGTAAAGCCTCAGCTTGGAAGTTACACAACATCACTTCTGCTGCATCCCTTGGGTCAAAGCAAGTCACAGATGCACCCCAGATCCCTGCTCACGTCGAGAGGAGAGAGGAACATTAACCATGGGAGGGGAGGGTCATTACAGTTGTTTTTGCAAACAACCTGCTACAGAAAGTGTGGCTTCAGAGCACTGCGAAGGCCTTTCTGAACAGACCAGATCCAACAGGAAGAGCAGAAAGAAGCTGGGTTCCAGCTTGTTTGTCTTTGCTAGTGTGGAGTCAGGGTATAGCTTCCCTTTCACTGTTGGTCCCCAGCATCAAGGGTCAGTTGGGTGTTTGCCCGGGAGCCTGCAGGGACTGTTTGTACTTTTAGAGGAGGGTTGGCATGGCTTTGGGTTGCTGTCTCCGAAACTGCCCCAGGGCCTGGGATCCCGGGGAGTGCCTGCCTGGGCTGGCAGGGAGCCCAGGCCTGTTTGTAAACTGTTTGAATGCCTCAGGGTCAGGGTCTCTCATGGGCATATTATTTTCTTATCAGGAGTTAAAATAACTCTAGAACTTCTCCCATAGAAATGCAGATGCTTTATTACCATGAAAGTACCGTTTGTAAAGCATATGGAATTAGGCCAGTAACAACCAACATTTGCTCCACACTTTAGGGCCCATGAAGCACTTTCTCATATGTTCTTCCTTGTTCTCGCAGTCACCTGTGGTTAGGCCTCATTGTCCTAGTTTTTCATATGAGAACACTGAAGCTCTAGCGGGGCTCAAAACTGGCTTGGGGCCTTAGGAGTTGCCCTGGGCCCAAGGGTGGAGCTATGGGAGCCCTACAAAGCCTGCCCCATTTCATGCCATAGCTTCTGTGAATCCCTTCTCTCCCCCATACCTGCTCATTCTGTGTGGCTGCACTCATTAGATTATTTCACCCTTTGAATTAGATGCCTCAGGGAGTCCCCTGAGCGGGCTAAGTTAACCTTTGCAGGGGGTACTGACACCCCCAGGTACAGCCCAGCCCTGCATGCTGCTTTTTGCTCCAGGGACCCCAGCCTGGTCCACTATTTGCTGGGAGAAGATTTCAGTCCCTCCAGAACACACAGCCTTTGAGGAGCCACAGCTCCCAGAGCCCGAGCCCCAAGTCACCACTGGGTGCAGTGCACGCTCCTCTGCTGTGCAGTGGTGGAGCTTCATCCTGGTGAGTCATTAGTTCTGCGTCTACAGGTGTCTCAGCGAGACGCCTACCTGTCTGCTTCACAGCCCCAGGTGAAGCCGTCATTCTCAATCCGGCTGGGGAAGAGAAGGCGGCATCACAGCTGAGTTCCTCTCCAACATAGAACCACGGGGCATTGTCCTCAGACACACACTAATATGAACCCAGGCTAATGAAGCAGAACCTCTCAAAATAGCATTCTGTTTCTTTGGAAACCAAGGTGTAGTTTTTTAAATGCCACATGGCCCTCGATCACATTTTGCATTTCCTAGCACTTATTCTACCATTTTTACAGGGACCTGTGGCAGGCAGAGGAGCTCGGGGCAGCTTCCCTGCAGGATTCCACTTCCTGCTTGGGTCGACCCCGCTGCTGCGAGGGAGGGCTTGCCCCTCGCCTCCCTGCTCTCTGGGTGTTTCCTTTGTGAAGGGAGGGACCTGGCCTGCTAGAAAACATCTCAAAGCCCTGTCACAGAGGAACTCCAGCTTCCCTTAGGATGCTCTGAAGAAGGTGCTTTCCAAATGAGAGGGCCTCAGGAGGGCAGTGGCACCTCCCTGACTGGGTGAGTCAGGTGCGGCTCTAGCCAAGGTGAGTGGGGCCTGCTGTGTCCGAGGTGGTGAAAGCAGGCACTGAGACTGCTCCGGAATCATGGCTCTCTGAGGTTGTTGCTCTGAAGTCCTGCCTCTGGGCCCTCGTCCAGTGTCGTGACAGCTCTTTTCTCTGGAAGAGGACAGTCTCTCTCCCTGCACGAACTGCTTTCAGCCTGACATTTCTTCTCCTGCTTAGGGCTGTTCTCTGTGGACTGCTTCGTGGTGTCTGCTGTTTTTCTTAGCTCAGTGCTTCTCAATGAGGGTGCTTTTGACCTCCCACAGGGGCATTTGGTAATGTCCAGAGATATTTTACACAGTAACTACTGGAGGTGTGCTACTGGCATCGAGTAGAGGCCAGGGATGCTACTAAACACCCCACAACACGCAGGACAGATCCCCACACACCCCCACAGCAATTCTCTATTCCAAAATGTAGTACTAATTAGGTTAAGAAACCCTGCTAATGATGATGTTCCCCTACCTGGTAAATAAAATTCAAGGTTCTCAGCCTCCAGATCAGTACAAAATGGATGTTTCTTGACTGAAATGCTTGGAGCCAGAAGTGTTTTAAATTTAGGATTTTGGAAAATTTGCATTATATTTACTGGTTGAGCGTTCCCAACCTGAAAATCTGAAATCGAAAATGCTCCAATGAGCATTTCCTTTGAGCATGACCTTTGAGCATCATGTTGATACTCAAAAAGTTGCAGAATTTGGAGTATTTCAGATTTTTGGATTGTTCAACCTGTACTTTTCACAGTATCTTGAAAACGGACCATGCTTATCTTTCCTCTTTTGATCTAGAGCCTCCTTCTTTTCCACGTCCATACCGTGAATTCCTATTCAAGCCCAGAGAAAAGTATTCATTACTACTATGCATTAGCTACTGAAGGCCAGGTGATGTTTTCCCAGATCTAATTCGTCATGATCATGATCATCATTATCATCATCATCATCATCATCAATTACCTTAGGGTCATCATAAGAATTGCATATAAGCCAGTCACCAAGCAGTCGTCAGTCATCTGCCTTTAGCCCAGTGCTACCTGAATTCAGTTTCTGTCATCATGTATTTCTTAATTTCAAAATAGGCAGCAGCATTAAATCTGGTCCATGGGCTCATTAACATCATCATCATCATCATCACCACCACCACCACCACCACCGCCATCATTGTCATCATCATTGCAAACCAGGCAACAAGCAGTCATTAAGCTCATGCTGATTCTGATGCTGATGGTGAATGAGAAGCAGCGCTGCAGAAAACCACCTCATTCCTAGCATCCCAGGGCCACAGGTGCTCTGTGTTAGGTTGAGTGTTCACTTGTCCAGTGTGAATGTATTTTTGTCAAGAGTTATTGGCATCTGAGTTTCTGGTGACCAGGTGCTTCTTTCTAAACACACACACACACACACACACACACACACACGTGGAAGACTGTTGGAGAAACCCAAATGGTGTCATAGGAGGCAGGTGGGAGAAGATGCTTTGGTTGCTCAACCAGGTATGAGTCTACCAGACAAAAGACCCTATATGGTTCTTTTTTCTGCCCCACCACTGCCTCATTATGGCTATGATAGGTTTATTGAAGCTAAAGCTTGGGCATTCTGGGGCAGCCTTTGCCCCACACCCACACGAGTCTTTTTCCTTTTTCAATTGCCATTGAAGTCTGGAAATAGCACTCTGCCTTTTCCTCTGGCCCCATGGAAACTGGGACTTCTGGGTGTTTAACTTAGCATCTGACTGCATTAGATGCTTAGGGCTTCCTGCACTTACACCTAGAGATGGGAAAAGGAGTGTTCTGGGGAAAGCAGGGGGGACCAGTTTGCTGTCTATTTGGTGGCTTTCCCTGTACAGTGGAGAGAGCAGCCAGAACCTGAAGTGACAACTGAGACATTGTCATCTGATGTAGAGTCTCTCTTCCCTCCCTGACCTCGTTCCTGTGCCGCCTCTCCCTCCCTCCCACTTCCAACAGTGCACTTAGGAATGAGTTATGAAGTGTCTTATTGGAAAGCAAGACTTGAATAGCAATGAAGGGCAGACACTATAGTTAGTTATTATTGATCATCTCTACCTGCACTTTCTATATTTGCAAGCACTTTTTGGGACTTAGTGAGTAATAAATAAAGTGTCTCTAGATCACCTTACTGCTTCCCACTGCTGCTGCCTCGTGTATGCAGTTCTAGTTGTGTACCCACTGGATACACACACTAAGGAGGTGAGACCTTCGAAAGAAATGCAAAATATTTCCACAATTGTGTTGGTGTACAAACTGACCTGTCAAAACCAAAACTAAATTTAGGTAGATTATAATCAACACCCCCAGTGGATGTTATTGGTGCCTTGTCTAGGGCCCCTTTACCAGGTGGAGGCACTCATCTCCCAACTTTGAGTATCGCTCACAGCAGCTGCCTGCTTCCTGAAGAACTGCCCTTGGCAGAGCAGAAGCCACCATGCTAGGAAGTTATCCACTCCTTCGGCATCCCATAGCCAATAACTGATTGCCATCAGGGCTGTGTTCGTTATCTGTTTCTCAAAATAAATTACTCCCAAACTTAGTGCCTTAAACGGACAATGAATATTTGTTATTTCACAATCCTTGTGGGTCAGGGATTTGGGAGCAGCTTAGCAGAGTGGTTCCAGTTTGGGTTCCTCAGGAGGTTGCCCACAGACTGTCCATCAGGGCTGCAAGTGACCTGCAGGCTTGAGTGAGGCAGGTGGCCCTGCCTCTGGGGTGGCTCACTGGCCTGACTGGCAAGGTGGGGCCGGTTGTTGGCAGAATGCTCAGTCCCTCTAACCATGGGACTCTCCCAAGTTCAGCTTCTAGGGTAGCTTATGATAATATACTTTCTCTAACACCTATATTCTAAAAGATATTTCATAAAATAACCTTCCTCTAATTTTGAAATCTGCAACATTTCAGCAGGTCTTTTTAGACATTCAGAGGCTGAACATTTTAGATTCTGGTTCTAAAGGCATGTGGGTGCCCTCAGCGTCAATAGCAGCAGCTAATATTTCCCAAAGCTTTTCCATGCACCAGGCCATGAGAAGGGCAAAAAGTGTTGTGATTCTGTTGAAGCAATGCCCACTACCCCTTCAGTCCCACCTTGAAGATGTAACAAGGCAACTGGGAAACTATCTTCAACATCAGTGCTTTTTTCATTTTGCTTCTCTTGATTTTTACATCTTATAAAACTGAGACTCCACCTATATTTGTTCTTTCATTCAATGCATGTTGGCTTCTGACCTCACCCCTGAAACGGCTTTTCCAGAGGTCTGCAGTAACCTCCTGAGACCACATCCCAAGTGATTCTTTTCAGTTTTTTTATTACGTGACCTTTCCATGGAGCTTGACCCCAGTGAATAACTTCCCTTCTTGAATCTCCTCCTTCTTGAAACTCTCCTCTCTTGGATTTCGAACTTGGATGACAGAGTGAGAAAGGCCTGGCATGTTTGCTCTGGACTGGGTAACCCAATGGAGCTATGTGGATTTTCTGCACAAATTTGGGATGTAAACACACCCAGTGGGGCTTCTGCCCAGAAGATTGTAGCTAGGCTGGGCTGGAGGTAGGGAAAGCAGGGAGGAGGCTACGTGTTGGTGGGAGGAGGCTGATAGAGCCTGAACCAGGGGAGGCAGTGAGCCTTAGGAGAGAGCAGGTAGATTCTAGATACTTAGGAGAGCCACTGTCACAGAGCTTTGTAAAGGGACTTTGGATGGAGTGGGCACTGGGGGAGGACAGAAAGGAAAATAGAGGCGCTGAAGATGTGTCCAGGCTTCTCCGGGGGTAGTTAGTAATGCCATTGACACAAGTCAACTGATGTATTTCTGTGTTTTTGCTGAGTTCTTCTTCGTTTTTGACTTTTCTTGGGTACATGAATTTCCAGAAGTATCTGTTCCAGGGGCAACTGACAACTGAGAGGGGTGTGAGGCATGGGAGGGCGGGTGGGGCACAGGCAGCTCCACTGCGTGCCACCCCTCCAGCAGGAGTGGTTTCTTTATATGTACCAGGGATATTTCTGCCTTGAACTCTAGACCATGTGGAACTTGGATTTTAGCAGGTCAAATGCCAGGCACAATTTTCTAGATGGGCCAGATGCAACCACACTCAGGAACCATACTTCATTAAAGTGTGTGTGGGTGGACCCAGGTTCTCTTCCTTCACAATTTTGTGAGTACAAATGAGGTTGGACATTAACATCACATATCTGAGAAGGCTGGGTCTCACTTAAAAAAAAAAAACAGTTTTATTGAGATATAATTCACATCATAGATTTCACCCTTCTAAAGTTTATGGTTCAGTGGTTTTTGATATATTCATAGAATTGTGCAACCATCACCACTTTAAAATTTTAGAACATTTTCACCACCCTTCTCTCCCTTCTCTCCCACAAAACTCTGTACTCATTAGAAGTCATGCCTTACTCTTTCCTGGCAACCTTGTATCTACTTTTTGTCTCTACAGAATTGTCTATTCTGAGCATTTACTATAAATGGAACCATAAAACATGTGGCTTTTTGTGTCTGGCTTCTTATACTTAGCATAATGATTTAAAAGTTCACCCGTGTTGTAGCATGTATCAGCAATACATCATTCATTATGGTTGCTGAATAATAATCCATTTTATGGATATATCACTTTTTGTTTGTCTATTCATTCATTGATGGATACTTGGGTTGTTTTCATTTTTTTTTGCTATCATGAATAATGCTGGCATGAACATTTGTATACAAGTCTTTGTGTGGACATATATTTCATTTCTCTTGGAGAGACACCTGGGGGTGGAATTGCTAGGCTATTATGGTAACTGTATCTTTACATTAACCAATATTGAAGAACTGACACGTGGGCTGCATCTTTTTTCTGATCCCATCAGTGATGCATGAGAGTTCCAATTTCTCCACATCCTCACCAACACTGTTATTGTCTGTCTTTTTTATTTCAGTGCATATGAAGCGGTATGTCATTGTGGTTTTGATTTGTATTTCCTTAATGATTAATGGTGTTGAGCGTCTTTCCATGTGTGTATCGGTCATTTGTGTATCCTCTTTGGAGAAATGTCTATTTAAATCATTTGCTTATTTTTAAATTGGGTTATCCTTTTATTGTTGACTTGTAAGAGTTATTTATTCTGGACTCCAGTCCCTTATCAGATCTATGACTTGCAAATATCTTCTCCCATTTTGTGGCTGTCTTTTCACTTTCTTGATTGTGTGCTTTAAAGCACAAAAGATTTTTATTTTGAAGATGTGCAATTTACATTTTTTTCTTTTATTGCCTGTGATTTCAGTATTTATCTAAGAAACCATTGCCTAATTTAAGGTATAAAGATTTATTCCCAGGTTTTCTCCTAAGAGTTCCATAGTTTTAACTCTTGCATGTAAGACTATGACCCATATTGAGTTAATTTTTGTATGTGGTTTGAAATAGGAGTCCAACTTCATTCTTTTGCAGGTGAATATCCAGTTGTCCCAGCACCACTTATTGAAAAGACTATTCATCTCCCATGTGATTGTCTAGGTTTGTCTAAATCAATTGGCCATAAAAGTAAGGATTTCTGTTCATAATTTAATAAAAATTTAGTTCTATTCCATTAAACTACGTGTCTAGCCTTTTCTAGTGCCATGCGGTCTTAATTACTATAGCTTTGCATTAAGTTCTGAAATTGGGAAACTTGAGTCCTCTAATTTTGTTGTAAGATTGTTTCGGCTATTCTGGATCCCTTGCATTTTTATATGAATTGTAGGGTCAGTTTGTCAATTTCTACATAGAAGCCAGATGACATTTTTGAGAGGATAGTGTTGAATCTGTGTGTCAATTTGGGAAATGTTGCCATCTTAATACTTAAGTCTTCTAATTCATGAAGATGGCATGTCTTTCCACTTATTTAGGCCTTCTTTAATTTCTTATCATGATATCTTATAATTTTTAGTGTGTAAGACTTGCATTTTCTTTACAAGTGCCAAATGCTACTGATTAGAAGTACACTGGAAAAATCTTTCGGTTGCTATACCCTTTTCTGGCTTTTATTACTGTTTTTAATTGACACATAATAACTATATATTTATGGGATACAGTGTGATTATGAAGCCTTGCACCTATGTTGTTTATGTCAAGTATTTTTTCTTCTAGATGCTATTGTAAGTTGTTTCCTTGATTTCATCTTCAGATTATTCATCACTAGTATATAGAAAAACAATTGATTTTTTTAATATTGACCTTGTATCCTGCGACTTTACTGTACTTGTTTATGGGTTCTGAAAGCGTTTTTTATGGATTTTCCAGATAAAAGATCATACCATCTGTGAATAGAGATCGTTTCATTTACTAACCATTATTTTTGCTAAATGAATCAATAAGTAAGAGCAGTGGGAGTAAGACATGCAGTCTAGACAGTCTCTAGAAGGTGGCCTTGAAAAGGCCAGCAGTGATCAGCAGTGGATGAGAACAGGTTTAGGACTGTGAGACTGGAGTGGGGTTGAGGCAGGGAAAGTGAGGAGGAATGATAGGCAGGTACAAGGTAGAATCGAGTGAGTGGTAGATCAGGAAATCCTAGACAACAGGTTGGTGGCTCAGTCATTTGTATTACCCTTTCAGCAAGCTGGGTGCCTCTCCTGGAACACATTTAAAGGATCCAAAGGACTCCTTCTAGCAGTGCCATCGTAGCAGGAAAAAGATGTAAGTCTAAGCCATTCTTGTTGGCTTTATACAGACAGGATAGGTTGTAAAGTAGGCAAAGGGCAGAAGAGGAGAGAGAACTAACATTTATCATCTAGTATGTGCCAACATTTTGCATATATTGTTTAGTTTAGCCCTTACAGTACTCCTACTTTTGCAAATGTGAATCTGGTGTTTTTGTGTAATATTCAGAAAATGCATGATATTTATGTAGTGGTAGCTGCCATTACACCGTAAGTCAGTTGCCCATTTCTCCATCCATGAGGCAGCCGTCCTCTCTATTATAAGGAGCTCATTTCTCAATTAGTTCTTTGAAAACTGAAAAGCATGTAGATCTAGAACAATATCCTGCATTAGTGATTCTTAACCAGGAGTGTGTTAGGAGAAAACTCCCCAGTAGTTTCTTGTATTTCTGCATATATGAGCAGGGCCACTGCACTTTTGTTCTAGTTGTCTTTTTATTTATTTTATTTGTTTATTTTTTGAGACGGAGTCTCGGTCTGTCACCAGGCTGCAGTGTAGTGGCACAATCTCTGCTCACTGCAACCTCTGCCTCCCAGATTCAAGCGATTCTCCTGTCTCAGCCTCCCCAGTAACTGGGACTACAGGTGCACGCCACCACGCCCAACTAATTTTTGTATTTTTAGTAGAGACGGGGTTTCACCATGTTGGCCAGGATGGTTTCAATCTCTTGATCTCGTGATCCACCCACCTCAGCCTCCCAAAGTGCTGGGATTACAGGCTTGAGCAACCACTCCCAGCAGCCCCTGCCCTTTTTTTTTTAAGATGGAGTCTCACCCTGTCACTCAGGCTGGAGTGCAGTGGTGCGATCTCAGCTCACTGCAACCTCCGCCTCCTGGGTTCAAGCAATTTTCTTGCCTCGGCCTCCTGAGTAGCTGGGATTACAGGCGTGCACCACCATGCCCAGCTAATTTTTGTGTTTTTAGTAGAGAAGGGTTTTACCATGTTGGGTTTACCTGGTTTTACCAGGCTGGTCTCCAACTCCTGACCTCAGGTGATAGACCCACCTCGGCCTCCCAAAGTACTGGGATTACAGGCGTGAACCACTGCGCCCAGACTAGTTCTAGTTATCTTTTCAACTATTTTTTCAAGAAGATTATAAAGGAAATCATCTTGGCAGACAAAAATAAGAGTCCCCCCTCCAGGGAAGAGAGATTTGCTTACTGTGTATGATAATAAAGATAATGTTGGCCAGGCACAGTGGTTCATGCCTGTAATCCCAGCACTTTGGAAGTCTGAGGCAGGCAGGTCACTTGAGCCCAGGAGTTCAAGATCAGCCTGGACAACATAATGAGACTCCATCTCTACAGGAAAAAAAAGTTAGCCGGGCATGGTGGCATGCGTATGTGGTCCCAGCTACTTTGGAGGCTGAGGCAGGATGGTGGTTTGAGCCTAGGTCAGGGCTACAGTGAGTCATGATGGCGCCACTGCACTCCAGCCTGGGTGACAGAGCAAGACCGTCTCCAAAAAAAAGAGACAACGTCTTATGTGATGTAAAAGTTGGGCGATAACGTCTTACTATGATGTAAAAGTTGGGCAGGTTTACCTGCAGTCCTTTCAGCCTTTCAAAAGATTTGGGTTTCTGAAACTTGGGGCTCCTCTGCTGTGATGAACCCAACATGTGCTCTGTATTCACCTGGGCCACTGCATCCTCTGGTGCCAGAGAACAAAGAGAACCAACCTGAACATGAAGTTTATGCTGCTTGCTGTGCTTTGTTGCTGACTCAGGAGTTTTGTGTCTTCTGCCAGTGTGCATGGAACTGTGGCAGGCTAACTCCTGTCAAGGTGCTCATCTAAATCACCTGTGCGGTTTCAAAAATCCATACCTGCCTGGGCCCTACCCCAGTGATTCAGATTCAGTATGTCTGGAGTGGAGTCCACGTACCTGGGTTTCTCTAAGTTCTCTGAATTGTCCTGAGCACATGACCATTGGAGACCACTGTTCTCACAACGGTCAGGCCCTCACGCCTACCAAACTGGCCAAGCTTCTGGCGGGGATCAATGCGCAGCTGGAAGTACTCAGCGAGGTTCTGGAGACACTGTAAGAGGGCAGCTGCAGGGGTGCCTCATGGGAAGAGATGGGCCTCCTCTGTTGGTTGCAACAGGCTTTGTCTCATAACCACAGCATCCCCCCTCTCAGGGCATCCGGCTGGGTGTGTAGGGCATGTGCACCCACAGCTTCTTAGAGAACAGCCTTCCGCAGAGGGCAGTGACTGCAGAACCAGGACCTGCCCTGAGCGTTTTAGCCAGGCTGTGAGAGGGTGCCCTCTCCTGGACATGCTGCTGCTGCTCACATAGTTCCTTCGCTTCAAACTGAGTCTCTGAAATGATAAGAACACTTCAATAATTATTCTAAAAACATACATTTGTGTTACACACAACTGTTTCTCTGTCTCATACACACACACACACACACACCCCTCTAGAGCTGTATGGCTTGTTAATAGGCTTTGAAAATCTTTTATATTCACCAAGCTGTCCCCAATGGCACAGCTAGAAGGAGCTGGAGAAAAAGACGAGTCAGTCTGAAGCTTTCTTGTAGGCTGAGAGTTAAATTTCCCATAGATGGGCTCCTCCAGGGAAGGGGATGCGGAGTGTTGGACTTTCCTGTGCCAAAGTTGAGACTGGGGCCCTGGGGTTTGCTGAACGCTAATAGAATTTAGCAGACTCTTGTTCTCCCTGAAGAAAAGAGCTTTTGAAAGCAGGCATTGTCCACAGAAAAGAGATGAAGTGTTTGGGCTAAGAGGAGGAGGGTCAGGCAGCCATTAAGAGAGGCTTGTGGTTACGTTGGTGTTACGTGGGAAATTTTTTTTAACATTTTAAAAGCGAATAAAAGACCATGGCAAGAGCATCCTGAATCTCAGGGGTTGTGTATTGGAATCTGAAAAGTGGAGAGGATATTTACCATCACAGGGGCTGTCAGATCATGGATGTTAAGCATTTGGCACACTAGGAACACTCCCTAGTGGTAACTGTAAATACCGTCATTAGCTGCATGCTCAACTGTTTTATTTTCACCCCATCCCAGGGCAGAAGGTGGGGGGATGTGGGCAGTGGTGTCAGGATCTAGCTGGGAGGGGTGAGGGGAGAGGAGGTTGAAGATGAGGAAATGCCTGGTCTGCTGTCTCGGTAGCCCGAGCTTCGGGCCCTGTCCCACAGGTAGATGTGTAAATGTCCCAGGTGGAGCCCATAGCAAACACCCCTCTGCACCTTCCCACCAGAGTTCTTTCAGGGCCGTCCAAGAGACAGCCAGAATCCATTCCCTGCCTAAAGCACAGAGAATCTGACTTGAGCCACTGTCTTGCAGCTCGATTTCCCTGCAGTATCTACAGAGTGCGAGCCCCATCTGTAAGGAATATTTAGAAAACCACCTTCAGAGGCAGTCTCCCACCCGACGATGGCAGCTGAAGAGGGCAATGCTATCAGAGCCTATGCTGGTTATGGGTTCTCTGCAGCTCCCCACAAACCAGCCCAATACCACGTGCATCTCAGCCAGGGCAATCCAGGTTTCTTTTTCCTTTAAGTCAGGGGTCCCCAGCCCCTGGGCCATGGACCAGTACCGGTCTGTGGCCTGTTAGGAACTAGGCCACATAGCAGGAGGTGAGTGGCAGGTGAGCAAGCGAAGCTTCCTCTATATACAGCTGCTCCCCATCACTCGAATTACCATCTGAGCTCCACCTCCTGTCAGATCAGCAGTGGCATTAGATTCTCATAGGAGCATGAACCCTGTTGTGAACTGTGCATGCCAGTGATCTAGGTTCCCCACTCCTTATGAGAATCTAACGCCTGATGATCTGTCACTGTCTCCCATGACCCCCAGATGGGACCATCTAGTTGCAGGAAAACAAGCTCAGGGCTCCCACTGATTCTACATTATGGTGAGTTGTAGAATTGTATAGTTGTTTCATTATATATTACAATATAATAATAATAGAAATAAAGTGCACACTAAATGTAATGCACTTGAATCATCCCAAAACCATCCCCTGACCTGGTCCATGGAAAAATTGTCTTCCACGAAACTGGTCCCTGGTGCCAAAAACGTTGGGAACCACTGCTTTAAGTGACTGCAGGCTCCATTGGCACTTTTGGGTTTGCCCTTTTGCAAACTTCTCAGTCCTTTCACACCTTTTCTTTGAACATCCACTGGGCATCTTCTTCTCACCCTGCAGCTGTAATTTTCAGATTTAGGGAACTCAGCTCCCTAGCAAACCCCAGCCAACCACCATCGCCTCATCCCCAGCTGCAGTGATTGGCTCCAAGGGTGAATACGTCACCCAAACCCAGCCAATCAGAGTCCTTTTACTGAACTTCCACATGTAGGGCTCTTCTATCTTGGATTTTTATTACCTGGGAGGGCACAAAGCTGGTGTTTCCTGTGCTGATGTCCCAGTGCCCTGACTCACAAAGAAAGAGTGTCTGTAGGGCGAGACAACAAGCCCAACACATGAGGTGTGGAGAGCTGGAGAGCACTCATGCCTTTGCTTTAGTTCCTGAATCCAGTTGTGCCTGCAGCCACTTCTGCCCTGTCCTTTCACAGTTATCTGTCCCAATACATCCCACTCCCTGCTTGATGATTTGAATTGTTGCTGACACTTTTTAACCTCTAAAGTTGTGATGACTACAAACTTGTTGCCCAAGCAGTTCTTCAATGCAGGGGATGGTGTGTCTGTATCCGTTTAATTTCTATTTGAAGATTAGAAGCTGTTGCTGGCCTGTCTCTGGCCCTCTAGGCTCTGTCCTGTGAGATGACTCTTTCCTTCTTTGCTCTGCATACAGCACTACTGTCTTTGTCATTTATTAGTATTGTTATCTTAGTTATTATTTAAATCATATAAAGTTCTGCAGTGAGGATTTCATGTATTAGATTTGTTTTCTCCACAACAATATGACAAGCTTTTGGAATTATTTTTACATCTTAAAAAACAGTCTCTTCAGGACTGACCTTAATTCTGGGCACCTATCCAATAAATAATAACATTAATTAAATAAAAAACATTTTCCCAAAACACAGAACCAACTGTGTGGCCTCCTCTGAGCACGATCACACTTCCTGGTGATTGAGCCTTCAGCTGATGCTGATCATTTGAATGTTCACATTGTCAATGTGAAGAGGCCAAGCAGAAGCACATATGGTGTGAGCCAGGGGAAGAGATTTTTGTATAACTCCTCTAAAGTAAACATTGTTTTGGGGAGAATCCCAGAAAAACACACATTCGTCGTTGTTGCTGTTTTTTCCTGATTAGTCGCAGGACCACAGTGATTCTGAAGCAGCAGGTCCTGGTCAAGCTAAAGGAAGAGGGGGATCCGGGATTAGGGTGCAGGTAAGGAGGGACAACACTTCAGCACAGAAACGAGGCCTAGACTTTCTAATTTGGGGTGCTTTTTGCATGTGCTTCTTTACTGAAGGAGACAGAGCTTTTGATGCATTTAATACTGGCAAATTACTTTAAAATGGCTAAAACACAGATACAGTTTAAGCTCTCTCCTAATCCCCTAAACAAATACTTGAGAACTGCAAAGAAAGTAAACTAAGCTAATCTCCATCTGAGAAGGTCTCCTTAGTTTGACTTCTGTTCCTGTGAACCCTTGGAGAGAAGACCCTGGTTCCAAGTCCTTGCCAGGGAGCTCATCGCTACTGCCAAGGACAGGTGGGTGTTTAAGGAGTATGTGCAGACAACTCAAGGAGCACAAAGGATGGATGTACGATGTTTGTCAGAAAATGGGAAGTGCTGAACAAATTAGCCAAGACTTTTCTAGGTTCATTAACCTTTGTGTTGTAGTCAGGGTGCAGTCAAGAAATGCAGGGAGTTTCGTGGAAGGAGTTTAATATAGCAGTCTAGTTAGAAGGGTGTTATAAAACCAGGGGAGGAGGGTGAGGCAACCCAGAGATTAGCAACTGCAGGAATCCATTACCACTGCTAGGACGGAGGAACAAGGGGAGGGGACTGAGCCACCAGACCCAGGAACTGTGAGCTGGAACTCTGGATGAGGGGCTGCATGAGATGCCACCTGAGGACCCTGTGGCTGAAACCATGGGGGAAAGGCCATCATGGGGAATGGGAAATGGAAGCCAAGAAGAGGCTGTGTGATGGAGCTGGGTCCAAGGAGGAAATGTGGTCACCTACAGAGAGAGACGTAGTCACTGCCCAAGAAAAGGCTGGAAAGGGAGGCGGAGCTGGTGTATTACCAAGTTTCCTCCTTCTTCCATCCATGCCTCCATTGGCTCAATCTAACAGGAAGCAAGTGGGCACAGAAACCATCCCCCAGCAGTACCAAGCAGAGTAGGGGAAGGTGGGTAATGGGTCTGAAATCAAACAGAGAGATAACTTGCCCACCTGTGCCAGCTGTTTTTCTGCCACACAAGTCTGCGTGCTTTGGGGCACAGCATATGTTCCAGGCTGAGATGAGATGACAATGATGATGAAAAACTGTTCAGGGGAGTAGATGTTCCCACTTCCAGGCTTCAATAAACATAAACCAGTATATCTATTGATGGTTGACAGGAAAAGATTTCCAATCTTCCAAGAGTCTCAGATCCCATCGCCCCTGAGGGGCAGGGAGTAGTCCTGCTCTTCCTCAGTTTCCCCACAGTCAGCAGGTGCTGTAGGAGACTAGATGAGGCAGGGAAAGGAGAGCCTTTCAGCTCTTCTCCCTGAGCCCCATTTCCCCACCTCTTCCACATCTGGGTATGAAAATGGACCATATTGCCACTGAGAGAAAGCAAAATCCCTAAACGTGAGCTTGCATAGCGTTACTAATATACCTGATCTTCAGAGTTTTGGTTAACACAAGTTTACACATATTTTCAAAAAATAATTGACCTAACAAAGCTTTTGTTTGACTTTCAATTCCATTCTGTTGACTGCCCCTGCCCCCCTCCAACTCCTGCCACCCACCGGGCAAACAATCCTGATCAAGCTCACCCTTCCGTCCTCCAAATACTCTTTCCAGATACTCGGGACTAGAAGCTAGGGGTTCAAATCAAAAATGAATAAGACACAGTCCTGCCTCTTTTTCCTTCCATTCCCCTAGAACAGTAGTTGTCCCTCTCCCCTAACCCACCCCTGCAGAATCCTTCCTGCAGATGTCGTCTCACTGAGGAAAATAATACACAAAGCAGAGAAAGTGAAGGTGCTGTGCTTCAGGTGGGCACAGGAGCCCCAATCCCCTCCTTACCACCTCCCCCAGCCTGGGCTCATTCTGGCAATCCCTGGACCTTTTCAAAGCAGAGTTTGCAAATTTCTGCTTCAGGGCAATTCAGTAAATGCCCATAAACTCCTTAGCAAATCTGTTGGGAGATAGAACCTAAATTAGGCTTGTCATAAAAATTGCTAAACTTTACTGTTTGTGTGCCTGTTGGCTAATAGGAATCTGTCAGGTAATGACAAATAATCTCTATTCATAGGATAAGGCTTTATAGAAAAAAAGCAAATGAAATAATTTGAAATTGATTTGTAAACTATAAGCTCTTAAAAAAAATCAAGGGTTTTCTTTTGGTAATTTTTCTTCCTAGACAGAAATTTCCAAGAAGATTGAAGAGAAAGGGAATGAAGGAACCTCATAATGATGGCTTTTCCTTGATTCCAGCTGGCTGAATGATCACTGGGCTATGGCTGCCAGCACATTCCATGTGGGCCCCAAACACAAGCCCATTTCTTATGTTTGTGTCTGGTACATAATCTGGTCGCATCTCCTGTCACAGTCCTCCTAAAAAAGATATTACCACAGTAGCACCTTCCCTGGGCCCTCATGTTCACCCAGACAGACTTGTGTACAACATTCATGACAACAGTGGTAAACAAAAGTTCAACATATTGAGTTTAAAGATCTAATTGGCTTTTATTGGGCATTCATGCATTGAACGGTAACCTATCCAAAGATTTAAAAAAGATGAGCTGAGCAGAGGACTTTGGTTTTATAGACAGAAAAGGGCTAAAGAAGCAGAAAGAAGGAACAAAAAGCACATTAATAAGCTCAGAGTTCCTCATGCACCTAGCACAAGTGACTCCATTCTGGTTTGGTCTGTTGTGTCCTAGTGCAGGAGCTCTGTTCAAAACACAAGCCCCCCATACATTTCATTTAACATAAGTTTGTGTACACTTGATTTTGCAGGGTGTCTTAGTCTTTTCGTGTTGCTATAAAGGAATACCTGAGGCTGAGTAGTTTATAAAGAAAAGAGGTTTATTTGGCTCATGGTTCTGCAGGCTGTACAAGAAGCATGATGCCGGCATCTGCTTCTGGTGAGGGTCCTGGGTTTCTTCCACTCATGGCAGAAGGTGAAGGGGAGCCAGCACGTGCAGAGATCACATGGCAAGAGAGCAAGCAAGAGAGGGAGAAAGGGGAGGGAGATGAGGGCTCTTTTTAACAACTATCTCTTGTGGAAACTAACAGAGTGAGAACTCACTCACCCCCAGCCAGGGAGGGAACTAATCTATTCTTGAGAGATCCACCCCTCATGATGCAAACTTCTCCCGTTAGACCCCACCTCCAATATTGGAGATCGAATTTCAACATGAGGTTTTCAGGGATAAACCTCCAAACTATAGCAGGGGGTGTATAGACCTTGTTTGCATTGACCAACTGTAGCTTCCACCATATTTAGAGTGCTCAAAGACGAGGACTGCATCCTTGTGTTTCTAGCTTACTCTGAGCTGAGGTCCCTCACAGCTACCACTGGTGTTGCTCAGCACTCCCAGGTACTTGGACTGCACCCTATGGAGGACTCTGGAAGGCCCCTCCATGCACTCCCTGTTCATTGTTCCTATCCTCTTGATCTGCCACAAGAAAATGTCACAGATTGGCTGGGCATGGTGGCTATACCTGTAATCCCAGCACTTTGGGAGGCCGAGGCAGTGGATCACCTGAGGTCGGAAGTTCAAGACCAGCCCAACCAACATGGGGAAACCTTGTCTGTACTAAAAATACAAAATTAGTTGGACATGGTGGCACATGCCTGTAATCTCAGCTACTCGGGAGGCTGAGGCAGGAAAATCGCTTGAACCCAGGAGGTGGAGGTTGCAGTGAACCGAGATCGCACTACTGCACTTCAGCCTGGGCAACAAGAACAAAACTCCATCTCAAAACACATACACACACACACACAAACAAATCACAGATTGGGTGGTTCAAACAACAGGAAGTTATTTTCTCACAGTTCTAGAAGCTGGAAGTCCAAGATCAAGGTGCTGGCAGGGCTCGTTTCTCCTGAGGCCTCTCTCCTTGGCTTGCAGATGGCCACTTTCTCATCATGTCCTCACAGTGCCTTTTTCTCTGTGCATGCATTCCTGGTGTCTCCTCCTCTTCTTGTAAGGCCACAGTCCTGTTGGTTTAGGATCTCACCCTTATGACCTCATTTACCCTTAATTATCTCTTTAAAGGCCCTATCTCCAAATATAGTCACTTTAGAGATTAGGGCTTCAACATATGAATTTTGGAAAGACACAATTCATTCCATAACAGAAGGGACATGAGGAAAAGTGTGAATACTACAGCCTTTTAGAAAAGCAATTTGGCAATACCTATTAAAATTGTTAAAATAAAAAAGATGCTCTTTTACCCAGGAATTTATTGCTAAGAAATTATCTCACAGGTAGAAAACCACCAGTAATAATGAAAATGTGTTCAAGGGTGTTTATTAGAGCATTGTCATTGTGGCAAACAGTTACACCTGGACAGAATGTATATGGCCATCCGTGGGAAAGTGGTTAAAAAAATCATGGTGAAATACACATCACCAGAGAAACTCTGTGGCCATTAAAAATAATTAGAACTGGCTGGGCACGGTGGCTCATGCCTGTAATCCCAGCACTTTGGGAGGCTGAGGTGGGTGGATCACGAGGTCAGGCGTTTGAGATCAGCCTGGCCAACATGGTGAAACCCCATCTCTACTAAAAATACAAAAAAATTAGCCAGGCATGGTGGCAGGCGCCTGTAATCCCAGCTACTTGGGAGGCTGAGACAGGAGAATGGCTTGAACCTGGAAGGCAGAGGTTGCAGTGAGCCGAGATCGATCGAGCCACTGAACTCCAGCCTGCAGGGACAGAGCAAGACTCCATCTCAAAAAAAAAAAAAAAGAAATTAGAACTCTACCAACTTACTTGGACGGATTCCTATAAAAAGCTGCCACGTGAGAAAAAGCAAGATGCATGAAGTGTGCATAGGATGACTATAAATGATAAAGCAAATCTTATATGCATCTATATTGGTATATAATCACAAAGGTTGTTAACACGGTTAGCCTGGAAGGTGCTGGTGGTGTGGACTGATGTGACAGGGAGGTTACAGAGGTGGGATCCCTGAAAAAGGAAATACATTTTTATAAGATTGTGTCAAGTAGGCTGGGCACAGTGGCTCATGCCTGTAATCCCAGCACTTTGGGAGTCTGAGGTGGGCAGATCACCTGAGGTCAGGAGTTCGAGACCAGCCTGGCCAACATGGTGAAACACCATCTCTACTAAAAATACAAAAATTAGCCAGGTGTGGTGGCAGGCGCCTATAATCCCAGCTACTTGGGAGGCTGAGGCAGGAGAATCACTTGAACCCAGGAGGCGGAGGTTGCAGTGAGTTGAGATTGTGCTAGATGTTAATGCAATGAAATAAACTCATGTCTGTCCCCCAAAACTAGAGATGACTGGGCATTGGGAAGTAGGAGGCATAAGGCAGGGCAGGAGGCAGATGAACTAGAAATGGCCCAACTTGCCTTTCCTCTCAGCAGCTCCTTGTTCCCCAGTGGGCCTGGAATCTTCCAGAATGGGAGGAGAAGGAAGTGAAGAATTGAGAAGAGTTGGCAGAGTCTTCAAGGATTTACTGTGCCAGAAGGCTCACAATTTTCCTCATGCTGCGGTCTGTTCGTGGAAACATATACCTCTAATTCCCTTTAAGTAGGCCAGAAAATGAGCCACATAAGGATATGCATTACTGGATTAGTGTGGAGGAACAAGCTCAAAGCCAAGGACTTTCACAGCAGAAACATTCATTGTTTGGGCATGTCCTGTCTGTCCTGGGCAGTCTGTCAGTGAATAAAGCAGGTGAATAGAAGGATGGTCTTCATTTTTGAAATGAAAAATTTTGTAATATCTTCTTCTATTTTTAAAAAACCCTGAAAGAAACAAAATAGAGATAGCTTGAATCACTGTTTCCCTTGATTCTCCTTTGCCGTCTTGGGGCCCCATTCTTCAGAATCCTGCAGCTGAAGGATGTCTAAGAATGGAAGCAGTGCTCAGGTAATTGCTAAATAGTTGTCCAGGCTAGTCAGTTAATGATGTTTATAGAGTGGCTTGAGAAGTATGGGTGGCTAACAACTAGTTGGTGAAGGCATTCAAATGACAACTATCAACTCCTCCAGAAGACCACCAGGCAAACCTTTGCACCAAGCAAAGCCAAGTTGATGAGACTTACTGCAGTGGAGAGCACACTGCCTTTCAGGGACTTAGTAGTGGCTCAAAAGAGGAAAATAAGGAGAAGATCTTTATAGAGTTTTAGGTCCTAGGCTGGGTAATTTTAAGGGGGGTCTTGCAAGCAGAGAACTGATTGGGATTGGGTAGAATTTCTGGGTTTTTTTTTTTTTTTTTTTTTTTGAGACGGAGTCTCGCTGTGTCTCCCAGGCTGGAGTGCAGAGGCGTGATCTCGGCTCACTGCAAGCTCCGCCTCCCGGGTTCACGCCATTCTCCCGCCTCAGCCTCCCAAGTAGCTGAGACTACAGGCGCCCGCCACCACGCCCGGCTAGTTTTTTTTTGTATTTTTAGTAGAGACGGGGTTTCACTGTGTTAGCCAGGATAGTGTCGATCTCCTGACCTTGTGATCCACCCGCCTCGGCCTCCCAAAGTGCTGGGATTACAGGCTTGAGCCACCGCGCCCGGCCTAGAATTTCTGATATAACAGTTATGGACTGGTGAGCATGGTAAGGTAAAGATCTTCAAGTTAGTTTTGAGGAGTCAGCTAAGTCTTCAGAAGTTAACTATTTTAGTTGGTTTGCAGTCTTATCATTCAGAAACAAGTGCTTTCTGGAGCAAGTAAGTAAGTTATTTTACTTGGTCTCAGCATTGTTTAGCAGAGGGAACAAACTATATTTGGTTTTAGTTCTCACTACTTAATTATTTACCAGCCAGAAATTTCCAGTAATTGGGAACTTACTAAGATGGAATCATGACAGTCAGCTCCAAGATACTGCCCCAAATCTTTGCTTGTAATGGATTATGTTGTAGTAAGTATAACTTGAAGTAAGAATGATGTAAAAAATTCAGAAAATGTTTTATCTATAGGAAAAGATAATAATCTTTATTTATTTAAGACTCCAACAGTGGAGAGGTTAAAAGCATTGGTTCTAGAGATAGACTGCCTGGTTTCAAATGCTAGTGTTGCCCTTTACTAGCTTTGTGACTTTGAGTAAGTCTCTTGACAGCTCTGTGTCTTATTTTTCTCCTCTTTAAAATGGGAATAATGTAAGTTCATTCCTCATAGGGTATTTTGAAGATTAAGTGAGTTACTGTATGTGTGGCATTTAGAAGATTGCCTGGCAGGTACTAACTCTTCGAGAAATGTGAATATTATTGTTTAATAACTTGACAGCTATTTAAAACTAAAACTAAAGTCTTCAACCTGCTGGCTTTTTAATCCCAACTTCTCCATCAGCACCTCTGTTTTTTCCAGAGTCTGCAGTCATTTGGATGCTTGTCATCTACAATAATCTTAGTCTCTTTTCTCTCGAGATCTCTACACCACCTTCCCAAACCAGTACCTTGAGAGTAAAATTCGTACACAAATAAAGGAGAATGATGGGTGTAATGGAAGCTCTAGGTACCAGGTTGGGAAGCTGAACATTACAAGCCTTCTGAGGATTACAAGCTTCTTCCTTTATGGAGTTTTGAGTGATCCAAGAAACTTCATGACCCCCAAGTTTTTGTTTGGAGCATAAAGCTGGCAAGCTTTGTATATGGCCCTCACTATATTTTTAGAAATGATCTGCTATCATTGGACATTTATTTGTTTGGCTTGATTTCAGATGGAACAGAGACTGAAATCTGGGATCTTGTGGTTTGGGTAATGTGGTTGTGTGTCTAAGACATTCAATTCCACAAAACCATTGTCTGACTCTCTGTATACAAAGGGAAGTGCCTAGGAGGGGAAACTTGCTTCTGTACAAAGACTAAAGCCAGCCCAGAGCCTGGCTTCTTTACAAGTCTTTTTGTTCTACAGAGATTTTATTCTACTGTAATGTATTGGCAACTGCAAATTTTATACATGCCCATTTATTTCCTGCTATGCTGTGATATGGTTTGGTTGTGTCTCCACCCAAATCTCATCTTGAATTATAATCCTCATAATCCCCACATGTGGGAGGGATCCGGTGGGAGGTAATTGAATCATGGGGGCAGTTTACCCCATGCTGTTCTTGTGACAGTGAGTGAGTTCTCACGAGATCTGATGGTTTGTAAGTGTCTGGCATTTCCACTGCTGGCACTCATTCTGTCTCCTGCTGTCCTGTGAAGAGATGCCTTCCACCATGATTGTTAATTTTCTGAGGCCTCCCCAGACATGCAGAACTGTGAGTCAATTAAGCCTCTTTTATTTATAAATTGCCCAGTCTCAGGTATTCCTTCATAGCATTGTGAGAACGGATTAATACATGCTGTATATGAGAATTGAGCAAGAAGGAATAAGTGTCACATCCAGACACAAATCAGAGAGTCTTTTCTTGTTGGTCTCTTTTAAGAGAGACAAAAGTGTTCATGGATACCCCTAGCAGACTGAACTTCACTTCTTATTGGACAGAAATGGGTCAAGTGTTTAATTCTAAACTTAGTGGCCAGAGGGTAGAATTACCATGACTGACTTTGACTGGCATGCGAATCATGGCACCAACCACTTGGACCCCGAAAGCATCTTTTATGCCTGAGACAATTGTGTAGGTGGTAAAACACTGTTTCATTTAATCCTACACCAGTCCTATGGACTAGCTATTACTTCCTCATTTTACAAACAAGGAGACAGAGACTTGGAGAGTTTAATCATCATCATAACCAAACATTTACTGTGTTCCAGGTGATGGCCTAAGTGCTTTACATCTGTCAGCTCAGCTAATCCTCATCAAAGCCTTTTGGAGTAAGCTCCATTGTAAGTTCTTGTTATAGATGATGAAATTGAGGGATGCAGAGAAAAATTGCAAACTCTCACAGCTAGCAAGGGGAAGAGTCAGGGTTCAAACTTGGGAAGTCTGACTCCAATGTCAGAGGACCTCACCATACACTACTGAGGTCATGTACCAATGTCAGCATACATGACCAAGACAGGTGGAGAGGTCAGGAGTCAAACACAAGTTGATCTGCTTCCAGTCTCCAAAATCTTAATTGTCAGGCTATACCATAGTCCACAGCATACATTAGTACACTGCTTAAGGGCTATCAACAATTCATTTCACATATTTGTTCATGTCATTATCAAACTAACCCTATGAAGTATAATATTATTTGCAAAGGAGAGAGCAAAGCCTGGGACATCTAAATAAAGTCACAGTGAATAGGAGACAGAAACAATCTCAAACCCAGGTCAACATTGCCACAACCAATTTTCACTTTCTAGGCTCCCCATCTGTGGAAAATGTAAGATCAACCCTGAATCTTGCATGTTGTCAAAGACAGGTTATGGGTCATTTCCTTATTTACTGTGGAAATTTTAGGGATGTGGGAGGATAGGCCTTTCTAGAAGCAAACCTTAACTATTGTAGAATTCTGGCCTGAGGGTGCATCATTCTCTACCTCTTTATTGATGCTACATGAACACTGGTCAATAAATGATAGTGATTAAGTACTTGGTATCACTAATTGATCATAATTAAAAACGTAGTCCCTCCACATTGCCAATATTTCCCTCACTCTTCCAACCTAAAAGGGCAACACAGACTTTTGCTTTGACATCATTTTAAAGTAATTTTAGTTACAAAGGGAAAGAGCAGAATGGATGAAAGCTGGAGTATAAAACGACAAAGGAGTGGATGTATCAAGGGAAGCAGAGCTTTACATGGATGGAGGAGAACTCACAGGTGCACTTGGCAAACACAAGCCAGGTGTAGACACAATTCAAGTGTTGTCATTAGTTGTGTTTTCAACCAATAACAACAGGATTCCTAGGCAGACAGGGACGAGTCCCTGGTGAAACCTGAACTTCAAACCAAAGACAATTTAAAGCCTGAAAACTGAGCTGCCGGGCCCAGATAGAGTCCACAACTGGAGTCCCTGTCTTACCCTCTCTCTCTCTATTGATTGTTTCTGGATGATGCCTTTTAACCAATTGAATGGTGCTTTTTCCAAAGCTCACCCATGAACCAGTCAGCATGCACTCCCCCTTCTAAGCCCATAAAAACCCCAGACTCAGCCTCACAGACGGCCATCCACTTTAGGGCCCCCTCTCACCATTGAGGGCTACCCGCTTCAGATCCCTTCTCGGGTCAAGAGCTTTTCTGTTCCCCAAGAAATTTCTTCTCTGCCTTGCTCACTCTTCAGTGCTTGCATACCTCATTCCTTTTGGTCACGGGACAAGAACCTGAAATCTGCTGAATGGTGAGTGGGAAAAACGCTGTAACATAACCCTGTTCATTGAGCTGGGGGCATTTGGGAACAAGAGAGCTGTAACATGCCCCCTTTTGCTAACCTACAGGTGCAAAGAAGAGAATCCACTGGGCACCATTCCCTCCTGGCTGGCTTGCTGAACCACAAAATATACAACATTTCTTGGGAACTTAGACCTCAGGATTCCCTGGGCAAGAGCTGTAATGCCCCTTGGAGCTCCACGGTTGCTGGCATCTCCAAGTTTTCAGGTGCTACTGTGTTCATCTAGACGCTGGCACCCAACATGGAAGCCACTCGTGGTACACCCAGTCGAGCCACAGGCTGAGCCCAGAAGCATGGCGGGCACAGGAACTGGGCCAGGGCACCAGCTGAGTGCAGCCTACTGGGTGGAGTGGGTGGAGCAAGCCTGGCAGGCCTGAGCAAGGCCCTGGGCAGAGATCATGGTGGCCACAGACATTTCTGGCTGGCAAAGCAGCACCGAAGGAATCCTGTAACACAACTGTTTTTATTTTTTTAGTTTTTATTTTGTTTATTTATTTTATATTTTATTTATTTTTTTAAAATTATTTTTATTATATATTTTTTTTCTTTTTTAATGAAAAGTTTGTAGTATTTACACTTTTACAGAGTAAATAGAACCATCATTTAGGTTTCACCATTTCTGAAGCCACTTTAATATATTCTTGGCAGGTTTTTCATGGTTCTGATGGCAATTGTGCCCACCCCCCATGCCACCCTTGTGTCCCTTCAACACCTTTATAACTGTTGGTTCATTCAAAGATGTAACTAGATTATGAGATATTCTGACTATGCTTTGGTATTTCTACCTGTCTGATTTTTAATTCTTGGGAAGCTAATTTACAAAACCAGGGTTAGATGCTAGTTAAGGACAATTATTTGGGATACTACTGCTTCAATATTCTATTTAAGATCAGACAGTAGACAAGCTTACACCTTTGGATAATATATACAGCTTTTCTTTCAATAGGCAGTAGGAGTCTCAGCAATATAAAGACCCAACAGTCCAATTCCAAAATGTCATTAAGCACAGTTAACAATGTATGTATTAATTATTGAAAATAGCTAGGGTAACTAAATGACATCATAGAATCTCAGGTACTGTGCTTGGCACATATTAGACATTGAATGAGGTTTTGATGAGTAAATGAGTGGCTAATTTATGTAATCCCAACAAGATCATAGACTTATGTGGTTTAGTCCTCAGTGTCACATTCAAAGAAACACAATTTCACAAATGAAATTGTTTTAAATAAATTTTTCTTTATCATTGTCTTTAAATTCTTTAGTCCCACACCATAGAAAATAGATTAAATGCTAATCCACTCTTACACAACACAACCCTTACCAACACCTCATGTCCTCTTGGCTCTCTTGCACCCCTACTGTTTTAGTTCATTTGGGATGCTATAATGGAATACCATAACCTCAGCAGCTTATAAGTAACAGAAATTTATTTCTTACAGTTCTGGAGCCTGGGAAATCCAAGTTCAAAGCATTGGTAGATTTGGTGTCTGGTGACCAAATTTGTTTCCTGGTTCGTAGATGGTGTCTTCTTGCTGCTCCCTCACATGGCAGGAGAGCAGCTCTGGGGCCTCTTTAATAAGGGCACTAATTTCATTCATGAGGGCTCCACCCTCATGACCCAGTTACCTCCCAAAGACCCCACCTCCTGCTAAGATTACCTTGGGAATTAGGATTTCAATGTATGAGTTTTGTGAGCTCACAGCTGCTGTTTTTTTGGAGCTTTGTGTTCACTAACATCCCTCCCACTTCTGTCCAGCCCTTGAAGCTTTTACTCCTCCTACTTCCTCTTTCTCTCTGTTTTCCATCAGATAGGTTGATTTCAAATTCTTCCATTCCTCCTGCCGCCTTTCTAGTCCTTCCTTAATTTCTCATTCTCTGATTTTTTAAAAAAGAGTTATTATTGGGGAAAACAGTAATAAACTTTGAAGGCACACCATCCATGTCATCTACCCTTTCAGGCTGTTAATATTAGAACTATCCCTGGTGAATGGCAATTTACCCTGTTCCTGCAGCCCCAGAGAAGAGATTTTACATCTTCTCCGGAATAGAACAACCATTATAGCAAGAGCCTCAGCATGTGTGACCTAAATCCATGCTTACTGCTGCCTCTGTACCTTTCCTTCAATGTTATTCGGTTGTTCGGCCACACCCAGAATACTTGGTGACTGTTTCTAGCTCATCCTTCAACCTCCTTTTCCTCTGGCTATGCAATGGAAGTTCACCTAACTTTTCAGTGTAGGCCATAATCACTTTAGTCACCTCTTCCCAACATTCTCCAGGACCTTGGATGGAATTTATTTATTAAATGTTTTATTTCCATAGGTTTTTGGGAGAACAGATGATATTTGGTTACATGAAGAAGTTCTTTAGTGGTGATTTGTGAGAATTTGGTGCACCCATCACCCGAGCAGTATACACTGAACCCAATTTGTAGTCTTTTATCCTTCACCCCCTTCCATGGCTGGAATTTAGATGCTGCTGACCAAGATCTGTGGTTTTCTCATGTCACCCATGGGCCTGTGGGGCCTGCTGCCTGCATTCAAAAATGTGGCCCCAATGGAAAAAAAGTAGTCTTGAAGAATTTCCACTCCTAGATTCTTCCTTTTAGTCATTAGCATTTGTTTATTTTGTCATTTTTTAAAATTTTATTTTACCTGAGTGGGATTTCTATGGGTGGGAAGGTAGTGTGGGGACGAACTGACTTTTTCCTTTGTATTATTCTGTGTCGTTTAACTTTGCACAACAGTGTGACTTAAAAAAAAAAAAAAATCCCTGTATGTTTCATCATTTACTTACTTTCTTGGTTGTCCCAATCAGGTTTTTAAAAATAACTGATTCTAATTTCCAAATACTTTAAACTACAGGCCTATGCCTCAGGGTGGAGAATAATAATTACACAGGTTCTCTTCAAGTATTTCAATAGATTCTCAGTCTTTGTTCACAGCTTAGCTTAGAGTTCTTACTTTTTTTTGGTGAAAGGAATTGAATTTGAAAGTCAACAATCTAGAAGCTTCAAAATTGCTTTAGCCACCTACTACTTTCCAAAAATAAGCACCCATCAAAACTACAGACTCTATCATTTATTACCCATGCATGTTCTATTACTAATGTTCTCAAATCAAATTTAAGCTTAAAAACAGAAAATCTACAGTTTCGTTGATCACCCCTCCCACCCCCAACTATTCCACGCTTCAGCCCCATGGTGTGTTAAAGGGAAGAGCAATGAATTCTGGTTGTTACAAGAGAATATTTGGAGCATCTGGCTTTTTGGTGTCAACTTGAGGCATCCATAATGACTTGACTCCCTGTTTGATTTCTTCTCTCCTTTTATTCTCTAGGAAGCCCTTCCTGGACCCTCTTGTTGGACTAAATGACCTTTCTCCACATTCCTAACTACTCTCTGCAAACCTCTCTCTGAGCATCTGCCACATTCTGTTGAAATTAAGTCTTATCCTCCCACAGTATTTCAAAGTCTTTGAGGACAATACCCATTTACAAGTCACCATTGTATGCTTAGTGCCTGGCACAAAGCAGGTGATCTGAAATTCCCAGTGGAAGTGGAAAGGTCATGTGTATGTAGGGTGGGTGTGTGTGAGAAGGTGAAGGACACATTTTTCATTTGTCTTTATGTAGTGACCACTCATCTTAACTTCAACCCCTCTTCCAAATCTTCCTCTGAATTGTACAAATTTTTAATTGTTACTTTCTCTGTAGATGGGTTTGGATGACACAAGAAACCGCTTAAAGTCATCAGCAATGTTCTCAGCCCTGAGTCTGATGGATTACTTCTGTGAGTGATGGTGAGCCGTGGTGGTAGACAGCTCATCCAATCCCTTGCAGTTATTGTTACTTAAGACATTTTCGCTTTCAAGAAAAAGGAACGCGAGCTAAGGTAAGAAAATGCGAAAATCTCATATGGGTACTGGATTATCTCATAGAACAACCTGGGCTTAGGAAATCAGGGACCAGAAACCGGCATGCTGTAAGGAGCACAGGAAGTCCCTGTGCTGGACTCTCACCTCACTATTTCTGCAAGTGTGTTTTGTTCTTTTTTTCCTCCTGCAGAGTGGTTTTCTCTGTTTCTCAGCCTAGAGGAAAAGGAGACATCCATTGCCAAGAGGCCCTGTTCTGCTCACATTCCCATTGACCAAAGTGGTTATAAAGCTCAAAAATCTTTGTCTGTTTATTTGTGATCTGTGGGGCCCAGGGCTGTGGCTTTTCTTGTCCAGAGTATCTCCTAAGGGAGGCTCTGCTGGGCCTCAAATTCCCAGAATCTATGTGTAAATACAAATGAACCTGTCATGAGAACCGAGAGCAAAACCATGAAGCCCAGTGTTACCAGCTTTTTATTATGTCCTTTTGGAAATTCTAACAAATGCACCAAAACATTAAATAGAAACAAGAAATACAAATATATGACATATAAATTTAATATATAACAAAAGAGCCTTCATATAGTGAAAGGAAGAGTTATTTAATACATTGTAAGGAAATTCGTAGTTAGCAATGCAGAAAAATCTCTCTGGCCCTTACCTTTCTCCATATATCAAATACCAATTTAATTCCATATACATTTGAGAGTTACATACTTAAAAAATAAGCTATTGGAGGGGCGATATGGTCTGGCTCTGTCTTCCCACGCAAACCTCATCTTGAATTGTAATCCAAATTGTAATCCCCACGTGCTGGGGGAGGGACCTCGTGGGAGGTAATTAGATCATGGGGGTGTTCCCCCCATGCTGTTCTTGTGATAGTGAGTTCTCATGACATCTGATGGTTTTTTTGTTTTGTTTTGTTTTGTTTTGTTTGTTTTTGTTTTTGACAGAGTCTCGCTCTGTCACCCAAGCTGGAGCATAGTGGCATGATCTTGGCTCACTGCAACCTCCGTCTCTCGGGTTCAAGCAATTCTCCTGCCTCAGCCTCCCAAGTAGCTGGGACTACAGGTGCCTGCCACGACACCTGGCTAAGTTTTTGTATTTTTAGTAGAGACGGGGTTTTACCATGTTAGCCAGGGTGGACTCGATCTCCTTACCTCATGATCTTCCCACCTCGGCCTCCCAAAGTGCTGGGATTACAGGCATGAGCCACCATGCCCGGCTGAGATCTGATGGTTTTATAAGGGGCATTTCCCCCACTTTGCTTGGCACTTCTCCCTGCCACCATGTGAAGGACGTGTTTGCTCCCTCTTCCACCATGATGTGAGTTTACTGAGGCCTTCTCGGCCCTGTGGAACTCTTCAGCCCCGCAAAACTGCAATTTATAAATTATCCAGTCTCAGGTATTTCTTCATAGCAGCATGAGAGCAAACTAATACAAAGGGGGAACAGCAAAAGAAAATAGCAATGACTATTTATCACACCTATATATGGGAGAGGCCTAAGTGTAAATTTTCCAGAAAAAAAAATTACAATTTTAAGTTTCTTAAAATTTAAAAGTGACCACAGTATAACTGAAATAAAATCATACATCAGTACTTAAGTAGTACAACAAGTACAACAAGAGTGGGAAAAGAATTTGCAGGAAATAAGACAGGAGTTAATGTCTTCATTATCTAAATACTTCATACAAATTGGTAAGAAAAATGCTAAAAGCTCTGGTAGAATTGTCAATTTAGACACATCAGAAAATAATTTGGAGAAATTTACCTCTTGGTTTACTGTTTCTACTTTCTTGAGCCTAAACTAAAGAAACAATCCAAAATTGGGACAAATATATTCATTGTAGTGATATTTATAATGAAGCAAATTTTAAAACAAGTATGATGTTCAATTATTAATACATAGCTTAGTAGAATGACTTAGTAAATTATGGTTCATTCTCTCAAGCACACAAACATTCATTGAGCACCTACATAAGCCAGGCTCTATGCAAGGAGCTGAAGGTACAGAGATGGACAAGGCAAAACCTAAGCCCTGCCTTCTAGTGTAATGCAGTATATGACTTGGGGAGAAAAGGCAGGAAGTAGACATTTATTGAGGGACTCTGTGTGCTTGGCATTTTACCTAATCTTCTGAAGTGTTTAGTTACACAACATTTAAATGGTAAGTTGGGACGGGAAGGGGCCTTCAGAGGGGGTCACATTGTGCAGGTTGGACAGAGCTGTGTGCATCTTGCCAAGTTACTTGTTTTCTATCTCTGGTCCTCAATCCTTGCCTCTCACGTCACTCCTAGGAGCACTGGTGAGTGTCAAGGTTTTGCTGGAAGAAGGGGCATTAGCTTTGGGTCTCCCTTCTAAGCAAATCTTCAATTTCCTGCAGTGTAGAAATTCTGGAATTATTGCCAGCTGGAGGTCCCAGATTTTTCCTACTGGTTTCCAGATTTCCAGAGAAATCCCCCTCTCCCCATCCTGCTCTCCAGACTACATCTCAAACCCAAGAAAGTATTCTTCAAACAGAGGATTGTCTGTTTAATGGAATCTCACCTCCTATAAGATAGTTGGGGTTATAAACAGCAAAATACGTGTTCACATGCAAAAACAAGTGAGCAAACAAAGACCTTTAATGGTTTCCCAATACCTAATAACAAATTTACACACCAAAAATTGATTTTCCAGACCCTCTAGTACCTGCATTCCCACCACCCATTGCTCCCCAAAACATCACCTGCCTTCAATGATTCCGTTTTAGAATCATGAGGATATAAGACCACACAATAATAAAATCAGAGTGTACAAATTTAACAAAAGTAAACAATATCCTAAATGCAAATAATGTGAAAAGAAGTTAACTGAGTATTAACCAAGACACAGAGCAATGTTTGTAGCATGTGTGAATCTGTGTATGTGTAATGATTATTGAGAACCTAACAGGATTTCTGTACCCACAGTTAAGCTTCCTTTCAAACTGGTGAAATATGTGCTAATGAAATGATTTCATGACACCCTGAGTTACCTGCCTGAAGATCTCTTAATAGACCACTAGGGGCCACATAGTGGTCTGCTGACCACGCTTCAAAGGAAAATCCAACAGGAGCTATTAAAAGAGAACATAATTTGGAAAGAGGTCGTGGTGGAGTCCGGGGAGTTTGTGGAACATGTTCCAGAAGCCAAGAGACCAACGCACCAACAAATGGTTCCTGGTCACCCTCCAGTGATGTTTGTTCCTTTTTTTTTCTGGGAACAGCCCCAGGAGAGCTGCAAAGAACAAACTGGAGGGAGGGCACAGGGCTGAGGATGAAAAGGAGCCAGTCAGTGAAGCCACAACTTTTTCTAAGTTAGGAAACCTAGCAGACCAGAGGCAGAGAGGGAAAAGTAGCTAGGAGAGAACTGCCTTGGGTGAAGACCCAGGAGGGAGGAAGAGCAGGGGAGAAGTAAAGGGCTTTGGTTTTGGAGTTGGAGTTTACACTGATCTTTATGGCTAAGGAGGAAAAGACAGCTTCTCCCACAGGTCTCATACTTGGAGGCCTTCAGTAAGGTATGTCTGGGTGGTTTTGTACAGGCAAGTGGGAGCTGAGCCTGACCAGGAGGCTGTATGTGGGCTTGTGCTCATGCCCTGATCAGCATCTCCTGCAAGGAGGTTCTTTTCTTCCCAGTTCTGTGCTCGTTGCATAGCCGCAACCTGTCATCACCCCAAGCCAGGTCAAGAAATGACCCCTCGGCCAAGTCAGAGTCTGATTGACACTCCAGTGGGTTTGGAGAGGGGTAGGTGGGTAGGGTTCCAAGGGAACTGTCATCAGAATATCTTCTTGGTCATGTGTCATGTGTGATAAAGGCCTTGGCATCAAAACCAGGTCATCTGTGGATGCAGGCATTTGCGGTGTAAGTAGTGTGTTAAACTCCTTCACTTTGCACGCTGGCAAAGAAGCAGGTCTGTCCATTGGTGAGCTTCCTGCTTTAGCTGCTTTAAGGGAAAGGCATTTGAAAGTGGCTGTTGAATGGAGTATTTTAACTTGGTTGAAAAAAAAAATGGGTTCTGGAGCCAAACAGCCTAGGTCCAAATCCCCATTCCACCTTTTACTGGTTGTGTGACCTTGGGCTCCCTGTGCCTCAGGTTTCTCATTTGTAACCAGAGCTAACACTAGCACCACTTCACTGGGTTGTTGTGAGGATTGAGATATAATGTAGTGCACAGCATTAGAACAGTGCTTAAAGCAGAGTAAGCTCTCAACCAACATGAGCAACTGTTCTCTCTTCTCAAGGCTTTGCTGGGGTCTTTGCTCTGCAGCAAACGTGTAAAGCCGCATTGGTTAGGGAAATGTGGGTCTAGAACTAGTTAAGCCAGCATCTCATTTTGTTGCTAAGCAACCAGCTCTGAGTTCTGCAAATGTGCAGCTGGGTTGCAGTGACCGCCCCTAGCAATCCAGCCCCAGTCAGGCTGTCACGAAGCATTGTTTTATATTACTTAAGAGCTCATTTCAAATTGTGGAGGAGGAGGGAGGCAGGCACAGACAGCACAGCCATAAAACATGAGTAAAACCAGTGCTTCTGGCTGGAGGAGCTCACAGTGGGCTTAAAAATAGGAAAACAAGTGATGAAGTGTGCTGCTACCCACCTGCAGCCGTGAGAGGCGGAATTCACCCGTATGATTCGCCCTTCCCTGGGGTTAAAGAGGTGATCATGATCTTCAGAACGGGATCCTCCATGGATCAAGGGAGCATCTTTCCTTTACCTGCATTTGGGTGTGGGTTTATAAGGCCTGGATACAAACCTAGATGTGTGGTTCCTCATTGGGAAGGGGCAGGATGAGAAGCGCCTACTGTGGCCTCACATTCCTTCTCTCAGGGAAGTCAGAGGTCATCCAGTGTTCCTTCCTTCATTCATCTATATCATTAAACACGTATTGAGTATCTGTTGCATGCCGAAGTTTGCTAGGCACTGAGGATAAAACTCAAAACAAGACAGTTACTCTCTATCTTGGCCTGGTTCTTAGTTAAAAAAAAGAGAAACCCACTCTTGCTAGCTTATTAGAGATGGCATTTATCGAAGGACATTAAGGAGCTCAGGAAATTTCCCCCACAGCCAGAGAGTGAGGGTAAGTGACTTCAAAGCCAGGAACATTATGCAGAAAACAGTTCTGGATTGCTCCAAAAGAACCCTTATTGCCCCTGCAGCTGAGTGTGGGCTCTGGCTCACACTACTGTCCCAGGCAGGGACCCCTCTGACAGGGCCTCTGTCCCTGCTGCTTCTAAAAGCTTGAGTTCCTGCCCTCACACAATGACTTTCATGTGGCATCTTTTTCTTCACTGAGGTCTGGCATGGATGCCTGTGATTGGTGGAGCCTGGGTCACATGTCTGAGTTCTGGCTGTAGGGGAGGCTGGGAAATAAATTTCTGACTTTCACAGATGAGATGGGAAATTCCCCAAACACAGGAAGGCTGTTCCAAAGATGCTGGGCAGCCATAAAGCCTTTGAGCATTCCCTGCATAGTCTCTGCCCTCTTCACCTTACAGTCTGCTAGAAGATTCAGGCAGGGTGACCAATGCTGCGCCAGGGGAAGTACAAGTAGAAGAGGGACCCCAGAAGGATCACGAGGTCAGGGAAGGCTCTTCACCGTCAGCCATATCTAGGCTGATACTTGAAGGATGAATATGAGCTCATCCTGGTGAAGGCTGAGGGAAGAACATCCCAGCTGCTGGAGCGACACATGCAAGGGTCCAACATCACAAGGGAGTTAGACACTGCAGGGAAGTGAGAGATGCTCTGTGTGGCTGGAGCAGAAGGATGGGGCAGAACAACTGGTGATTTAACAAGCCCTCTGGTTGATCCCGATGTATGATGAAATTCAAGAAACATTGCTTTAAGTAATATGCTTATCTTACTAGTTTTAAAATTTTTAGTGTTAGGCATTATATACTGACTTCCCATAATTAAAAAATGAGCAGATTTCCCATCCCGTCTCTCATTCCAATATTGTGTATTGTAACTTGGGTGGATCACTATTCAGTGGTATTTATATTTTACATAACTATGTAAATGCCATTCACAGCTGGGTATGCAGTAGACCATACTATTCTTCCTTTCCTGCACAACTCTTTGTTTGACGTTAATATGTAACTGTTGTTTTTCTCTCAGTTGCTGAGTTTTCTCCATACTTGCTACTAATTCACTCTCAAACTGTCCTGCAGCAATGTTCATCTCCTTTTAACACTTTCAGTTACTTTAGGAGTTCCATTAATTTTGTCTCGTCTTTTTTAATGACTTCCGACTGCTCCAGTCTAGACTGGGGTTCTCTCTGGGCCTGGGCCACAGCTGTCCCCTGGGGTCTCCCCTCCCCTAACCACTGTATTGGATCTCCTGCTTCCTGATGCCACCTCTACCCCCGTCTTGCTTAACCCCCACATTTTGGTGGGGCTTCCCAGAAAAGGGTGCATTCATGTAAATTGAGATCGCATGTGCCTGAAAAATGCCTTTATTCTACCCTCATTGTTGATAATTCATCTAAGAATAAAACTTACAGTTGAAAATCGTTTTCTCTCAGAATTTTGACATCAATATTTGCTTGTCCTCCATTGTTCTAGCATCCTCCAGTGGTGTCATTGAGAAATCTGAAGGTATTTTTATTGCTTGTCTTATTTTGTATAACTTTATTTTAATTTTTGTTACTTGCTCTTGTTCTGTCTCAGTTCCTCTTTTTCTCTGTAGGAGATTTTAGGCCTTCTCTTTGCTCCCACTATTCTGAAATCCCATAGTGATGTGTCCTGGTTGGATCTGTTTTCTTTTTTCTTTTTTTTTTTTTTTGAGACGGAGTCTCGCTCTGTCACCCAGGCTGGAGTGCAGTGGCGTGATCTCGGCTCATTGCAAGCTCCACCTCCCGGATTCACGCCATTCTCCTGCCTCAGCCTCCCGAGCAGCTGGGACTACAGGCGTCTGCCACCAAGCCCGGCTAATTTTTTGTATTTTTAGTAGACATGGGGTTTCCCCATGTTGGCGAGGATGGTCTCGATCTCCTGACCTCGTGATCTGCCCGCCTTGGCCTCTCAAAGTGCTGAGATTACAGGCATGAGCCACCGCGCCCGGCTGGATCTGTTTTCATCCACTCTTGGCACTCCTGAGCCCTTTCGATCTGCAAACTTGTGTTCTGGGACATAGTCTTGAATGACTTTTTTGAGCATGTCTTCCCCTATGTTCTTTTCCTTTTCTTTCTTTTTTGATCTCAGTATGTGGAGGATGGAACTCCTGGTCTAAGCCTCTCTGTCTCTCCTTAAACTTCCCCTATCTATGTTTGTCTTTTTGCTCATCTTTCTCAGAGAGTTCTTCAACCTTATCTTCCAACTCACTTCTTGAAGTTTTCATTCCTGCTGTCATATTGTCCAATAACTTTTTTTTTTTTTTTGGTTTTCTGAATATTCCTAGCATTTTTTTCTTGTTTCAGTGATGCAATATCTTTCTTATCTCTCTATGGATATTAATAATAATTTATAATCTTTTAGAAGCTTCTTTCTCCCTGTATATTCTCTATTTCCTCCAAGCTACAGTTATCTGTTAATTTTAGGCTATGTCATATTAGAGGCTTTCCAAAAGTGCCTAGTGATCCTTGGACATCTGCTCATATTTAACAGAGGAGCAATAAAACAGTTATTAGAAGCCCTATGTGCACAGGCGAGTCCCTAGAGTTAGCACTTCTGGCCTGTTCTCCTGAGCTGGTCAAATTCCCTGAGTAAGATGCTTCCATTCTCCTGCTAGAAGGGACAAGTTTGGCTGCCAGCATTCTGGGAGCTGAGTGAGGAAGGAAGGCTGGAAATCCTGTGGGCATCTCTCTCTCTCTCTCTCTCTCTGTGTGTGTGTGTATGTGTGTGTGTGTAGGGGGAGATTACTATCTATTTTTGCATAACAAATTACCCTAAAACGTAGTGGCTTAAAAACATAAACATTTATTATTTTACAATTTCCACGGGTTGGGAATCTGAGAACAGCTTAGCTGGGTAGTTCTAGCTGAGGTTACAGTGAGGTGTGGAACAGCTGCAACCATCTGGCTCAGTCTGGAGGCTCTGCTTCGAAAGTGGCTCACTTACATTCCTGGCAAGTGGCAAGGGATGCTAGTTATTGGCAGGAGGCTTCCTTTCCTCCCCATGTGTCCTCATGACATGGCAGCTGCCTTCTTCCAGAGCAAGTGATTCAAGAGAGAGCAAGGCAGAAGCCACAGTGTCTTTTATGATCTAGCCTTAGAAGTCATACTCTGTCATCCTGGCTAACACGGTGAAACCCCATCTCTACTAAAAAACACAAAAAATTAGCCAGACGTGGTGGCAGGCGCCTGTAGTCCCAGCTACTCGGGAGGCTGAGGCAGGAGAATGGTGTGAATCTGGGAAGCGGAGCTTGCAGTGAGCCGAGATCGCACCACTGCACTCCAGCCTGGGCGACAGAGTGATACTCCGTCTCAAAAAAAAAAAAAAAAAAGAAAGAAAAAGAAAAAAGAAAAAGAAGTCATACTCTGTCATTTTTCTTATTATTCCGTTGGTCACACAGATCAGCTCTACTCAGTGTGGGTTGGGGTGGTCCAAAGGTATGCATACCAGAGGGGCAGAATCACTAGGAGTCATCTGGGAGGTCGGCTCCTATGGTGGGGAGGGGACCGGGCGGGAGATGGGGAGGAGGAAGGTCTCAACACGTAATGTACAGTTTTACTTTTTAGCCAATTTTTTGTGAGGTATCACCATCTTCTGCAATATCTGATATCTGCAGTTTAAGGACCCTGAGTTTTGTCCTCCCCAAAGAATAAACCTCCTTATCTTCTACAAAATGGAGGAGCAGTTTGGAGGGGAGAGAATCTTAAGAGTTTGCTTCTTGAAAATGTAATCTTCCTGTCCTTGGCTCCATCTATCCCCGTGCTTCAGGAAGCACCTGGCCTGCTAATTTTCCAGCCTTGGTGAGAGGAAGGTGGCTCTGCAGTATAAGTTGGGTTGGTTCCTGGCTTTTCCCACTGCCAGTTTAGGATTCAGCTTTATTATTTTTGCTAAGTCCATTACCACTCATTCCTCAGATTTTCTGCTTTCAAAATTGCGTTGCTATTGGTTTCTTTCTGATTCTTTTTGTTCTTGTGGATTTATTTCTGATCTTTTCTGTGTTTTATTGGGACTCAGGGAGGAAGGAGAAGCCAGTGGATGCATTTGCTTTGTATCGTTAACTGGACATCCCCTCCTCTTCTCTTTCATTCTCATTTCTTCTGGGCTTTGCCCTTTAATTTGAAAATTATTCTCTTTTTTTCCCCTTTTTTTCTCCTCTCATAAAGCTTCTGAAATGGGCCAAGAACCTATTTTAAAAGCCAAAAACTGAATAAAGACCCTTTCTATGTGTATTTTTAATTTGTCCTAAAATGGATGGCTCTGGTTAAATATAGTCACACGCACAAAACAAAGAACTTTATATATTTCAAAGTATTATCCAACCAGAACAGCACTATCATCCTCAGTGAGAAAGGGCATCAGGTAAGGGAAGGTGTAACTGAAGCAACAAAACTCATGCTGCTGACCAACAGTAGTAGGATGGGTGTTCTTGCATTGAGTCAGCCACACTTCACCAAACCTCACTGCTTTAGTTCCTATGTGAAGGACAGGGCATACCCCTATGCAAAGAAGTAATTTGTACTGATTGACAGTGAGAGCTCATCCTCTTATCTAATTGAGAGATCACTGGTTCTCAAATGGGACAGAAGTGTCTCCCTTGGGATGTTTGGAAATGGGTGGGGGTAATTTTTAGTTGTCACCAAAGATTGGGCAGCATTGCAGACATGTAGTGGGGCCAGGGATGCTAAATGTCCTGCAGTGCTGAGAAAATACTGTACAGTGAAGAATCATCTTATCCCAAATGCCAAAGGCATCTTCATGGGGAAACCAAGCCTGGGATGGTAACTTCAATGGAGTTGAAATTACCAATACAGAAACTAATCCATAAAGTACTAGGGCTTGGTTAAATACATGCAGATCTAACAAAACATTAGAAGGAAATTTTAGCTGAAGAATTGAGAGGTGCCAAACCATATGCAGAATTTACCAAGCAACTTTCCAAAAATCATTTACATAACTCTTAGACTGTCACCCACACTGAAGATACTAAAGGGTCAAGAGTAGGAAATTTCTGGAGAATTTTGGAAGATTTATTTATAGAGGGCCTATATTGTGAATCCTTCTACTCCCATCAAGGGGAAAGACTTGGGAAGGGGCTACATTCTATCCCAAGTCAAGAGAAAGAAGGACTTTAATATTGCATATACAACTTAAAACATGGTACCTACAGTTTGGGTAACTGGTGTTTCTGTGACTAAGTCATGCCTGCGAAATCCAAAGGGTGAAAGGCTGACTAAAGCAGCTGCCAGTATCAGAGTAGAGAGTTATGGTTTGAAGGGTAATTGCATTCCAGAGTTTGTTAAAGCCAAAATGAATGAATGTATGACCATGGAGAAGACATAGGCTTTGCAAAAGAAAGAGAACCAGTGTCTTAGATCCTATGCAAGAGGATCTTCTGGGGAGGTTGGGAGTACCATGACTGTGTAAGGCTTTGATAAGTGTAGTAAGCAACCAGCTGAATAGTTACATCTCATGCTCATGGATGGGAGGGCAGGTAAGAGTGTCCTTCCTCGTGTGTGTGTGTGTGTGTGTGTGTGTGTGTGTGTGTGTGTGTGTGTTGGGAGCATCAACCTATTTTATTGACAGGACAGAGAGGCTCTGACAAAAAAGAGTTTATTTGATAGTGACAGGGGATTGACATCTAGTATATGCAAGCCATGATGATCTTGGTCTATCCGGATAAATTAATGTAAAGGGAAACTTTTAAAAGACAAAGAAGAGGTTCACATAGGTTATTCTGAAACAAAAATCATTGGTCACAGGGGCTTGTGGCAGGAGCTGGTGTTCACTTATTGGTGGAGACAGCCATTGCTAGGCAAGTCTTGTAAGAGCAGCTTATCTGGAATGCCACAATCTTGCAGAATTTCTTGTGGTAGCCCTGCTACAGACTTGTGTTGAACAGCAGGATGTGCAGGACATGCAGGATGTTCAGGGATTTGTGGGGTTTTAGAAGGTCCTTGTGTTCTTATCTCGGAAATATGTGTGTGAGATCCCCTCCTTCATGACCTCCCCAGCTCCACTTTGCTTGGCCTGATGTAAGTGACTTCACCTTGGCATCAACGACTTTCACAGGGGAAGGGGTAACCAAGGAACCACAAAAGCCACCATAAAGAGTAAGAAGAAGCAGCTTTAAACAGCTGGCAAATCCAGAGAAGGTCAAAGCTCTAGAATAGGATCAGTCATGGAAGAACTTTCCTGCTTCTCCATCCCCCCCTACTTCCATCTTGGAAGGATCCAAACCTACATAAGCATGACCAGGAGAGAAAAAGAAGTATCCAGCCGTTTCATCTCTTCAACGGCGGGATTTCTCATTCCTGCAGAGCCCACTAAGGGTCCAGAGCTTTATTACATGGGAGTGGAACATCTTCATTACTGAATTGAGGCCAGCTGCGGTGGTTCACACCTGTAATCCCAGCACTTTGGGAGGCTGAGGTGGGCCGATCACGAGGTCAGGAGTTCGAAACCAGCCTGGCAACATGGTGAAACCCCGTCTCTACTAAAAATACAAAAATTAGCCAGGCATGGTGGCAGGCGCCTGTAATCCCAGCTACTCAGGAGACTGAGGTGGGAGAATCACTTGAACCCGGGAGGCGGAGGTTGCAGTGAGCCAAGATTGTGCCACTGTGTTCCAGCCTAGGCGACAGTGAGAGACTCCATATCAAAAAAAAAAAAAAAAAAATTACTGAATGGAGACTGTGTTTTTTAACTTAAAGTGACTGGAAGAATCCATGGTGTCTACCTGAGTTTTAATTTAGGGACAAGGGTGGAGCTAGCCCCATTGATACGTTTAAAGGGACAAGAGAATTCTTGACAGCACGACGTCTAATGCTAGCACATAAGACCTTAGGAAATGGTCCACCCTCCTCGCGGCAGTGAGGAATAGCTTTGCTGAGGTTAATAATGTGAGGATGGAGAAAGCAATAGATGAACAAGAGTCAGACCTTGGTCATGACACAGCTCCACTCCTTACCACAGCCAAAGTCTCTTCAGTGAGCATTGTTTCTTCATCTACAAAATGAAGGAGTTCAACTAGACAGCCAGTGGGATGCCTTCTCTATTTAAACTCTCGCATGAGTCTAGGGATGGCAAGGTGGAGAGGGGTTGGGTGAGTAGCCCCTTTCCTGGA
Source organism: Theropithecus gelada (assembly GCF_003255815.1). Classification (NCBI taxonomy): domain Eukaryota; kingdom Metazoa; phylum Chordata; class Mammalia; order Primates; family Cercopithecidae; genus Theropithecus; species Theropithecus gelada. The sequence goes on along the minus strand of NC_037685.1, from coordinate 82,784,180 downwards.
GATTATTTAAACCACAGATGGTTTAAACCAGAGAAGACACTGGAGAACCCACTGCATTTCAAAAATATTTCCTTGACCTCCTGGCAGCTTTGGGTAATTTGGGTAAGTGCTTCTGGCTGGAGGCACAGCTCAGGCTTTGTGGGGAAGATGAATTTAATGGTGAAACAACAGTTGTGGCAATAGATGCTGTTTCTGGCTCCTCTGAATCTTCCAGTATCTGCATTATGATTTTGGAATCAAAGATGATTCATTTCGAATCTGGAACTCAGCTAAATGAGCAGGACTCTGAAACAGCATAAATGACATTTCTCCCTGCCAGGAGCTCAAAGCAGGGAGGCTGAGCTTCTCCATAGGTATTTGCCTGTGCTTCATCTTACGAAAGACCCAGGAACTCTCTCAGGAGTTCAGCCTTGCTGTCACAGGTGCTGGCTGAGGGAAGCCAGCTCTGGCTGCTGCTGAGGTTGTGGAGAAATCTATCTGCGTTTGTGCTAACAGTACTAATAAAAGCCCAGAGGTTAGGAGATGTTTCTGTGAATGTTATCTGCACTCTCTCTATCTGTGAACCAGTGCCGAAGGGCAGGTGATTCCCAGACATTAGCTGTACACAGCTTACTTACCCTTAGGTTTCTTTTTGGCTAAAACTCAGTTTCATTCATCTCTATGCATCTTTGCATAGTGACATGCACTGCTGTAGTGCTCTCTCAGAGAGGCAGCCCATGGGCCTCTTCCCTCCTAGCATTTGCCAAATTTTCCAAATAATGACATTGTGATTGTGTGATTATCTGTCTCCCCCACTAGATGGGAAGCTTCCTGTAGGCAAGAATTAGCTCATTCCCAAACATAGCATAGTGTTGGAAGGCACAGTGGTGGTGAATAAATACATAGGTGGATGATGAATTAACTGATTTATGTAGCAAAGGAATGCTGGCTGCACACTTTCTTGTTGGATGGCAGGGAACAAGAAGAAAGGTTGGGTTCACCCAAGTGCTGACCAAGCTTTGAGAACTTCCTTTCCATAGCAGATAAAAGGAGTCTGCAATCGTGGAGGTCTAGAGTACACTTTTCATCTCCCTTCACCCTGAGTTTTGTCTTTGGCAGAATCCCTGGGGATTTTTGAATCTGCAGCTTTTCTCTGCACTGGGGTTCCTGCAGTGTGAACACCATCCAGTGGCCTACACCATCCAGGTCTTGAGTGTGGGCCCCTGGCAGCCCTCTTGAAATGGAATTCTCTCCACCCTGCATCCTGTTCCCCATGGCTTGCTGAAGTCCTTGCCCTGGGACCCATGGAGAGCTGAGGATGGGTGTGTGTGTGTGTGACCAAGGAGAAAGCTGCTCCCACTGCCGTGACCCTGCTTTCTCTGAGAATCAGAGGACTTGCAGGGAACCCAGAATTTCCCAGGGCCAAGTTTTCCGTTGGCCATGCAGTGACCCAGGCTTTCCCACAATCATCTCCTGGGAGTCAGCCCACTCTCCTGGCACCAGGGGTGTTTGTTCACCCTTGACTTTGTAAAGATCCCTGTCCTCTCCTTTCCCTATCTCTCCACCCCCAAGCCACTGTGAAATCCTAGTGTACTTTAAGGCTCTCCCAGTATTGACACCACTATCAGCCAAGTCACTTTCCATGACCCAGGGCTGTATTAGGAAAGGGCCACAATACCAAGAGACAGACACTGTGGGTTCTTGTCCTGGCCCTCCCATTTGCTACTTGCTGGACCACATGCACTCACATTGCTTCTTTAGGTCTCTGTTTCCTCATCTGTACAATGGGTTTATGCACCTTCCTGCCAGCCCACAGAGCTGTGGTGAAGGTCACATGAGGAGGTGCATGAGAAGTTGCTTGTCTAGTAGTAGGGGACCCACCACGGTGAGGTAAGTTAATGTGTTAATATAACAATGAAGGCCAGGCCTAAGGAAAGGGGAAGCAAGACACATTTGTCGTGGCATTTCTTACTCCCTTACTCCCTCACTTTTGGTCATTTGTGTAGCATTCCCTATAAAGGCCATCTAATCTCCCCACCCCCAGAAGAAAAGTTGGGCACATAAGTTGCTTGACCACATTCATGCACATTCATTCAATGTACTACTTCCTAGGGTATTTTAAGTTTAAAATAGATGAAAGCAGGAAGCCCCCCAAAAAGAGTGTATAATACAGAAAAACAGGGACCATGAGACTTCTGTGAGTGGGAATATGTGAGGGCAGGGGCAGGGAGCATGCCCGTGCATTGCCTAGGCCACTCCATGGGTCAGCTTGACTCCCTCGTCAGGGGCATCAGTGCTCTTGGGGGCCGCACTCTTGAGTCTCAGCCCCCACGCCAAGGCCCCATTTTCATGCTGCCTGAGTAGGGCTGCTGAGACGTTTGGTGGAACTCGGAACTACCAGTGAGTGGGTCGTGCAGGGATTCTGCCTGTGTCCTCCACATGCCTTACCAGGGGAGGAAGAGGCACAAACAAAGAGTTAACAGCACAGAGGCCTTTACTGGAATGCTGTCAGGCCTCTCCAGGCCTCCAAGACTGCCCCAAGTGAAGAAGTGACTTCCCTACAGTGTGGCAGAGACAGTGGTATCTCAGCCCCTCTCCGTCCCTGTGTGTCGCTAGCTGGCACAGCCCAACCCTCTTCTCCCCATTTTGACTCTTTTAAAGAGAGCCAAAGCGTCTCTACTTCCAAACACCCGCACAGGCTGGAGTCACTGGGAGCTGCCTGGGACCGAGCTCTGTGGCCCAGAGATGGGAATATGACCTTGGAGCATCACAAAACCTGGAAAAAAATGCAGCCAGCCTTCCTCAAAGAAGTTGGATTTCCAAACCTTGTCTCAGGACTTTATTGGATCTTTCAAAACATGGAGACCAATGAGTGTGTTTTTTCTCCAGCACATGAGTTCACCCTGGACTTGAATCCCAACCCAGGGGAGTCTGGACCACAGGGCCCTGCACCTGCATGCTGGCTACGCCCTGCCTCGGGAGAAGGCCAGCGAGCGCCGCCCTCTGTTGGCGTTGTGGAGCTCTTCGAGCATCTGCTCCCTGGCAATGTGGCCATTGCTCTCCACCCAGAAGGCCCTCTCCTCTTCCCAGAGGGCATTCTCTTCCTCCCAGAGGGACGTTTTATCCTCCCACAGGGCTTTCTCCTCCTCAAGGAGGGCTCTTTCCTCTACCCACAGGGCCTTTTCTTCCTCCCACAGGGCCTTGTCCTCCTGAAGAAGGTTCCGGTCTTTTTCCCATAAGGCATTGTCCTCTTTCCAGAAGGCCTTATCGTCCTTCCAGAAAATGCGGTACTTTTTCCAAAAAGTTTTCTCTTCCTCCCTGAAAGACTTTTCCATTTCCCAGAAGGATTTTTCCTCTTTCCAGAAGCTTTTCTCTTCTTCCCAGAAAGGTCTCTCCTCTTCCCAAAAACCCAGGATCTGGCCCCGGAAAGCACGGATTTTGCCTCGGAAAGTCCACATTTCTTCCCTGAAGTCCTCTATTTTCTCACGAAAAATTTTCATCTCTTCACGAAAAGCCTTTTCCTCCTGCAGCTTGTGCATTAGTTTCTTCTGGCGAATACTGGGAGAGGATGTCACCAGGGACCGGAAGCAGGCAAGCCCCATCCATCTGCTCACCTTGAAGGAAAACATCTTCCTTAACAGTCGGAATGGTGGGGTGGCCATGATGACAGGACCCTTGGCCAGGTCCAGATCGGCTGGTCAGACCCTGTAGGGGGAGCAGAGAATAAAGGTCTGTGAGTATCACATGCCAAGGGACGGCCCTTGGTTCTGTAGTACTGGATTTGAGAAAATGTAATCACCGTTCTTTGTCCCCATGGTGGTGTTTGTGAGGGAAAAGCTTTGGTTGAGAAACATGTGGGGTGGTCATGGCTTTGAGCTAGAGAGGCAGTCAGTACATTCAAGCTCAAGGCTGCTAAAAACATAGACGCTCAGCCAAGAAGGACAGTGGCTCTCAACTAGGGTATCAGAACACACAGGTGTGACATGACGAGGCCAAGAAGAATTTATGTTTGTTCAGTCAACCTGAATGAATTTAGGTTTTGGTGTACTCACTTGGGAATTGTTCCTGTCTGCCTATGGTCATGCTCACGTGTGAATGTCCTCTGTTACGAGCCTGGGACACAGAAGATAGGCCCACTGACCTCAGAGGGGAGGAGGACAGTGTATATTAGGAGAGGAGTTTATTTTGGGAAAAGTGGTTTAAAACAAAAAGGTGAGAGACAATGGTGAATGTTGCCAGGATCATGGAACAAGAAGACCCTCACGCAATATTGAGTAATATGGAACAATAAGAAAGACACCAGATGACCCGGCAACTCCAGTCCCAGATATAAACCCTGAGGAAACTTAGGAACTGTGCCTAGGATACATGTACAAGTGTGTTCGAGGAGCTTTGCTCATAAGAGCTCAACTCTGGAAACAATCCAGTGACCATCCCAATAGAGTGGAATAAAAAATGGCGCTATATCCACATGGCAGACAGCATGGCTGCCTACAACAGCATGAGTGAATCTTATAAACACTCTGCTGAAAGAGAGAAGCAGGATCAGGGAATTTCAAAGAATGAAGTTCCAAACAAGCAGGACTAAATGCCATGGTCTAGGGGAACATACTTCAGTGTTAACACAGAAAGAAAAGCAAGGAAGTGAGTCCCAAAGTCAGAGTAATAGTTGCTGGTGTGGGAGGATTTGGGGTGTGGGATGAGGAGGTGAGACTAAGGATTGTGATTAAGTGAGTACTTGAGAGGGGCTTCTGCAGTGCTAGCAGCATTCTGTTTCTTTGCTTGGTGGCGGTTTCATGTGTGTTGTTATAAAGGCGTGTTAAGCGGTACATGGATATTTTATGTACCCCAGTCAATACAGTATATTTCACAATAAAATAAAAGCTGGGGAGAAGAAAGAAGGAAAAGAAAAAAAGAAAAGAAAAAGAAAGACAGAGAGGGAGGGAGAGAAGGAGAAAGATCAAGATCTTCAAACATTGCCATATATCTGAGGAATCAGATAGCAGAACTATCTGTAACAATCCCTGTAACTACAAACATGAATCAAGGGATGAGAAAAAGCACTGGACGTAGGAAGGTGGTTAGGGGGCAGTAAAGAGCTGTGTTGTCAGATAAGTGGTGCATGCACATGCTGAGAGCGTTGTTTTCCATTTTGTGCTTTCTCGAGGAAGTTGCCAGGGTCTGGCCCTCACTCAGTGGACCTCACTGATCCATCATCCATGAGACCTTTTGGGGAAATTTTCAGGGCTTTCTCTGTGTTTTTCCATTTCTGGTTTAGGATCAGGGAGTGGAGGAGGAGAAAAGACACAACTGGGGGTGTGTGTGTGTGTGCACGTGCACAACCGTATGAAGAGACAGTGGCTAGACTGTGGACAGCTGGTGCCATCACCATCCGTCAAGTCACACAAACCAGAACCAGGGGCACATCCTTGACCTTTCCCTCTCCCTCACCAGACTTCTCTCCTCAACCATCAAGCCCGCCTAGCTGAGATCCTTAACATTTCTTGAAACCATGCCCCTGTTCCATCTCCCCAACCACAGCCGGGTCAGGCCAGGATGCCTGAAACAGCCTCGCTGCTTTCTGTATTAATCTTACCCTCTTATCTGCCCCTGCACTGTAGCCCTACAGGTGTTTTCTAAAACACTTTCTCGTCCTATCACATCAGTTCACACACCTTCAAAGACCTTGTAGCCCAACGATCAAAGCTGAATGCCCTAGGAAGGCCCTGTGCAGCCCAACTCCAGCTTGCTTCTCCCTGTCCTTCCTACCCAGCCTGCACCCAACTCCAAATCTAAGGCCCAGTATGAATGAGCTCTATTCAGCTCTTGGCACCCTGCCTCCAGTTTCCTGCCTGGATGCTGAAGCACATGCCGCATCCTCTACTGAGAGCCCCTTTTCCTCCTATGGTGGGCTTGAATTCCTGTTCATCCCTTCCCCTCTGAAAGCCACTCGGACCCTCCTGACAAAGTTCCTCGCCACCTCCGCGATGCTATCTGTCTGTTACTCCACTGTTACTTGTCGACTTGATTGAAATTAGGTGTAGACATGTCTTCCTGACATCTCTGTAACCCAGGAGCTATTATAATATAAAGCCATCTATATAGGAGGGAACTGGTGAAAATGTTGGTTGAATTGAACTGAATTTAACTGCATTTTGGAAATTTGATTTTCTATGTTGTATGGCTCTTTGCCTGGAATCTGTCCAATATGCGAGGTCCTCCCTCACTTCCATGTCTTGCTGGCCCCCTCTCCCTGGATAGCCTTGCCCAAGCTCACTTCAGTTCACCTAGCGAATCCTTCAGCACTCAGATACCTCCTCCAGGCAGTCTCTCCTAAGCTCAGACTGAGCATGTGCACTTTCTGTCCCACTAGAAACACCTCATCTTCCATCTCTATGTCTGGCATCCCGCGAAACGTCCTGCCACAGGATAGGTGTTCAGAAAATAGCAGCTGGATGAATGGGCATCTACTGGGTTAGGATGTTGGAAAAAATTCACCTCCAAGTTTTTCTCAAGTGAACACTGACCTTTCTTTAAGAAAGAAAGAAAACAAGAACCATATCAAATATGTAGATGTGTGTTAAGATATAAAGTACAACATAAAACTGTAGATGTGTATCTGTATAGCTCTAAAAATGCGCATTAAAGAAACATGCCTGGTTTTCAGTTATACTGTAAGACTAGGAACTTCTTTTTAAGGAAAATATTATATATTACCTTATGCTTAGAACAAATACTATACAATCTAAAGCCAACAGTTACTTACTGCTTAGCTGCTTGCCAACGGGGTAGGTCCTGTAGCCCTCAGAGGGTACATGCGGCCATTGTCATGTGAGATCCCCGATGACGCTGCTTGCAGGCCTGCCCCAACAATGCTGGCTGTGACCTATCTGTGCCCTTTCAGACCTGACTCACAGGATGGCGACTCTAAGAAGGAGTCCCCTATAAAAGACTTTAAGGAAAGGAGGGGGCACTTGAAAGGTCTGAAAGAGTTCCTTTTCTGTCTTTGACTTCCCTGATAGGGCAGTGCTGTTGATGACTCACAAGTGATTGTTACCTCAGATTCTGTCGGCATTGGTTCCAGGAGCATGGTTCTAGGAAGTCATGGTCTGGGGAGGGCTGTGTGTGGGTTGAATCACTTCTCTTGCTGCTTTCCAGATTCTTTGTCTTTGGCTTTTGGTAGTTTGACTAGGATGTGTCTTGGTCTTGAGGTTTATTCTACTTGGAGATTGTTGAGCTTCTTGGATATGCAGATTTGATACAGTTTTTCATCAAATTTCAGAAGTTTTTGGCCACTATTTCTTCAAATATTCTTTCTTCTATTTTCTCTGTCTCCTCTCCTTCTAGGGCTCATATTATGTGAAGACTGGTAGCGTGAGGGTGTCCCCCAGGTCTCTAAAGTTATATTCATTTTTCTTCATTCTTTTTTATTTCTGTTGCTTAGATTAGATAATCTCAATTAACCTGTTTACAAGCTTGTGGATTTTTTCTTCTGTCAGTTCAAATATGCTGTTGAACTCCTCTTTAATTTTTCATTTTCAACTCCAGAATTTTTGTCACGTAGTAAAATTTTTAAATAGTCAAATAAATTAACATATCCATATCTCATATAGTTACCCTTTTTTGTGCACTGTAGCAAGAGCACCCAAAATCTACTCTCTTAGCAAAAATCCTGAATACAATGTTATTAACTATAGTCCTCATGTTGTAGCTTAGATCTCTAAATTATTTATCCTATATATCTGCAACTTTGTACCCTTTGATCTCCTTCTTCCTGTTTCCTCCCCACACCGAGCAACCACCATTTTATTCTTTGTCTATGTATTTGACTTTTTTCTTTATTTTTCTTCTTCTTTTTTTTTTTTTTTGAGACGGAGTCTCGCTCTGTTGCCCAGGCTGGAGTGCAGTGGCGCAATCTCGGCTCACTGCAAGCTCTGCCTCCTGGGTTCACGCCCTTCTCCTGCCTCAGCCTCCTGAGTAGCTGGGACTACAGGCGCCCGCCACCACGCCTGGCATTTTTTTGTATTTTTAGTAGAGACGGGGTTTCACCGTGTTATCCAGGATGGTCTCGATCTGCTGACCTCGTGATCCGCCCGCCTCAGCTTCCCAAAGTGCTGGGATTACAGGCGTGAGCCATGGCACCCGGCCTCTTTTTTTTTTTTTTTTTTTTTAAGATTTTACATATAAGCGAAATTGTGCAGCATTTTTCTTTCTGTGTCTGGCTTATTTCACTTAGCATAATGTTCTCCAGGTTCATCTAGCTTGTGACAAATGATAGGATTCTTTTTTTATGACTGAGTAATATTCTACTTTATATACATGCTACAATTTCTTTATCCATTCATCCATCAGTGGACCCCTAGTCCATCCAGAATTTCTCCAGAAATTTTCACTGTGTCTCCAGAATTTCTGTTTGGTTATATAAAGAAAAGGATATATGTACTTTTATATACACACACACACACACACACTCTTTTCTATAATATATACTTTTCTATATATCTATATAAAAGTATATGTATATAAAGTGTGTGTATATATACACACACACAACATATATATATATATACACACACAAACACACACACACACTTTTCTGTCTCTTTTTGGTAAGGCATAGTTTTTAAATCTTTCCTTTAATGCTTGTTTTTTTTTTTGAGACATCGTCTCTGTCAGGCTGGAGTGCAATGGCATGATCTTGGCTAACTGCAGCCTCAACCTCCTGGACTCGAGGGGTCTTCCCACTTCAGCCTCTCAAGTAGCTGGGACTACAGGCGTGTGTCACCAGACCTAGCTAATTTTTTGTATTTTCTGTAGAGATGGGGTTTCTCCATGTTGCCCAGGCTTGTCTCAAACTTCTAGGCTCAAGTGATCTACCCACTTCGGCCTCCTGAAGTGCTGGGATTATAGGTGTGAGCCACCACACCTGGCCTTGTTTTTCTTTAACTCTTTAGGAATGGTTTCTTTTAGTTCTTTAACTACATTTGTAATAGCTGACTAAAAATCTTGGTTTAATCACCCAGTGTCTGCAATTCCTTAGAGACAGTTTATAACCAAAAAGACAATTACTCAGAGAATAACAGTTTCAGGCCAGGCATGGTGGCTCATGCTTGTAATCCTAGCAATTTGGGAGGCCGAGGAGGGAGGATGGCTTGAGCGTAGGAGTTTGAGACCAGCCTGACAACATAACAAGACCCTGTCTCTACAAAACCAAAATAAATTAGTCAGTTGTGGTGGTGCATGCCTGTAGTCCCTGCTACTTGGAAGGCTGAGGAAGGAAGGATCATTTGAGTGCAGGAGGCTGAGGCTGAGTGAGCTTTGATTGTGCCACTGTACTCCAGCCTGGGCGACAGAGTGAGACCCTGTGTCAAAAACGTAAATAAATAAATAAAATAGAATAACAGTTTCTATTGGCTGCTTTTCCCCCTTTATATATAACTCTGTTTGCAATAAAGGGTTTCCTGTTTCTTTGTACGCCTCAAAAATTTTTGTTGAAGTTGGACACTTAATATAATATAGTAACTAAAAATGAGATTCCCACTCCCAAGTTGTGTTGTTGACATTTATTGTTGTTGCTGTTGCTATTAGTTCGTTGAGCAAACAAATTTAGCGAAAAATAATTTGTTCATTTCTTGGACAAATTCTATTAAGTCTGTATTTTTTGTCATGTGTGGGCACTAAAGTCTGCTTATTAACCATCAGCTAAGACTGGACAGAGACCTCCATGAACTGATGTCTCCTTTCCTTTGCTGAGGGGGTGTGTGTGTGTGTGTGCGCGCACGCATGTGTGTGTAGTTGGAGGTGTGGGGATGCAGGTTGGGCATACCTTTAGTGATCATGCAGGCAGTTTACGATTCTGCCTAGCCTTCACTTCCTTCTTGTGAGAGCCTCAAAGTCAGCCTGAGGTGAGAGATTATGGCCATCTCAGGTCTTTCTCAGCCATGTGCAGAGTCACATGCATGTGACCCAAATTCTCAGGAATATATCAAAACTTTTCAAAGTTTCCGTCTTATTCTCCAGTTTTTCTTTTTCAGTTATTGGTCAAGCCTCTGGTTAACCCCAACTAGTAATGCCAAATCAGGCAGCTATGATACTAAACAATTACCACTTTTTTTTTTTACAAATGCCCTGAGGATAGGGTTATTTGCACAGAGTAAGCTCTGAGTCATGTCAAATAAAGACAAGTTCTGTGAAGGAAGCTTTTCAGTGAACTGCCAAACAGGTCAAATAGTAACAATTCTTTGAGGATGGAGAGAATCCATCCTAACCCTTACTCAGTCATTCTGGAAGTCTCAATCATTGGTTTTTAACCATTCTTCTTTTCTAATATGTGTGCTTAAGACTATCAGTTTCCGAAACAGCCAAGTAAAAAGGGCTCCTGGGAGAACCTCCGACCTGCCACTGGGTGGATGGAACGGGACCTCGGGAAGTACGCACTGTTTGCAGGGGGAAGGAGCTTGGCCTCTCATGTTTCTGGGTGGCAACCTAGGATTCAATCTGTGAGATGAAGTCCTGTTAACAGGAACCCATTTCACTTTGCTGAGTTTTTTTCCCTTTACACCCAATACGTTTCATTTTTTTTATCCTTCTATGTGTCCACAAGCCTAATCTTTTCCTGGTTATGTGACAAGAACCCAAAGAACCCGATTTTTAGCTGAACTGAGGAGAAAGTCCTACAACATTTTCATTTAAGTACATTTACCTGCATCTCACATGTTTTGATATGTCACCTTTTAATTACCATTCAGTTAAAATATTTTCTGATATCCATTGGAATTGCTTCTTTAATCTATTGGCTATTTACAAGTACATTGCTTAATTTCCAAATATATGGGGATTTTCCAATTACCTTTTTGTTACTGACTTCCAGCTCCATTTCACTATGGTTTGCACAGAGTATATGGTTTGTATACTCTGATCTCAATCATTTCAATTTGCTAAGACTTGCTTTATGGCCCTGCATACATTCAATTGTGGTACATGTTCCATGTCCACTTGAAAATAATTGGTATTCTTCAGTTGCTTGATGCAGTGTTCTCTCTCTAGATGTGTCTGAGTTAGGTTGAATCTTTATCTATGTTGTTCAAATCTTCTATATCCTTATAGATTTTTCTGGCTGCTTGTTCTATCAGTTACTGAGAGAGATGTACTTACAGATCTATTTCTTCCAGTTAGGTCAGTTTTTGTTTCATATACTTTGAGGCTATATTATTAGATACATGCATATTTACAATTGTTATATTTTCTTGGCATAATGACACTTTGATTTTTATAAAATGCCACCTTTTTATCTTTAGTAATATTTCTTTCCTTAAGTTCTACTTTGATATTAGTATAGGCACATCAGCTTTTATTAGTGTTTGCATGGTGTATCTTTTCCATCCTTTTATTTCAACCTTTCTGTGCCCTTATATTTAAGTGTATTTCCTGTGATTAACGTATGGTTGAGTTTTTGCTTTTTCTATCTGATACAATTTGTCATCTATTTGGTTTTTAAAAATATTTAAACTTTATATAATTACTGATTTATATTAGATTTGAATCTATTTTCTTATCATTTTTTTCTAGCCCTACATGTTGAATTTACTTTTCCTTTTTTCTTTTTGATTAATTAAATAATTTTATTATTCCATTTTCCTCTATTATGTCATTAGTTATATATTCTTTTAGCAATTATCCTAGAGATTACAATAGACATCCTTGAGTTGTTAAAGTCTAATGGATTTTTATCTTTACCACTTCTCTGATAATGCTAGAATCTTAGATGATTTTAACTCTATTTATACACCTTTTACCTTTCTCATTTTGTTGTCATAAATTTTAATTCTGCATATATTCAAGACTCCACAAGATTTTGCTGGTCAATATACATTTGTAATTACACATGTTTTTGCCTTTTTTCATACTCTTCATTTCTTCCTGCATCTCTGTGCTTCTGTTTGGGATAATTTTCCAGGTACTCAAAAAATCATGTTCTTTAGTATGGGTCTTGTGATGGAATCTCTCAGTGTTTGTTTATTTGTTGAAAATACTTTTGCCCTTTTTTTATGCCGATTAACAGTTGTTATCGGTAGAATGGTTTGCTTAGTGTGTTTCCACTGCTGTGTAAACAAATGCCACTTTCATTTTCCTGTTCTTTACATTATAGAGAATTTCATAGTAATATGATTTCAAAACATAGATAAGAAATGAATTTTAATCTCTGTAAACAATTGAGAGCAAAATCAACAATTGTCTCTGTTGAATTTGTATTATCTAATATTGGCTCTAAGTTTTTAATAGAAAGGAGTAAAACATAATTAGGTTCTACACAACATGAAATCCAAACAGAAGTGCCTTTGTTTTCTTATTCAGACATATGATCCTTTGTAATCCCATTTGCCTTCATTTTTGAAGCATATTTCTACTGGTTAGAGAATTATAGTTTATTTTCTTTCAGTTAGTCTGGTTCCTATTGTTTCTGTTGAGAAGTCAGCATCAATCTAATTGTTGCTTTTTGAAGGAAGTATGCTTTTTAAAATTCCAACCGATGTTAAGACTTTGCCTTTGGTCTTCGGCCGCTAGATGTGCTTTCCTTTGTATTTTCATGCTTGGGATTTGAAGTATTTCTTGTATGATTGAAACCACTTTGCAAAATTATGATGGTAAGAGAAATCTGACATAGTTGACTCCATCTTGCTTCTGACCTCCAAGATGTTATTGGTCATTCCTGGGTGTAAACCCAGATAACTTTGGGAGGAATTTATACTTTAACTTTGAAGCAAGGATGATAATAATCCCTCCCTAAGACAAATCCCCTCCCTGTTGGGGAACTGAAACCACCCTTTGTAAGACTAATGAAAGGCCACAAGATTAGGATTATGGGAGGGGCCTGAGTTCTGATAAAATGTAGGTATGGTTTCTATAATCCCTTACTGCTCAGGAGTCATGTGGCCTGAGGCCACAGGATTTATGACTTCCCAATTGCTCCTGTAGATAACATCACTACTGTAGAACCTAGATTGATCTTTTGAGAATTTTTTTCAGACTTTCTGGCAATCGACTGATTCTGCCTGAATCCATGATTTATGATTCAGCCAGTCCTTTGGCCCCACCCAAAGGCAGACTCAGTGCATGTGAATCGTTTTCAACACCCCTATGATTTCATCCCCAAGCAAACAGAAGGACTCATTTCCTAGTCCCCTGCCCACCAAATCATCTGTAAAAACTCTAACCTCTGAGCCTCAAGAAGAGTGATTTGAGTAATAACTCCATCTCACATATAGCTGGCCTCTTGTCAATTAAAGTATTTATTTACTGCAATGCTGTGGTCTCAGTGAATTGATTTTTCTGTGCAGGGGCAGGAAGAACCCATCAGGTGATTACATATCTGTATCTTATTAACCTTTACTTTTAGGACATTCTTGGACATATTTCTTTAAATAAGTCATCTCATCTTCTTCTCTTTTTCACTTAACAGAATTCCAATAACATATATGTTAAAACATTTTCACTGGATTCCTTATATTAACATTTTTATACTCTTTTCTAATTCTCCATTCTTTTGTCTCTCTGCTTTAGTCTGCATATTTTCTACTGTCCTATAGTCCATTTCACTATTCTTTCTTCAGCGGTGTCTAATCTACTGTTTTGATTCAGTCTTTAATTTTATTTGTTAAATTTTATTCCAATCTAGGATATTCATTTGGTTCTCAATTTTTCTGGTACCAAATTTATCCATCTTGATTTTTAATTCCATGTATTCATTGTAGTTATTTTAAAGTCTATGTCTTATTATTATTCAAGATCTAGATCTTCTGTGGATATGTTTCTCTTGTCTTTTATTACCTCTTGGTTTTCTGTCAAAACTTATTTTCTTATTGGCTTGTTATTTTGATAGAGTGCCAATATTCTGAGGCTCTTCAGCATCTTATCTTCTTCCAGAGGTATTTATTTTTGCTTCAGGTAGGCAGAGAGGCTAGAAATCAATTACTTTAATCCAGTCAGGAATTGAGATAATTCTAAACTGGGCTTCACTTTTTGTGAGATATGCTTCTTTAGTTGATACTTTCTTCAAACAAAAGCTTGTGATGTTTTTCAGAACCTCTCCTCCCTGATAGATCCTTATGTGCAGTTTTATCCCTTAGACTCCTTTACATTGCTGAAATCTCTGTTCAAACGTCTCAGCCTTTCATACACTGCTTTCAATTTGAAATCAACAAATGATTTGAGGAAAATGGATCTTCACCTCCACTGTCTTTATTGCCTGTTCAGGTCTTGGTCTCAAAATTTTTCTCCCTGCCTAGGTATCTCTGAGATGTCCAGTTCCTCAAGTTGTTCCAAATACAATATTTTGCCCAAAACAACCTAATCAGCCTTTACCTAGTGCAACACTCGCATGGGGGTTATAACCAAAAGAGTGACATAATAGAACTTTAGAATGTTGACCTGATCAAAAGGCCCAAAGTAGCAGTAAATAAATAAATAATAATAATGAAAATAACTAGCATTTGTTGATCATTTCCTTTGCACTCAGTCACTGTCCTAAGTACTTTTGCATATATAGCCCATCTGATCTTAAGAATAAATTAATAAATTAGGTATTAATACAATTTCCATTTTACATATGAAGAAGGAAGTACATAGAGAATTTCAGAAACTTGCCTAAAGCTACACAGAAGTAGAGCCTAGATTTGAACCAAGGCAGTTTTGCTCAGAGTTTACCTCTCTAAAGTAGAAGGTTACTATAATAACGTAGGCATCAAATAGCCTGAGTCACAATGAGCATTATAGCTGGGGAGTCAGAGAAGAACAGATTGCTACAATAAATATTTTGAAGAAAGATGCAAAAGGTGATCAAAAGGTTGCATGGCATGAAGATGAAGGAAGTGAAGGAAAGGTTTCAAGTACCCAGCCTCAATACCTGGAAAGTGATCATGCACTGATAGAAATGTGAAAATTGAGCTGGAGTTGATTTAGATGGGTTGGGGAAGTATTCTTACATGAAACTTTGGGATCCTCAGTGATTCACAATTCATAAAATGTTTTCTATTTCAGTTAAGCCTTATAGCCTCTGGAGGAAATAGCAATAAGATTATTATTGCTGAGCATGAATGGAGTACAGAAAATAAATCCATTAACATCAGCGAGCTCACGGGATTGAAAAGGATATACTTTCTCCCCCTGCCACACACTTTGTACCAAATCAGTATTTTCTGTTCACTCAAGGTAGGCAGTTTAACTTAAATATTTTAAAATCAGTCCTCGTGAGTGACACAAATTTACTTAATTTTTTTCAATGCTATTATTTAAAAAAATAGTTTACCATTCTTGCCAATTTTCAAGGTAATGCATGTTCATTGTAAAAAAAAAAATAGAAAATAGAGCAAAGATGAAGAAGAAAATGAAAATCAACCATATCCCAATACTCAGAGGTAACCAGTATGAACATTTTGGGGTATATTCTTCTAATAGATTTCCTATGCTTATGACTACATATATTCTATGCAATTGGTTTTATTCTGTGTATGCTGTTTTGTGGCTTGCTTTTTCATATATCATTCACGCTTTCCAATTTCTTTACACATTTTTGAGAACACAATTTTTAATTACTGCCAGAGTGTACATTCCCCTATGTTGGAAAATTAATTTATTCCATTAGGGATATATTATGGTTGGCCCTTGAACAACACAGGTGTGAACAGTGAGGGTCCACTTATACATGAATTTTCTTTCACCTCTGTCACCCCTGAGACAAGAAGACCAACACCTACTCTTCTTTTTCCTTCTTAGCCTACTCAATGTGAAGACGATGAGGATGAAGATCTTTATGATGATCCATTTACACTTAATGAATAGTGAATATATTTTCTTTCTTTCTTTCTTTCTGTTTTTTTTTTTTTTTTGAGATGGAGTCTCACTCTGTTGCCCAGGCTGGAGTGCAGTGGCACGATCTTGGCTCACTGCAACCTCCGCCTCCCAGGTTCAAGCGATTCTCCTGCCTCAGCTTCCCAAGTAGCTGGGACTACAGGCATGCGCCACCAAGCCCAGCTAACTTTTGTATTTTTTAGTAGAGATGGAGTTTCACTATATGTTGCCCAGGCTGGTCTCAAATTCCTGACCTCAGGTGATCTGCCTGCCTCAGTCTCCCAAAGTGCTGGGATTACAGGTGTGAGCCACCGTGCCTGGCCTGGGATTTTCTTAACATTTTCTTTTCTCCAGCTTACTTTATTGTAAGAACGCAGTATATAATACATATAACATACAAAACATATGCTAATTGACTATGCTACTGTTTCTGGTCAACATTAGGTTATTAGTAGCTAAGTTTTTGGGGAGTTAAAAGTCACACATGGACCTCTGACTATGCAGAGGTTTAGTGCTCCTAAGCACTCATTGTTCAAGGGTCAACTGTATTTTCCTGGAAAAGTAGATCAAACTGGAAAATTGCTCAAAGATGAAGACAATGACAACATAATAATCACTGCTTGTGGCCTCAGTCTCTGTATTGAAAGAAGGGAATTGTTTCTAGCCACACCAGCCATAAAGGAATCATGCACTGAAAGCAGGCTTTGTGAAAGAAGAGAATTTGTCTTGTTCATTGCTATATCCACAATGCCCATTTTATAAAGAGCTTCTGAAATTGAGCAGAAAAAGACCAACACAACAGATAAATGGCCAAAGGATGCGAATAAATTGGTTGCAGACAAATGCAAATGTCTCTTAAATGTATGAAAAAAAAATTTCAACCATACTTATAATTAGAGAAATGCACTTGATTAAGAAAACCATTGCATTTCTCATCTGTCAAACTGGCAGAAATCCAAAAGTTTGACAATACACTCTGTTAGCAGAGTTGGAAGGAAATAGGCCCTGCTATACAGTGCTGCTAGGAATACAAACTGTTATAACCCCCATGTGTGGGGATTTGTCAGAAACTAAGAAAATTACACATGAATTTGCCTTTTCACCCAGCAATTCCATTTCTAGAAATTTATCCAGCAGGTACATCTACACAATTACAGAAAGATACTTGTATAGATGATTCATCAGAGTATTGTTTGTAATTCCAAAAGATTGGACGTAACTCAATTTTGTAGCAATAGTGAACCACTTACATAAACTGTGGCACATCCACAGAGCAGAGTACTGTGCAGCTGCAAAAAAAAAAAAGTATAACAGGCTGAGTGCGGTGGCTCACGCCTGTAATCCCAGTGCTTTGGGAGGTCGAGGCGGGCGGATCATGAGGTCAGGAGTTTGAGACCAGCCTGGCCAACATAATGAAACCCCGTCTCTACTAAAAATACAAATATTAGTTGGGCATGGTGGCATGCGCCTGTAGTCCCAGTTACTCGGGAGGCTGAGGCAGGAGAATCGCTTGAACCCGGGAGGTGGAGGCTGTGGTGAGCCGAGGTCATGCCACTGCACTCCAGCCTGGGTGACAGAACAAGACTCCGTCTCAAAAAAAAAAAGTATAACAAAGGTCTTTTCGTGCTGATTTGGGGAGATTCCCAGGATACATTATTAAGTGAAAAAAAAAAAAAAAGACTACAAATGTAGTTCTTCTTCTTATTATTATTCCTTTTCTTCCTCTTCTTCCTCTTCTTCTTCTTTTTTTTTTTTTTTTTTTTTTTGGTTGCAGGGGAGGCAAGATGTCACTCTGTAGCTCAGGTTGGAGTCCAGTGACATGATCATGGCTCACTGCACCCTCCACATCTCAAGCTCAAGTGATCCTCCCACCTCAGTCCCCCGAGTAGCTGGGACTACGAGTGCATGCCACCACACCCAGCTAATCTTTGTACTTTTTGTAGAGACAGGGACTTTTTGTAGAGACAGGGTCTTGCTATGTTGCCCAGCTGGTCTCAAACTCCTGGGCCCAAATGATCTGCCTGCCTTGGGCTCCCAAAGTGCTGTAGTACCTCTTCTTTTAAACAAATCTTAAAATTGGAAACGAACACATAAACATAGTCATACATCAAATATATACCATACCCCTACAAAGGAAGGATTATTTCCCATGATCCTAGGGCACACTTCTTTGACTCACCCTCCTTAGCGGGATATATTCTAAAGAGGAAAAGAACTTCAAATATATTTGAAACTTCAACTCAGTCATTTTATTTTTGTGGAAGTGCTGTACTGTTACTTTGAAACATTTCTTTTTATTGTATGACAAAACATATAAATAATTATGTTAATGTTAGGAATCAAGATTTTCAGTATAAAAGAAAAGATACAATGATAAAAATCAAATAAATTACACAAAAGAGTATAGTATTGGATTTAAATTTTAAATATCAAAAAGTACTCGTGATTTTAAAAATAGATATGGTATAGTTTGTTTATTGAAATGGACTGGTAGCAACAGTATCACAGAAGCAATGCATACCCCTATCCACAGATCTTAGTCTCTAATACTATTCCCCACGAAGAGGAGCCAGGACTCCACCGATAAGTGACTATTTTCTAGGCACAGGGGTTGGAAAGTATAAAGTGAACTTGTGATATATTTTTTTAGAAGGCAAGGAAACTTTTATGTCACATCAAAAGGACACAGGGGGCCGGGCATGGTGGCTCATGCCTGCAATCCCAGAACTTTGGGAGGCCAAGGCAGGCGGATCACTTGAGGCAAAGAATTCCAGACCAGCCTAGCCAACATAGCAAAACCTGTCTCTACAAAAATATAAAACTTAGTGTGTGTAGTCCCAGCTTCTTGGGAGGCTGAGGCATGAGAATCACTTGAACCTGGGAGGCAGGGGTTGCAGTGAGCTGAGATCATGCCACTGCACTGTGTGACAGAGAAAGACTCTGTCTAAAAAGAAAATAAAAGAAAAAGAATAATGTTTATAATTGCTTAAAATCCATGGAATCTCTAACAATTCATGATACTAAAAAACGATAAAGAAAAAACTCATTTGTCACCATTTAAGGTGACAATTAAGGCTATTAAGTCAGTTTCTTTGAAAATTAAATGAAACAGAATGAATAATGTATCCTGCCTTTTCTTTAGAAACTGTACACCATGACGCCAAAGCCCCAGTTGGTGTGGGAAAGCTTTGGAGAAGAATGCTGATGGATCTCTGTAGAAGGAGTGATAGAATCAGAAAGAAACTGCCATTTCACATTCCTACTTCAGTGATTAGTTTGGCAAGTTGGTTCATTGGTTTTGAAAGCACTAGAAAAATGGTTGATGGGAAACCACATAGTGTCTCAAAATAACACCACATAGATTATGCTCTGTCTCTAAGTGGAATGTATCACTGTATGATAGAGGGATTGGGCTATTATCTATATAATGGTTAATTTAACACCAGGAAGTATGGGTCAGCCAGGTATCAGTGCCTCTTGATGTAACGCAATGTGACTGTTTTTACAAGTCTCTCAAAGCAGCACCTGTGATTTACTGGGGGATGAGGAAGGCTCTCTGGAGCAGGGGAATGAAGGAAGCAGGAGACGGCAGGGGAAAAGCTATGTGAGGCTGGGTCCCAGCTGCAGAAGAGCAACACCCCAATCCCATGGGTAGCTCAGGAGCATGACCTGCTCCACAGAGTCTGCCCCCCTCAAGGAGCATGCTACTGCCTGCAGGCTTCCCTCTGGGTGCGCCATTCCCCCCCATTTCCCTTCTGCTTCAGCCACGTGATGTTGGTAGAAGGGCATCCTGTGAGGTGCTGGAATATAAGCTTCATGGAGGCAGGTGATGGGGGCTGAGTTGTGGCCCCCAAAACTCATATGCTGAAGCCCTAACCCCCAGTCCCTCAGAATGTACTAACTGTATTTGGAGATAGAGCCTTTAAGAGGTAATGAAGTTACTATTATTTTCCAAGACAGAGTCTCGCTTTGTTGCCCAGGCTGGAGTGCAATGGCATGATCTCCGCTCACTGCAAAGGAGGTAATGAAGTTAAAATGAGGTCATTAGAGTGAACCTTAATCCAATCTGAGTGGTATCTTTACAAGAAGAGGAAATCAGGACATGGAAACACGCAGGGTGAAGACACAGGGAAGGCAGCCACCTGCAAGCCTGGAGAGAGGCCTCATAGGAAACCAATCCCACTGACGCCTTAATGTTAGACTTCTAGACTTCTAGCCTCCAGAACCATGAGAAAATTAATTGCTGTTATTTGAGCCACCTCGTCTTTGTTACTTTGTTAGGGGAGCAAATGAGTGCAGCAAATGAATGTAGCAGAGATTTTTATTTTGTCTACTGTTCCCAGAACTTGGAACAGTGTCTGGTACATAATACACATAGTTACTGAATGAATGAATGAATGAATGAATGAATGAATGAATGAACAGTGTCTGGTACATAATACACAGTTACTGAATGAATGAATGAACGAACGAACGAACGAATGAATGAATGTTCTATTTCTAGAGTTTCAAGTAAAAAGCAGGGGGAAAGAGCTCTACTTTCAGATTTTCTCTATATATACCTGGTTTCTATTCTTTTGCCTCTCCCCATCATACTTTTTATCCCAGCAGAGGTTTCATCCTTGCCTTCTCCTCCCATTTTCTTCTCCAGTGAAGGAAGAATTTTTCCTCACCTTGCCAATTTCAGGGGACTTTCTCTACATTCCATTTTCTTCTGTGCATTCCTTTGGATCTTTGTTCTTGGTGATTGTGGCAGATTGGATTTTCCAATGCCGGCTTTAACATCTCCCATCCATATGCTCTTCTTACACTGTGACCTGTCCAACCCACCATCAAGAGGCAGAGTCATCCCCTCCACTTGAACCCAGGTGAGCCTTCTGTTGCTTCAACCCACAGAGTGCAGGGAAATTGATGTTGTGTAACTGCTGAGGGCAGCCAGGTGCTGGAGCCCTTTCTACCGGCTAATCAGAGAATGCTAATCTTCTCGCAGCTCTATGCTCACAGCCTGAAAACAACCGAAGAGAGATTATCTATATCATGGGGTCCAGCAAATCTCTCTCTCTCTCTCTCTTTCTCTCTCTCACACACACACACACACACCCCGGTTGATAAATAAAAGCGCACCACTGTTTCTGAAGCTAAATCATAAAAGGTGAATGGTTTCCTGTGGATCTCTCTTAGTACACTAGCTCTTAAATCCCAGCCCCTGTGCTGGGAAGAAGCCCAGGGTACATGAAGAGGCTACATGTAGTGTTCTGGCCCACAGCCCCAGCTGAGGTTCTAGCCACAGCCAGCATCAGCTGCCACTATGCATGTGAGTGAGGATGCCTTCAGATGACTGCAACCCCAGCCATTATCTGTCTGCATTCGTATGAGAGACCCAAGTGAAAACCTCCCAGTGGAGCCCTGCCAACCCCTGGAACTGAGAGACAGTATAATAATTAATGGTCATAATTTTTCATACTCCTTTGTTTGGCGCCGTTATGCTCCAATAGATCATCGGAACAGTGATATTTGCTCTTTTCTTTACCATGGCATCAAAAGTTAAGGCAAATGAAAATGCAACCATTTAACATTTTAAAAAATATTAGTTTTACATGATAAATCTTTGTGCTAAGAGTGACAGTCATTTACTTTTTCATTCATTCATTTATGAATTCACTCAACAAATGTTGGTCAAGTGCTAATTAAGCATCAAACCTTGTGCTCAGTGTTAAGAAGCTCTCACAGTCCACAAATGCAGAAGAAATGGAAACAAATGCAAATATAGTGTAAAAAACACCATACTAGAAGTGTATCCAGGATACACTGAGGGTGTGCAAAGGAGAAAGGGACCAACTCTTTCTTGATTGGAGTTCAACTGATTGCACAGAAAGCAGGAGATAGCCAAAGAAGACTTCAGAGAAGATATGGACCAGGCCACGTCCTGAAAACTGGGGGCTTTTCCAAGTTATTAGTGGGAAGGGTTTCTCAGACAGAGAACAGCCCACGAGAAGGGCATGGGAGCTGCGGGGATCAGATCTGGAAACTCTTGTTTCACATAACTGGGCATTTTAAATGCTGGACAGTGGCTGAAGGACTTAGTGGGGCTAGGTGCCTGCTGAGCCATGTTGAGAAATACCAGACTGGAAAGATAGGTCCAAACCAAGTTATAAAGACCTTTGACTCTATCCTGAGAAAAAATCATTGGTAAAATAAGAATTAAAATAGTATTTAAAATTTATTACAAATCAGCAAACATTATGCTTGATGACAAAAGACTCAGGGCTTACTGTGTGCCCATAATTGCACGTTGATGTAAGTGTACCAGCTGACTGGTGCCTCCATTCTGACTGGACAGGGCACTTGTCTAGTTTTTACATTCTTTAAAAACAGCCCAGAAGACATTATTAAAATAAAGAACAAGACAAAGTGGATAGCACTCACCGTTTTGTAAATAATAGCCAATTAATCAGGCAAAGAAATAAAACAAGTATAAATATTAGAAGGAAATCATTATTACTTATAGGTGATTTGGCTGAATACCTAATAAGAGGAGAGAGAAACAACTTAAAATTGTAGTTGATAATAGTAGAATGCCAGTTCTCCCCAAATTTATGTATAAACTTAATGCAATCTCAAACAAAATTACAGAAGAGTTTTTCTTTCTCCAGGGGAACATTTCAAGTAGCTGGGACTACAGGCACTCACCCCCATGCCCAGCTAATTTTTTATTTTGTTCTTTAGTCTCAATACGTTGCCTGAGCTGGTCTCAAACTCCTGGGCTCAAGCGATCCTCCTGCCTCGGCCTTCCAAAGTGCTCCATCACAGGCCTGAGCCACCGCATCCATCCTGTTTCTGAAAGAGACTGCCCAGGTCCCACCGAGAGGCCACAGACAGCAGGAGGCGGCAGGGAAGGAGGGCAAAGAGGTGCCAGCAGGTGGCGCTGTGAATTTTCCCAACCCCGACACTCGCCCCTGGGAACTTAGACCCTCGGGCTTGGAGTTTAGGTTAGGGACACGAAGACCGGAGTTATTCCTTTCCTCACGCCTACTCCAAGGCGCCACTTTAGACCTGAGTAAAAGGGTTGAGGCGGGAAACCTCACAGTGGCGTGTCCGCGCATCCTCCCACAGTGCCTCTGTGACCGCTGAAATTGGGGCTGAAGAGACCCTGGGATTTTCCGGAGCAGCTTGGACAACTATCCGGTTCCACAGCGCCCTTAGAATGTTAGGGCTTGACTCCCCCAGCCTCTCAGATCCAGGAATTTGTTTGCTTATTAAATTGTGCTAAAATACACATAACATAAAACTCAACATCTTAACCACTGAAAAATGTACAGTTCAGTAGTGTTAAGAATATTCATATTGTTGTGCAACCAATCTCTTTTTCTTCTTGCAAAACTGAAATGCCACACCCCGTAAACAGCAGCTCTTCCTGCTCCCCTTCCTCCAGCCCCTGGTGACCACCAGTCTACTTCCATTTCTATGAGTGTAGACTATTCGATGTGCTTCACGTGAGTGGAGTCATACAGCATTCGTCTTTCTGTGGCTGGCTTATTTCTTAGCATAATGGCCTCAAGATTGCAGCATGGGTCAGGCGTTGCCTGTCGTTTAATTATTCTTCTTCTGGACTGTGAACTACTTTTGGGACCACACATTCTGTTTCTCTTTTTCTTAAATTGTCCTCCGGAAAATTAAAATGCTGGGAAAAGTCAAAAAGAAAATGAAAACTTCTATTGAAATGCTTTTTGACTCAGGTAGAAGTCAAAGTGAGGAACCCTGAAGGTTTTCTCCCAAATTAGGAAGCCGTCAGGATGAATAGATGGTAAATATAGAAAAGGTGACTCAAATAGAAGAGTGACATCAGAATGGAAAACTTCCAAAGAAAGCATGAAAAGAATTAGGATGTTTACATAGAATTAATTTGTTGAGGAATAACACACAAGCAAAGATGAAGACAAAGACAACCTTTTGTGCAATCTTGGGAAAAAGTGAGTGTGAACACTCATCAGTGTCCCTCGGCTTTCTGATTGCTCCTTATGGGGTGCACAACCTGGTCTTTGGGCAACTTTAGTATCTCCCTTCATTTCTACAGCTTCCATCAAGAAGTCAGGCCTACCTTCATTAACTCACAGTTGCCTTTGTAATTAAACTCAGGCACATGCTCATTCACTCACTACTCTTTTGCATCAAAATTCCTTATGGGATACATTGAATTTTATTAAGTAATCTTTTTACTTACAGTATCTGGCTTGGAGTCAGCAGTATTCATTCAATGAATGAATGAACTCGCTTTTACCAGGAGAACCACCTCAACTAAAAACAAGCATTTAAAAATTTATACTCTGGGTCGGGCGCGGTGGCTCACCCCTGTAATCCCAGCACTTTGGGAAGCCGAGATGGGCGGATCACGAGGTCAGGAGGTAGAGACCCTCCTGGCTAACACGGTGAAACCCCGTCTCTACTAAAAAATACAAAAAATGAGCCAGGCGAGGTGGCGGGCGCCTATAGTCCCAGCTACTCGGGAGGCTGAGGCAGGAGAATGACGTGAACCTGGGAGGTGGAGCTTGCAGTGAGCTGAGATGGCGCCACTGCACTCCAGCCTGGGCGACACAGCGACTCCATCTCAAAAAAAAAAAAAAAAATTATACTCTGAATTCAGCTTTCACTCAATTCTACTGTCATCTCCCCCCATGTGCCCTTTATTCATATGGCAGTAGTGTAGTGGTGCTATATGTGGACTCTTATCACATGGTCTGAGTTTAAGTTCATTACACACTTAGTAGCCATGTGCCTTTAATCTCTCTGTACCTCATGCTTCTCATCTCTGAAGTGGGGGTATTAATCACACCTACTTTGCTTTGGGCAGCATTTCCAGTGGTGGTCTTCCACTCACATCTCTAGGGTTAGCATCTGCTTCCACTCTCAGTTGCTAATCTCTGGGTTACTCCACCATAACATTGTGCACGATTTTTCAGCTCTTCTGTGGCTCTTGTATCCCCATATCAAATTCCCCCTGTTTTCCTAACTGATACAGCTATTATTATTACTATCATTTATCATTAGCTTTGGAGTCTCATAATCACTTTCCAAAGACGACTCCTACTTTCTCCCCGACAAAAATCTCCTATTTCTATACTCACAAATACAGTTGTCTGGTTTGGCGGAAAAATATTCTTTGATGTTTTGCTGCATCTTCAGGGACATGTGGGAAAGCTCCTGAGTGACCTGCCATTATTTTCTCCCTTCCTGAACTCCCAGGAAGACTGCCTCATCACCCGAAATTTTGTTTTGATGTCTGGGCTAAAATGTGCTCAAAAAGGACTACTGTCCCTTTGGCCACGTCCACGCCAGGCTCATGGTCACTCTGTGCTCCCAGACCCCCACCATTGTAGCAGGGAAGCCTTAAGGCTCTGACCTCGCTGCTCACAGTCACTCTGCTTCCACTCACTCAATGTGAGATAAGAGAAGATTCAAGTACCGTCATGCATCACTGAACAATGGGGATATGTTCTGAGAAATGTGACATTAGGCAATTTTGCCATTGTGTGAACGTCATAGAATGTACTCACACAAACTCACATAGTATAGCCTACTACACACCCAGTGGTCCCCAGTCTTTTTGGCACCAGAGACCGGTTTCATGAGGGTGGGGATGGGGAAGGTTTTGGCATGAAACCATTCAACCTCAGATCATCAGGTATTAGATTCTCATAAGGAGTGTGCAACCTAGATTTCTGGCATGCATAGTTCACAATAGGATTTGTGGCCCTGTGAGAATCAAATGCCACTGCTGATCTGACAGGAAGTGGAGCTCAGGTGGTAATGATTATTCACCTGCCACTCATCTGCTGCTGTGGGGCCCAGTTCCTAAAAGGCTAGGGACTAGTACTGTTCCTAAAAGGCCAGAGACCATGGCATGTTATTGTATTGAATAATGTAGGCAGTTGTAACACTACAGTATTTGTGTATTTAAACATAGAAAATACTACACATAGTATTTGTGTATCTAAACATTGTGTACAGTAAAAATATGAAGGATTAAAAAATGGTGCACCTGTATAGGGCATTTACCATGAATGGAGCTTGCAGGACTGGAAGTTGCTCTAGGTGCAGTGAGTGAGTGATTAGTGAATGTGAAAGCCTAAGACATTACTACACACTACTATAGACTTCATAAACACTGTACACTTAGGCTACACTACATTTATTAAAAATATTTTTCTTTAATCATAAAGTAACCTTAGCTTACTGTACCTTTTTTACTTTATAATTTTTTTTAAAATTTGACTCATACATTAGCCCATACATTATACATACATTACATTAACCTAGGCTTACACAGGGTCAGGACCAACAGTATCACTATCTTCCACCTCCACATCTTGTCCCACTGGAAGGTCTTCAGGGGCAGTAACAGGTAGCAGCTGTCATCTCCTATGATAACAATTCCTTCTTCTGGATACCGCCTGAAAGACCTGCCTGAGGTGTTTTTACAGTGAACCTTTTTTTTTTTTTTTTTTTAAATAAGTAGAAGGAGTACACTCTAAAATAATGATAAAAAGTATAGTGTAGTTAATACATAAAGCAGTGACTTGGTTGTTTTTTATTACTGTAAAGTATCATGTGCTGTCCATAATTGTGTGTGCTATACTTTTATGTGACTAGCAGTGCAGTAGGTTTGTTTACACCAACATCACCACAAACACATGAGTAATGTGTTGCACTACAACATTAAGACTGCTACGACATCACTAGGTGATAGGAATTTTTTAGTTCCATTATAGTCTTAAGGAACTACCATCTGTGTGGTCCATCATTGACTGAAACGCTGTTATGTGGCTGGTGACTGTGACTGTGACTGTGTGTCCTTTCCTTCAGCAGGTCTCCTCCCCTTGCTTCTCTGCCTCACCCTGTCCTGTAGTGTGAAGTGGTCAGCTTGAATTCAGGACTGGGAGAGTGGCAGGGCCAGCCCTAGAGTGAGCCCAGAGAGGTGCCCTCCCAGGGGGCGTGCAATGCAGGGGTAGCTTCAGAGGGAGCAGCTCCTTACATTTTGCATAATAGGCTTTTCTCTTGCCTCACCCCAGTCCCTCCCCAGTAGACTGGCCTTTTCCACCAAATGACAACAAAAAACCTGGAATGTCAGGGTTGGAGAATGCCTTTAATGTCATGTGATGCCAGTTTCTCAAAGTGTGGTCCATGGAGCACCTACAGGAAACTTAGCAGAGTCTAAACTGCAGATTCCTGGGCCTAGGCCCAGATCTACAGATTCAGAATCTTTGGGAGGTGGTACAGGAATCTGCATTTCAATAAAGAATCCCTGGCACTCTTACACATCAGCAGTTGAGAACTTCTGCTAGGTGATTGCTTACAACACCAACACACAACAGCCTCACAAAGCAGCCTGCTTCAGGTGTAAGAAGGCCACTGTTACAAAGTTTATGACATGGGGCACAATTCGGCCTCCCTGTAACTTCATTCTGCCTCAGATCTGTCGCTGGCAAATACTGGGAATCAATTTAATCCCTTTTCTAGGTGGCAGTCCTCGAGTCCATACGGCACCTCTCACATCCTCAGTCCACTTTGAGTACCTTCACCCTATTTCCTAAGCAGCCGCTGTTTGGTCCTCTCGTCCTTGTGTGCCACCAACATGCAGGAAGAGCAAGGGGTGAGAAGGGGCTCGCACCAGAACTAAGTCCCTATGTTTAGTGCCTAAGGGACTGAAATGAAATGTTTCCTGTGGGAATTCCTAACTCCAAGGGGTCGGCCATCTTTCCACAGCTCCCGGGGTCGCTCTGCTGCCCCCCTGCGGGCCTAGGGAACACTGCAGGGGTATGAGCCGGCGGTGGGGCTGCTCTCCCCACACGTGGGAGTGGGAAATGGAGAGAACCCGCCCCTTAGAGGAAAAGCCACGAGTTGCTGTTGTGCTGCAGGAGAGAAAGGGAGAAAGAAAGCGTGCGACAGGGAGTGGGAGCCCCAAGTGAAGAGGAACCCCACAGAGTCAGGCCTGGACACCGGGACCACAGAGGTGCTGAGTGCTGCCCAGTTCTGGATCCCACCCTGCTCAGCTCAGGTGAGTCCGGCAGCCCTGGACAGCCTGTGAAGTTGGGGAGAGAGTCCTAGCAGAGGGTTTCTTGAAATCATTCTCAGGAAGATGCCAATGTGCTGATTTATGCTTCCTGGAAAGAAAATGACTGCATTTTGGAAGTGCTTTTCTTAAATGTGTGGCGGGAAAGAAAACAATCTTCACTGAGTCTAAGGCAAGTGGGTTTTCTGGAGAAGAGAACAATTGTAAAGGAATAATGACTGCAGGGCGAAGGCACGTTGTGTGGGGACTCTTAGAAACAACCTGCCGGCTGCAGGATAGCGAGTGGGGACCACAGACGTCACCTCCATGTCTTACCTGTTGGGGCTCTGAGCAAGTGGCTTTGACTTGGTCATTTTAAAGGGGTGGTAGAGCTCAAAGGAAGTGCATTTTTCATTTCCTAGGAGCCAAACAATGAAGGCATCCTAGGGAGGTTGTGGAATGACTCTGATACACAGTAGGTGTGCAGTAACCTCCACTGAATTCATGCATTCGGGCATAGTTAGGAGAGAAAACAGCACAGGTTACATAGAGAGCTACAAATAAGAAAGGACTGTGCCCTGAGCACCCAAAATGTTTGTTGGAAATATTCAACAATACTAGTTAACATCTGCTTTGAAGGAACAGGTATGGGGATGGTTAATGTCTAATATTCAATGTTATTCAAAACCAAGAGTGAGTCGGTCCTCACAGTTGATTTAGGAATAAATAGTTTAATTTACCAAGCCAATCAGTAAAAACACAATCATATATATGTGTGTGTGTGTGTGTACACGCACACATATGTATATGTTTACTGTTGGTTCATGACACAACTCAGAGGTTAAAAAAAGGTAGAATTTTACAAATTTGAACTGTAAAACTGGGAACATTAGACAGACATAGAAAGTTTCTCAGATCTAGTCCTATTGGCATTTTGGAGCAGATAACTGTGTTGTTGGGGACTGCCCTGCTCCTTGCAGGATGTTTTTCAGCATGTCTGGTCTCTTTATCGACAGCCCTGCCCCAGCCATGACTATTAAAAATGTCTCCACATATTGCCAAATGTGCCTTGGGGGTCAGATCACCTCTGGTTGAGAACCACTGAGATATATCAATTGGATTGAAAATTGAAAATGCATTGAGCATGTCATTTGGCAAATATTATTGATTAATTCCCATCGTGCCCTTTATTATCACTCAGCTGCTAGGATAGGAAGCAGCAGGAGCTATTATCACTGCCCTTCTAGGTGCAGAGGCAGGTGTGAGACACACAGTCCTATGACAGCATGCACAAGGATGGACTTTTAAGTCACTGCTTGTTCACACTGGAGAGAAGGTACTGCCCAGCCTGTTACCCCAATCTCTTCCTGTTTCAGATTTCTAACAAATAAGAAAACTTTCTATCAAATAAGAAAAAAATGTACATTTTCTTAGTAGAAGGTATAGAAATTGACTAAAATCTGTAATGACACAGATGCATTAAATGAATTGCATTGACGTGAATCCATCGTTAGTATGTATTTGCTCTATTGGGCATCTCCTGCTGTGGAGGGACCCTCTCCTGGAAGAGCTACCACTTCAAAGGGCTCCAAGGAACATGCAATTTTTTGTGAGTTGTTCAAGTCCCCACCATAGTAGTGAATAGGTCTTTTGTAGCATATCTGAATCTGCAAATTCACACAGTGAATTCTGTGAATCAAAAAGCAGATTCACGGCTATTTTCTCAAATTGCAGCTTTCTTTGTGGGCTTCCTCGGAATTGAAATACATCCGTATCATGGGTCATAAAAACCAAATCACAAAGGGGAACATACAACTGGGAAATGAGTCTAGAAAGAATTGGCAATATCACTGGCAATCAAATATGTAAATTAAAATAATTAATTTCCACTTTTGCCTATGAGAGTAATAAAAATGCATTAGTCTTTCAGCCACCCAGTGCTGGTTAGGTGTGGTGAAACTGCCACTCTCACATTGCTGGTGGCACTGGAAATGGATACAACTCATTTAGAAGTCAATTTTACCTCAAAGCCAAAAAGTTGCTTATGCTTTTTAATTAAATAACTATTCCAAGAGATCTATATGTGCATAAAACAAAGCACTTTTCATGGAGAGACATGTGTCTTAGGATTAGTTATGAGTGGAAAGTAAATATCCAACAAGATGTAGAGAAATATAGTTGGATATAACCTACTCTGTGGATTATAATTCAGCTGTGAAAATGAGAGTTCTGAAGACCAAATGGTGACAGAAAGAATGCTTATGTCAAAATGTGATGTGTTCACTTAATGTGCCTGATTATTGCAACCATGTAAAATTTGTGTACATGCACATATGCATATGTATATATGCATATACTTAAAAGAAAAGCTCCAAAATACTAGCAGTTGTTGGGCTAGAAGTTCTGCCGTTGTTTATAATGACTAATGATTTTCTTTTCTCCGTGATCTAATTTTTCTGTGAATTCGCTTTTGTAATTTTTAAAGAAAATATTCCAAAAGAGAAAAATATTGCCTACCACCATCACATCATCTCTGTCCTTTTTGTTTCTGCTCCCTGGTGGACTTACTCCTTCCTGCTCATCTATCCCCTACATGCTACTTTTTATAAATCTCTGGACTTCTGGAGAGCAAACTGCTTTTCATTTCAAATAATACTTCTTGAATTTTAAGAAGTTTTAAAAAGAAGTCTAAAATTATAATGGTAAAACTTGCTAATGGGGGAAAAGGCAAGGCAATATTTGAGTATAAAGTGGAAATGAACATACTTCCCACGCCTGCCTGCGGCACATTCCTACCTACCCCTACCCCAGCCCCAGTGGCCCCATATCCCTGTACCTGCCTTCATAGGGAACAGTTATTCACAGTGGTTTACTGTTTATGCTTCTGACCTTTTTCTGTGTGTTTACATAGATCTTCAGACATTATTACATGCATGAGGTCATATGATTGTGTGTGTGTGTGTGTGTGTGTGTGTGTAACACTGTATTCCTTGTAAGGGAAGTTGAACACAATATGCAAAGTTTGTCGGCCAGCATTTGGGACTGTACCTGGGAATTCTGTCTTCCCTTTCTGGCTGGTTGCCAAAGCTGAGTTCTACTGCCACTGCTACCTGTCTCTTAGGGAACATTCTTTAAGGTGTGACAGAATTAACAGCACATCATTCTTTTTTTAGTTCTCATCCGTCTTGCCAGTTTATGAAAATAACAAGCTTGAAGGAGTAAGAGTCTCCTCATTTATAAAATGGATCTAATACCTGCACCTTGTGTTGGTGTGTTCTATTGGCTCCCACCTCATGTGGTCTGATATTATTATCAATGAAGATATCACTGTTTTTCAGATTGATGTTTCTACCTTATTCGCAGTTAGTGGCTAAAGGGATCAGCCAATTTAGGATATTTGAATTTTAAAAAAAGTATATGCAGCTCTATATTACTTTTTGTGGTGAAACATTGTTCTTCAGGATTCACAGGAGGCTAACGTGTGTGCCTCTTACCCCAGGGAATGGCCCAAGATAGAAATGTGTTGTTATAATGTGACACAGACAAATCTCGTTAGCTTCTGCAAAGCTGCTGTGGAGTTGAAGACTGGAATGTCTTGGTTTGTAGGCACTGATAGAAACTGTTCAACACATTTCAAAGGAATTTTCTAAATCAGTGGCAACTCCACCATGCAAGTATAAAGAGATGGCTCCTATGTCTCCTCCCTCTGTTTTATCCCTTCTGTGATCCAGGAGAAAAATGCTGCGGTTCGTGAAGTGCACACTCTCCCTGTTATGTGAAGTGCACCCTCTGTGTTCCCTAAGAAGGGTGAGGAAAGGAGCCGACCTTCCAGGCCTTTAGGAGCCCATGATGGGCCATGGCCCCTTTAGATAACTGGGCTTATCATTGGGTCCAGGAAGGTTGTTCTTCCAGGCACGGTTTTAAGTGGCTTAGCTTCTGTGACACCCCTGTGGCAATCAACCTGATGAAGTGTGGACATCAGCAATAAATCTGTAATTCATACAGTAGCCATTTGTCCATGGCTTGGGGCCTACTTGCTGTGTAACAAAAGGATGTGCACCTGGCAAACCCCATTAGGCCAGAGAGCTGGTCTC
Source organism: Theropithecus gelada (assembly GCF_003255815.1). Classification (NCBI taxonomy): domain Eukaryota; kingdom Metazoa; phylum Chordata; class Mammalia; order Primates; family Cercopithecidae; genus Theropithecus; species Theropithecus gelada. Next base: position 82,752,215 of record NC_037685.1, on the reverse strand, counting down.
ATTTCACCTTGATCGGTAGAATGTCAGAGTCAAAGGATGCGGAAGGAGGCTGTGGTTTACTCAGGGCTGCGGTGTTCCTGGATTTTCTGTGTATAAGGACACCACAGCCACAGTTTTTGCAAGGACATTGTGGGGGAAAATGGAGCCTTTTGAAGAGACAGTTGAATAGTAGTTAATGGAATTATTCATTAAACATACTGAAGACCTACTGAAGACCTACTGCGTGCCAGGGAGACAAGGACACATGTGCATTCTCCACAGTTGCTTCCAGGAGAAGAGTGGGCGGGGGAGCCTGTGTCAGGAGGCAGAAACAGCAGAGGGACCGCGTGAATCCCAAGCGCTGCATTTGGGATTCCCAGGGTTTGGGGGGTCAGAAAACCCTGGGTGCTCAGCCCTGCCAGTCTGTGTCCCATCATCTCACTGCAGTCAAGACTGTCAAAGTCCATTCTGGTTAACAGAGAGTAGGCACCTCAAGTTTGGCAGATCTCAAAACACCTGGATTCCAATCTGCCCAAAACACCTGGATCTTGGGCAAGTCCTTCACTTTTCTGACCCTCAGTTTCTTCATCTGTAAAATGGGGATAAGAATCTTTGCCTGGTTAAATAGGATCAAGCATGACAGGACTGACCACCATGATCTCCTTGCTTAGTCCCTGACTCACTTTGGGAAGCCTCTCCTTTCCAGGTTTCTTCCCCTTTATATTCTTGCTCTGGGGTGAAAGTGGAGAGATTGTGGGCTTTGAAGGCACAGAGTCCAGGTTTCAGATAGAGTCTCTGAGACCTCGTTTCAACCCCAGTTCTACCACTTACTAGCTGGGTGACTTTGAGCAAACAAATTGATTTGAATCTTGGTTTTCTCTGTAAAATGGGGCATACTTGCCTCTGGAAGAACTAGGAAAACTAAATGAGGTAACGTGGAAGACCTTGGCAGGGCGCTGGTGATGTGCCTCTGGTTGGGGACTGACTATCTCTGGCCACACTGCCTCCTGCTGTAAAGGTTCTGCTGACACAAAGCCAGATTTTGAGCATGACATGTCCTAGAAGGACAGTGATGGGCAATGAGAACCCCGAATCTCAGCCGAACCACCCTGCCTGTGCGCTAGCAGTGGACCAGCCACAGAGAGAAGCTGCGGGCTGCGTGGCTCCTGCCTGCAGGCCCATGCTGACACTGGCGGTGGAATGACTCGCCTGCTATGAGCCACAACTCTGATCAAGACAAGCTCTCCTTCTGTCATCATGACCACCTCTGTCCTCAGACTACAAATCTTCCTCATCACAGCCTGTTCCCCCTGCCCTAAGCTCTAGTTCACCCAGGAGGGCCTGCAGGTAGTGCTGCTAAAATGCTGTGGTCCCCTGATTTGCAAACCCCTGCAATATGAGAAAAAAGGACCCTGTTAAATCGTGCTTTTAAATGGAGCCACGGCTACTCTGGACAGGTTCCTGGGGAGACTGTGTGTGTGAAGTAAGGATGTCTGCCCCAGATCCTGCCTGGATCAGCCAGCCACCATGGAGGCCCTACTCCCAAGCACCGAAATGGTGGGAAGTGGTAGAACTACGCACACCCAGCCTCAGGGACAAAGTGACTCCCTTCCTCTCCTAATGTCTTTACAGGGCTACCTCATTTTACCGGACAGGAAACTTTGCTGTCGATGAGCTGGAGTTTTTCTGTAGATTTAAAATGTGTTTGACTATTTCTTCCAAGGAAGGAAAGTCCTTTCTCTCCGTGTCAACCAATTTGCCCAGACCACAGCAGGTCCACAGGGGAGCCGGGGTGGCGCTCCAGGCCACTCAGGTCTCGACCCAGGCTGCTCTGGTCAAGGCCATGGTTCCCCTTCCGCTTGGACCCTGGGAGAGTGCAGCAGCTGCATCAGGAAGTGAGGGGCCCCTTGCTCCGTATCTGGATCCGTACCTGGATCAAGTTTGGGCTCTGCCAGTTGCCAGCTGTGGTCTTAGGGTGAATCTTAAGCTCTCGGGGTCTCTAAGGTGCCATCTGTAAAACACAGTCAATAACACTTCTCAGATAGGATTGTTGTGGGATTCAATATGAGATGGCCTATTTAAAGAGTTAACACAATGCCTGGTGCAGCCATTGCTCAGCAAGTGAGAGCTCTTACCATCTCCCCCTCCAGGCCTTTCTCTAGCCAGTCTTCCTGGCTGGTATCACTGGGCAAGCCTCTTAACCTCCCTGAGCTTGGTTCCCTTGTCTGTGGAATAGGGGGTCTTTTCCTCAGCCCCACTAACCACTAACAAGGCCACACCTGACACTGGCACCCAGCCCCCCGGGCTGACTGAGACCACCCTGCAGGCCACCACTGACATGCACAGAGCGGGTTGGTTATTGGTGCTGAGTAAATCCTTCCACCATCCTTTCTAATGAATTGTTTTTGATCCTCAGAACTTTGTCAGCGAGCAAGAGCAATGCCAGGAGGTCTGGAGAAAACGTGTCATCAGTGCATTTCTAAAATCGCCAGCAATGGTGAGTCACAGCTCTGAGAAATGCCCTGGTTTTGTAGGATTGGGAGCTCTGGGATCACCTGGTGAGCTAAAGCTGGAGTGGATCATATGGGTGGGCTGCGCTTGGTTTGGGGTGGCCCCAGGGTGGTAGAACTGGGGAAGACAGTGTCCGGCCTTCGGTTGGCTGCCTTCTCCTTCCATTCCTTACCTATTCACCTCTAGCTTTCCATAGTTCACTGTATGTGTTTTCCGTGTAATATGTGTTTGAAAAATATGTGTGTGAATGGAGTCACTGCTACAACCAATGTGTGATGGCAGCTGTGCTGGGCAACGTGGCAGGGCAATGTGATGCTTTGGACCTGGGTAGCTTTCCCTTACTCCTACCTCAACCTGTCCTCTTACTAAATTGGACTTTCCCCCACTATCACCTGCTGGGGCCTTTGTGTCCAGAAGGACTGGACCATATTTCAGAAGGCCCAGTCTCTCTTGTGTTTGGAATATCCCGAAAGTGATCCCAAAATCAGATCCCAGGCCTTGGGGGTCCCTGGGATGAAAGCTTTTATATCATGGTGAGATGTATGGTCTTTTACAGATGAAATGTGAATAAAGGGAACATTGTGGGAAGCCTTAAGCAGCTCATCTCCAAGCACTAATGTCCGGAAGCAGCAGTCAGTGGATAATGTTGGACTAAGGTGGGGGGTCAGCAGCCAAGGGGCTGACACCTTTCCTTACCTGTACTTACCATGTCCTAGCACACACTGTCCACCTCCCACCTCTCCTCCCATGACGTTTCCTGCACTGCTGCATGCCAGCACCTCCAGCAGTGCCTGACACACAGTAGGAGCTCAATAAATAGGCACTGACTGACTAAGCAGGTAAATGAGTGAAGCGCCGGCTCCCAGATACAACTGGCCTTCTCCATTCGCCAGTGGGCCCGGTGCCCACCTCATTCTCCTAAGGCACAGCCCTGACATTTTACTCCCAGGGACAGCTCTAAGGGCCACCCCTCTTTCACCCCTGGAGCACACCTACTGCTGTGGGGGCCAAAGTGGGACAGTAGTGCTGGAGCCTCTGCCCAGGGCCTCTGCTGCTCTGGCAGGATGAAAACTCATAGGTTTACTGCTGGCAGGGAAAGGAGACACCATCAGCTATATTGTTGCTCTATATCTTCCGGAAATTAACCACCACCACCTCCCCCAACACACATCCTACCTGTTTATGCAACAGAAGTGCTGATGGCAACAGCAGGTTGGCAAGAGAGGAAGTATCATGCTCAGGGTTTCCCAGAAAAAGGGATGTTTCCTGACTGCACTGTAAATCTGCAGGTCAAGGTCTAGGCCAAGCTTGGTCTAATGATGGCCTCCTTGATTGTTGAGATTTCTGCCCTCGTTGTATGAATAACTGCATCTTCAGTCAGCACAATGGCAAGGCCTCCTAACTGCTCTCACTGCCTCTCGCCCATCCCCGCAGCACCTCCTCTGGAGAGGTCCTTCACTGCACAGTGACTCCCCATTCCTGCAGAATGAAACAGAAGCTTCTGCTCTCTTGCAAAACCCTTTGTGATTGGGTGCCTGTTTACCTCTTGAATCACTCCTTCCCTTCTCACTCTGGAAAATCCAGCCAGACAAAAACATTTTAGGTTTCCTAAAAATACTAGCTTCTGTTTTCCCCGTGGGCCTTCCATCATGTGGGTGAGAGAAAAAGGGCTGAACTCCCCCTTTTATAATGAACCCACTCCAATGATGACATGGACACACTTACTCTGCTCCTAGGGCCTGATCACTTCTCATTTAGGCTCCACTTCCCAACACTTTTGCATTGGGGATTGAGTTTCCAACACATGAACTTTGGGGGACACATTCAAACCATAGCACACAAAGGAGATATGACAACAGAATGCAGTACTTCACCCTAGATTGAAGCCAAGGGCTTTATTAGGTCATGAACGTTGGAATATGGATGGCAAAGTAAACATTGTGTCAATGTAAATTTAAGAAGCTGCGACTGTACTAAGGTACTATATTAATAAGAGAATATCCCTATCCCCAGGAAATGCAAACTGGGATTATTTCCAACTAAAAAATTTAAAAACTTAAAAAGCATGCAGATGGAAACCTGAGTGGCAAGTATCTGAATGTTTGCTCTATTACTCTCTGTATTTGTATGAATGTTTAAGAATTTTTATAATTAATATGTCTTTTAGAATTTAGGCTGGGAAAAATTGGCCTCCTTGGCCTGATCCCAGACCTGATAAAATAGTACATAGATGCAAATGCATGTACCGTAGTGTTTTCCTTTCAAGTGGCTTCTAATTTTTCTTCTGTCTGGTTTTCTACATTTTCCACATTTCCTATAAAGCTACATACTTATGTAATTAGAAAATAAAAGTTTTGGCCGGGTGCAGTGGCTCATGCCTGTAATCCCAACACTTTGGGAGACCAAGGCAGGCAGATCACGATGTCAAGAGATCGAGACCATCCTGCAACATGATGAAACCTTGTCTCTAGTAAAAATACACAAAAAAATTAGCTGGGTGTATTGGCGTGCGCCTGTAGTCCCAGCTATTTGGGAGGCTGGGACAGGAGAATCGCTTGAACCCGGGAGGTGGAGGTTGCAGTGATCCGAGATCGTGCCACTGCACGCTCCAGCCTGGTGACAGAGTGAGACTCCGTCCCCAAAAACGAAAAAAAGAAAATTAAAGTTTTATTTTTACTTTATCTTATGCTTTAAGAACAATCTCCAGATATCCCCCTTAGATTGGTTGGTGCTGTCCCTATCCACATGTGGAGTTTGCTAAGTGGTGGCGGCCTCAAAGGAATGGCTTGTTTATCTGGTCGTTCATCCAGGGAGCAGGGTGGTCTCCGTGCTCTCAGACCCCAGCAAGCCACCTGCGGGAGCTCTCTGGAGCTCTCCTGGGCCACTGTGCAGCCCTGGCTCTCAGCCCCACCATCTGGCACTCTCTCTGTCAAGCTCTCTGCTGCGGGACGTTTGCTTCCCTGCGGCCTGCTGCCACCCTGGAGGATCACTTCCATCCCCGGGCAGCAGTGAAATCTTGATGAATATGTGTGCAGCGTGGGCAGCGGCCTCCAGCCCTCACAGGATAACTCAATTAAACAGACAAGTGCAGTGAATCCAGGTCATTGCACCTGTCAGGGGGTCCTGGGAAGTCCCCTTCAACTCCACTTAGAGACAACAGCAGAGAAGGGCCCAGCAAAGTCCATGTTCAAGGGGGACACCAGGAGAAAGACCTTCTGCTCAGGCCTGGATGAAGGAATCGTGACTCTAGGTGGTGTTTGCAGCCCCCCAGCTATGAGAGAAATTTACACAACTCAACATACCAAACAGACAGTGGCAGATTTTATTTTACAACACTGGCCAGGAGAAATAGCACATTAATTTATTTTTAAGGTACTTTTAAAACTTTAAAACTTCTTCCTCTCTAAATAAAATTAATTTGACTCTGAACTCCTACTTGCCAGAGTACCAGGAAAATCAGTCCTGGGCTTTGTGGGTCACACAAGAATTCAAGTGTGGGAGTTGGAGAGGAGGAACCACGTTTTCCTCTTTTGGGGGTCTGGGGCAGGGTGTGCTCCTGCTCTGTGATGAGCCATTATTTCCTCTACAGACCCTTTGTGCAATGTTTAAAAGGTGGCCCCCAGCAGTGGTAGCTTCCAGGACACAGTTTAGGAGTAGATCGTGCTTATGTCGGAAGAAAAGTGCACCCCTCTTCCAAGCGAGAGGATTTCCAACCTTCACTCAGCCCAGAGCCTCACACAGGCCCTCTCTTCTCTGCACAAACCACACAGCAGCACGCTCTGTCCTTGCTATCAGCCCAGCACCGGTGTCAAGCTTGAGATGTCGGGGTCTTTACGAGCCTGGGGACCTGGTGCCACCTCCCTAGGTGCTTCTAATAGCAATTCCTTTTGAATATTGCAAGGAAGGGGCCACCAACCCCAGGTTCCACCCTCAGCAGCCCCCTCTTCATTGCTCCTCCTCTTTGGGGGACTTCCCTGCATCCCTTTTTATTGGGACAATCCCATAGAATTACTCTTCGTGGGCTTCAAGAAACACAAGGTTGCCCTCTGTTTTCAGGGATTAGAGAAGGAGATGGCAGCATCAGTATTGCAGAAGTGTCCGATATTTCTTACTAACTCGTCCTGTTATGTGAACAGCTGAAAAATCTCAAAAGCAGGCAGTGGAGGTGGTTTTAGAAACCCATACTCCAGTTCATTCCCCTGGCACATTAAATGCAGTGAATTCTGAACCAAATACATCCTTTTCCTAAAGCCCCTCCTCTTTCTGTCCCTCACATTTCTCTCAGTGCCTCCACCATGCTTGTCACCCAAGCACAGCACTTCAGTCATTCTTTTCTCCTTTCTTCCCTTCATTCCCACACCTAGTGGGTGCTCAAGGCCCTGCCAGAGCCTCACAGTTGCTCTCCAGGCTGAGTTATACAACAGCCACTTCGCTGGTCTCTTCACCCCCAGAGCCACCCCCTATAGTCCCCACTTTCTCCAAAGGTTCAGCTTTGATTATGCCGCTTTCCAATTCCAAACCCTACAACTCTCTTTATCTTCCTAATAAAATCCAAATAACCATATGCAAAACAGAAACGCCCTCTCTTCTCAATATCCAGTTTCCATCTGATCTCTCTCTGTTTTGATGGATGATGGACGCTCAGTTCCATTTCATGATTTGCCACTCCCCCAAACCACTCTGAGTGTCTCTGTCTCTCAAATCTTTTGTTTCCTCTGGGTTTTTTTCCTTTGACTGAAAAGCCATCTTCCCATAACTCAGTCCGTCAAAAATCCTACCCATCCATCAACACCCAGTACCAATATCACCTTCTCCTTGAGGCCTTCCTTGATTTCCTGGGGACTCTTTCCTCCTCCAGGCTTCCTCACTGCTTCATGCGCTGCCCCTGCTGGTCCATTCCACACACTGATTTGTACTGTCCCTTGGGTGCACATCTCATCTCCCTTAAGAGGTCGTGAAGTCCTCATTGCCGAGGCTTCTCATGCTCACTTTGCATCTACCCAAACCTTAGTCAAATGCAAGAATGAATAGCTGAATATCTATAAAGAAGTTCATCTCTGTTCAAAGTAGATGAAGTGCTAATAAAAATACCCCCTCATGCAAATTGCTATTAGCTGTGACTGCTGGGGATTAGCGGGTGGCTGTGGCAATGCAGGGTGCTGGTGCAGGGCTGGAGAAGAGGAGTGGGTGGAAACATGAGGCAGAGACAGAATGACTGAACATACCAGGAGAGGGCAGAAGTGGTCTGGGTGACTGGGGTTCGGGCACCATTACAGATACAGGGAGGTGGAGCAGGCAGTTTGGAAAGAGGAGTTTAGTTGGAGTTTCTCTTCCTGCGCTCTTTGCCAGTTGCCTTCTAGGTATTTGATAACTCAGTGGAACCCCGAAGGGTGGTGTTGGCAGAGAAAAACTGCTGGGTCCTGGTCTCAGTTTCTGCACTAAACTGTCTAAGCAAAAGATCTGGGGATACATTAATACTTGCTATTCATAGGAAACAGACTCTAGAGATCCTTGAGAACAGATGAAAAGCTACCCACTTTTCCTACCAAGATTACCCATTTAAAAATGCATTGAATTCTCCCAGCTTCCTATTTTGACTGATAACTGGATGGCAGCGTATCTTTAACACCTGCTACCATGCCACTCCCTCCAACAATCATGGGCAGCAGCAGTCAACAGTCGTGAGAGCAGCCCACCCTGAAATGCACTGCAAGAGGGGAGTGAGGATCTGGAGCCAGCAACCCAAAAGCCACCCTGAGGAGGGCACCCTTCCCAAAGTTCTGTCTTTTCCCAACCTTCAGTAAATCAGGAATCAGCTTATCTGTGTTCTTGGCATAAATAATGACTTGACTCCAGCGTTTTCATTCTAATATCCTCCCACTATTGCTCTAATTTTGAATTATTTTCTCCTTTGGGACCCTCAAGTTGAGTTTTTTTTTCACTCAGCTCTTTCAAACTGACTTTCTAGATGGAGACTCTCATGGTATCAGAAGCCAGAATGTCGCACTCTGAGTTGCACTGGAATTGGTGCTCAGTAGACCAGAGGCAGTACAGTATTAACTAGTGGTGGTCACTGCTGTCAAGCTGCTGCCATCGCAACAGTGGCATCACCCGAAAGCTCAGCCTCTGTTCCGGAGAGCTCCAAAGACTGAGGGTGGGTAACCAGATGCCCCAGGAGGCAGGGAGATCAGGTGAGAGTGGGGCTCCCCGATTCCTGACGGTAGCTTGGGTGTCCTTATTAGGACCGAGGGGTAAAGAAGGCCTCATGCCAGTAACTGCTGATGACTTCCATCCCAGTGGATCCTACAACCTAGCCCAACCCCAGCACCTCACACCACGTTGAGCAGACGACTTTAGGAAGCCCCTGAAGATTCTCTAGCCAGCTTACAGAAACAGGCTACTTCACGATCACCTGGGAGTTGCTTTTATTTTATTTTATTTAGATGGGGTCTTGCATTGTTGCCCAGGCTGGAGTGCAGAGGCGGGATCATGGTTCACTACAGACTTGAACTCCTGGGTTCAGGCGATCCTTCCATCTCAGCCAGCCTCCCCAGTAGCTAGGACCACAGACGCACCACCACACCTGGCTAATTTTTGTATTTTTTGTAGAGACAAGGTTTTGTAATGCTGCCCAGGTGGGTTTGAAACTTCTGGTCTCAAGAGATCCACCTGCCTCAGCCTTCAAAAATGCCAGACAGGTGTGAGCAACCATGCCAGGGTGGGAGTTGCTTTTAAATGCAGATTCCCAGGTGCCATTTGTCTGATCCTGGTTTGTGAGATCTAGAGCGGCCATTGAGACCCTGAGAGTCATGGCTCTGAGGTGCAGTGAGCAAAAGTGAGCCTCATTAGACTTCGAGCAAGAGTGAGCCTCTTTAGCCCTAGACCTCAAGCAAGAGTGAGTCTCATTAGACCTTGAGCAAGAGTGAGCCTCATTAGACCTAGATCTCGAGCAAGAGTGAGCCTCTTTAGAGCTAGACCTCAAGCAAGAGTGAGCCTCTTTAGACCTAGACCTCAAACAAGAGTGAGCCTCATTAGACCTTGAGCAAGAGTGAGCCTCATTAGACCTAGACCTCAGGCAAGAGTGAGCCTCTTTAGACCTAGACCTCGGGCAAGAGTGAGCCGCATTAGACCTAGACCCCGAGCAAGAGTGAGCCTCTTTAGACCTAGACCTCGGGCAAGAGTGAACTTCATTAGACTTTGAGCAAGAGTGAACTTCATTAGACCTCGAGCAAGAGTGAGCCTCATTAGACCTCGAGCAAGAGTGAGCCTCTTTAGACCTTGATAAGAGTGAGCCTCATTAGACCTTGAGCAAGAGTGAGCCTCTTTAGACCTTGAGTAAGAGTGAGCCTCTTTAGATCTTGAGTAAGAGTGAGCCTCATTAGACCTCGAGCAAGAGTGAGCCTCTTTAGACCTAGACCTCAAGCAAGAGTGAACTTCATTAGACTTTGAGCAAGAGTGAACTTCATTAGACCTTGAGCAAGAGTGAGCCTCATTAGACCTCGAGCGAGAGTGAGCCTCATTAGACCTCGAGTGAGAGTGAGCCTCATTAGACCTCGAGCAAGAGTGAGCCTCATTAGACCTCGAGCAAGAGTGAGCCTCTTTAGATCTTGAGCAAGAGTGAGCCTCTTTAGACCTCGAGCAGGAGTGAGCCTCTTTAGACCTCGAGTGGTGATCTAGAGAAGTGAACTCACTGGATGAAGCCAGGGTGCAGCCTGAGAACAGGGCCAGGGAGTAAGGCTGCATCCACATGGGAGTTAAGGTGTAGAACAGTCTGATCTCTGTTCAGAGACCATGAGAACCACAGTGTATACCTCACCTGTTGTTTTCTCGATTCTTCATTTGATTCCAAAGTAGGGGCTGAAATAAAGGGGAAGCCTGGGTCTCCTTCCCTCAGGAATGGAAAATAATAATAGTAATGATAATGGCCAGCATTTATCAGTGTTTATTATGTGGCAGACCCTGCGTTTAGTGCCCTACACAGATTATGCGGATTATGACATTTGATGATTTTGGTAAGTCTGTTAGGAAAGTCTTGTAATCATGCCCATGTTTGCAATGAGGACATTGAAACCTCAGAGGTTAAGAGTCCTGCAGTCCATGCTGCAGGTGGTGAGAAGCGGAGTGGGCTGTGTCTCAGGTGGCCTGGCTGCAGGTGGTGAGTCTTTACAGCCTCCTCCAGGTGGTCATTAAGAATGTTCTGGCCCTGGCCATCTCTCTCAGCCCTGGTGGGAGGTAGTGAAGGGGAGGTAACGTTTTGCTTCTCCACTCTTAGGGCTTTTCAGCTGGGCCTGAGAATTAAACTCACATAAGACAGATTAACAGGAGAAAAGCACACTAATTCAGTGCAAGTTTTACGTGACACAAGAGCCTTTATAAGAAGTGGAAACCCAAAGAAATAGCAAAACCCAAATGCTTTTATACTTGGCTGAACAAAGAGAGGTAATTGCAGGAAAGGAACCAAACTATGTGGGGAGGCTAAGGGAAGATAAGAATGATTTTGACAAGATCTGTTTGTACAGAATTCTCGTGGTCTCAATGTCCCATCCTTGATGATAAGAATGGTGCTTTTCTCTGGTATAGGGAGGACATCCTCTATGTGGGGCTTTTATTTCCCACTTTTAAGAAGGAAAAGGGGAGGGTCAGGGCACCTTTCTTCCATCTGCTATTTTTTTAAGTGCCTTTAGCTCCAAATAGCCTTTATGCCACAGCTGCATAGTTTGGGGTGGCATATTCTGCCACGCTTCAGTAGGGAGCTTGGGTGACAGGTGCCTTCTTGGGGACTGCTCCATTTCTTTGTATCACTCACTGCCTGGATTATATATGTGGCCAGGTGGCACCATCTGCCTTAAGCTTGCAGCACAGGGAAGGATTTTCTGGAATCCCAATCACTTTTTATCATCCTTATAACAAGCTCCAAGGTCAGAAATACAGAATGGGATTCAGCAACCCCTTGACTGTCTGTCCTTTGCCAGCAAGAAATTTCTTCCTTGACCCCTACTCTAAGTTGAAAATTAAAACAGATGTGGCTAGAGTAGATTAACTGAAATTCTCTCTAATTCACCACACCTGCCAGCAGCACTGTGTCACCCGTGACCAGCAGGGCCCCAGAGCAAAACAAAAATGCAAAGTACCTTGTTCAAAAAGCAGGAAAGAAGCACTGTTCAAGGGACTAAAATATAAAAAGCTTTTTCCTTTCTTTTGCAGTCTCTCTTTTGGCCTTTTTATTTGCTATTTAATGTCATTTTTAAGTAGGGGGAAATCAAAATGTGTAATTATTAGTATATATTTTATCATTCATCTTAATTTTGTGTAATGCCAGGTTTAAATGCAACTGTAAGAGCATTTAACTCATATGTTGAGTCACTGAAGTGACACAACTTGTGTTTCATCGCTCTTATACGTATTTTGTTTTTACTGGAACATTGGAAACATTGTACAAAACTAACAAGTCTTCATTTGCTTCTTGATATGGGCGCATTCTGCCCCCATTCTCCACCTTCTGCTCACAGATGGGTGAGGAAGGTCTGAGAGGAAAAAGTAGACTAATTTAGGGGTCAGAAAGGGGTTGGTGGGGTTCCTTGGTGATTCCTGTTTCTTAGAACATCATTGCCTTCTGTCTGCATCTGAAGCAAGTTCTGGTTCAAATGAAAGTATATCTTCTCAGGACTGTCAGCCCCCTGCTTACTTGGTTGAAGACACAACACGCTTCCCTCGTATTGGCTCCGAGTCTCGCAGAGTAAATGTGAATATTGCCGGTGAAGAGCAGCAGACGCGAGCATTTCACAGGCTCCCTCTGCTCACACGTATGCCTCACTGTCCTGTCCAACTTCACTTACAATACACGATTTCGAGAGAAATTTATTTAGAATTTCAAGATGGCAACAGAAGAGCGTCAAACCAGATGCTGGGTCCTCCCAAGCATGGGGCCGTTAAGTTGCATGCCTGTGAAGCTGGCTCTGGTGATAGCATTGTATCCAACTCAGGGATGTTTTGAGGGGAGGAGTGAAATTGGGGCAAATCACTCTGCGTGCCTGCCCGCATCAACATTTCCTGGAGGTGAAGGTCAGGATGGGCATGGAGGGCAACTTCTGGGGTCTCTTTGAGAGAGGGGCAGACCCTGCCCTGTGCACCCTACCTGCTGTGGGTAGCAAGATCAGAGCTGGCATTTGGTGGTGTGCACGTGAGGCTCCCAGCTGGAGGCACTTGCAGCCTTAGATCTCTTCTCTAGAGAAGACAGATTCCCAGATAAATCCTAGATCTTTGACAATTCAGAACCGCAAAGGACCTTGCAGATGAAGCCAGGTACAGTGGACGCTGTATAGTATAGAAAACCCAACTCAAGCTGGCTAAAGTAATAAAGGGGATTTATTGGCTCCTATACATGACAAGTCCAGAAGTAGTTTAGCATTAAGGGTAGTATGATTCCATGGGTGACGAATGTCACTGAGAACCCAGTTTCTTTTCACCTCTCCTCTTGCCTCTTGGCATTGGTCTCATTCGCAGGCTGGCTTCCCCTCATGGTGGCAGGAAGGCTGCCAGCCACCCCTGGAGTGATTCAGTTCCTCACCAGTGGCCAGGAAGGGAGAAACCTTGTTTCCGGAAGTTTTGTCAGCAGAGTGAGAAAGCTTTTTCCTGACTCTCAGTAAATTTCCCAATATAAGTCATGAGCCCACCTACTAATAACATATCTGGTAAGTGGGGCTCTTCTGGTTAATTGAGGGTGAAACTTAATGCCCTTTTCCATGGCCAGGGTGGGGTCAGCTTCTGCTAGAGCACATAAATGGCACAGGAGAATGGGGAGGTTGGGAGGTGGTGGTACCTGAAAATAATTGAGGTGATGACCTAGAGAGGAAGAAGCAGATGCTGCAGAAGCTACCATGACGTTCACTCAGAGATCCTCTGTCAGCTCTCAGCATGACAACGGGACTCAGCAGAAAACACAGATGTTTGATACTGTCAACACTCTGACAGTGGGAACTGGGGGGCAGGCCTACCCAAGAAGCATTCAAATTCACACTTTCAAAAAAAAAATTACTGGCCAAGCAAAACTTATATCTGCAGTCCGTTGAACAGATGAGAAAACCAAGAAGCAAAGTGGGGAAGTAATTGCCTAATCATAAAAGTTGCCCCATACACTGAGGTCCTCATGCATATATCTGTCACCACCTTTTACAGAAGAGGAAAATGGTTTCAGGATGTCAACGAATTTACCCAAAGCCACATGGCCAGTGAGTGACAGGGCCAGGATTTGGACCCAAGCCTGTGTAGCCCCCATTCCTTTGTTCTTTCCCAATGTCTAAAAGTTGAATTGGTGGCATTAACAGAAAGAAAAACCCAAAGTCAGTTCAAAGCTCTATTATACTGTGTCAGCAAGAAGTTTTAGGAGCCCACCTAATGTCATGGGCTATGGAATATATAACCAAATGAATGGAAAGGGAAAAAGATTTTGTGAAGCAAATACTTAAAGTGATAAAGTGAGTTGTCAGTGAATTTTATCCAGGGAAGAGAAGAACCATCTGCCCTGGGTACAGGAGCCCAGGAAGCACAGGGTGAATCCTGCCCGGCTCAGTGGATGCCGGCAGCTTCTGGCGTCCTGGCACAGGCACAGTGGCAGTTTATAAACTCCTTTTCTATAAGCTGTCAGACTTGGAGAGGTCCTGCAGGAAATCTGGGCCTTGGCATCAGCAGAGTGATCACAAGAGATGTTCAGCTCTCTGAGAAATGCAAGTCTTGGCTTGCATCCACTGTGTGGGAGCCCCAGGCGAGCTGCGACCTTCTCCTCCTGTCTGCTGACTTGCCTCTGGAGAGAAAGTCAGGTTTCACAGGATGCTTAAGAAACTGCAGTAAAGAGGAAATGCAAGGGTCTGTGTGTTTCTAACTCAGTGCCTGCCCCTTCTTCTCCTTGCAGCCTGCTTCGTTTTTGTGCTCTGCGCTTTCCTGGCTCTACCTCTGTCCATGGCCTTCATAGGTAAGCTGCCTGCCGAGCTGCTGGACACCACAGGTCAGCCAGGTTGGGGCATGGACCCAAGGCGTGTAATCTCTAAACATTAAATATGTGCTTAAGAAGAACTGGCCAGCCCGATGATTCCTAGACACCTATGTGCCATCTCAGAATGACTTGGTGAAGATTTAAAAAACACACATTCCTGGGCCCCACGCTGGGAGATATCAGTGCAGTATATGTGGGTGGGAACAGACACCCTCTTTTAGAAATCTGTCCCCAGATGATTCTGATCCCTGTAGCCCAAGTTTGGGAGTGACTGGGCTAGAGGTTTCCCAAAGTCCTTTCCCAGTTCCTATGTTCCCTTGTGGAAGCAGGATGCGAGCAATACAAAAAAATGCACCTGGCGCTAGGTGACATATGGGTACTCTATACATTTTTTTGCTGAATGAATGAATATTTCCATAAATCACGTATATTAAACAACCTCATAATTCAGAAGTGTGATGTCTAGCAGAGGTCAGGGGAGGGGCAGGATGGGGGAAGCTCCTTGAGTAGCTAAGAATTGTTATCACGTGTCAGTGAAATTAATCTCATGCTCCTGAACACTGCTAATGGGAGCCCCTGAGGCCCGCGTACAGGACCTAGCTACCCCTATTTACCTAGAAGCCCAGCATGGCCTGGCACAGTGGCTCACGCCTATAATCCCAGAACTTATGGGGCTGAGGCAGGCCGAATGCTTGAGCCCAGGCGTTTGAGACTAGCCTGGGCAACATAGTGAGACCTTGTTTCTACCAAAAACATTCAAGTCTTGACTTAAAAATTAGCTGGGTGTGGTGGCGTGCGCCTGTAGCCCCAGCTACTCGGGAGATTGAGGTGGAATGATGGTGCCACTGTACCTCCAGCCAACTCCAACAAGAGTGAGACCCCGTCTCCAAAAAACACAAAAACCAAACAACAAAACAGAAAAGAAGCTCAGCAGGCCCAGTGTTCTAGGTCCAAGCTCACAGCATATTGGAGCAGTTGTTGCAAAACAACAACGAAACACCCAGTACCCTAATTGCCTAATGGGTAGGAGCCTTCCTTCCAAGGTGATGAAAATGTTTTTGAACTAGATGGAGGTGGTAGTTGCACAACATTGTGAATCCACTTAATGCCACTGAATTATTCACTTTAAAATGGTTTATTTTGTTATGTAAGTTTCACCCTGCCACTCCTGCTGAAGCCACAGTACTAAAAATGGAAACAAAAACAGTATCCTTAGATCTGTAAGACATGAAAGCTAACAGCCTGACAGGAAATAAAAAAGAAGATAAGATTTTAAGGTTTGCAGAGAACTAAAACAGCTAAGTAGTCTGGGGCCATTTAGTGTAAGAGTGAACAATTCAGTCACTTCAGTAGGCCCTGGTGCTGTGATTATTACAGTGCAATTCAAAAATTAACATTTATCATGTGGCTCTGTTCTTCCAAGAAGAGTTCACAAGATGTTAGGCGTACCCAGCTTAGGAAGTCAAGAATACTCTCCAGAGGGCATTCTATGCAAAACCTGTAAGGGAGGAGAACCCTAGCCTTTGGACCCTCAGGTTAGTTATCTTTCTTTTTCTTTTCTTTTGAGACAGGGTCTCACTCTGTCACCCAGGCTGGCATGCAGTGGAACGATCTCGGCTCACTGCAACCTCTGCCTACCCGGCTCAAGCGATTCTTGTGCCTCAGCCTCCCAAGTAGCTGGGATTACAGGCGCCCGCCACCACGCCTGGCTAATTTATGTATTTTTAGTAGAGACAGGGTTTCACCACGTTGGCCAGGGTGGTCTTGAACTCCTGATCTCAAATGATCTGCCCACCTCGGCCTCCCAAAGCGCTGGGATTACAGGCATGAGCCACCGCACCCAGCCAGTTATCTTTCAAATGAACTTAACTGCAACAATTCATCCACCAACAAGGCTGCATAAAAGAGAAAAGACCTCACAAGCCAATTCCCATGGATATTATATTAAAATCACCACATCCACTGCAGAAAGAGGGTTTTGGAGGTCTTGTTGCTTCTAGAGCAATATTGGTTATAGAGTTTGTGTTTGGGGTGATGAAAACATTTTGGAAATAGATAGTGGGGATAGTTGCACAAGATGATGCATGTAATTATGCCGATGAATTGTACACATAAAAATGGTTAAAATGGCAATTTTTGTTCAGATATTTTATCACAATAACAAATATTTTAAAAATCACTACATCTGGTAGTTGTTATCAACTGAACTAGGGAGAGATCTAAAGCCAAAAAGAATAATCGCGATACTGCAGATCAGACAAGAAAGAAAATCTAGAGTTTAGAAAGGTCCTAAGCAGTACGTGAGAACCAAGGGGGAAAGACGGCTTTTATTAAATTTATTAGGATTGTTTTAAGCCATCTGTGCACTGATTGACTCTCCTGTGAACAGCAGCTGTTTTTATTCACTGGGAATGAGCAGATATCTAAGCCATTACTCAGTGTTCATTTCACAGCTGGCTTTTGAATTGAAAGGCGGTCCATGTCCAACAAATTTGGCACCAAGTACTTAAAGGTCTTTGTGTGAAAAGGCTGTGTTGAGACTTGGAAAGTATTTCCATTTAATAACAAATTCGGCTACACATCAGACATAACTAAAAGACAAGCCTCCATAGGTTGATGATTGGATCAATGTGTATATTTGACTAAATTCTGTTTGGGCTCTGAATTTATAGCTCTCTGTATACCTAGAGAATTTTGTTCATTTCAGTGGAATATGGTGTAGTCATAGAAAAACAGTTTACTCCCTCTGCTTAAGTATCAGGCATTTATAGGGAATAAAATGTCAAATCAAAGCTAAAAGTCTAAATGCCATTTAAACAGGAGGCTTTGGTTCTACAGTAAGAATTCCCTTTCTTGGAATCTGTTGACAAATGTATTAGCCAGGGTAACTTAACTGTGCTGCAGTCACAAATTAACCCTGGAATCCCAGTGGTTTAACACTATAAGGGTTTATTTCTTGCTTATGCAAATTCCATCATGGGTCAGTGGGCATGGGGACTTCCCAGGCAATGTGATGACATAATATTCCAAGCTGCTTCAATCTTGAGAACAATCCATCTCCACCCATGGCTTCCAGGTGATCAAAGCAAAGGAAGCAAACAACGAATCATGTATCAGTTTTTAAATGCTTTGGCCTGGGCTGGGCACAATGGCTCATGCCTGTAATCCCACACTTTGGGAGGCCCAGGCAGGAGGATCACTTGAGCCCAGGAGTTTGAGAACAACCTGGGCAACATAGCGAGCCCCCTTCTCTACAAGGAAAAAAGAATTAGCTGTGCATAGTGGCACATCCCTGTGATCCTAGATACTCAGAGGCTGAGGTGGGAGAATCGCTTGAGCCTGGGAGGTTGAGGCTGCAGTGGGTTGCAACTGAATCATGCTACTGCACTCCAGCCTGGGCAACAGAGCAAGACTCTGTCTCAAAAAAAATAAACACATGCTTTGGCCCCAAAGTGTCCCACAGCCCACTGGTCAGAACTGGTCACACTGCCTTGCCACTCAACAAGGGAGATGGGCAATGTGGGGGGGCACATGCTGGGCAGTCGGTGTCTCCCATAGCAAAGGTGTCTGTTAGAATTCATCTGGAGCTTGGTCATTTGAGCCAGACTGGTCCTTGAGGGAAATGGGCATTTCTTCTTTATATTTTAAATAGACACATTATATCATTGGTTAATAATAGGTCTAGAGAACAAAGACCTGAGAAAAGTAGACAGAGCATTGCTTTGGGGAGAAAAATTACCGTTAAGAAAGGGTAGGCGTCTGGGCAGGCTGGCTTGGTAGTACTCTGTATCTGGTAGCTAAGGATATGTGAGCACACGCGTGTTTCCCAGCGTGGGGTCCAGTGAGTGACATGGTCAATGGTGATCATATGGTGACTGTGACTAACACAGCAGAGGGCTCGCTACACAAGGAGGAAGAGCGGCTCCTCCCTGCCACCTGGTCCCTGGAAACAGAGTAGATGAGAACCTCATTCACAGAGTCACATTTTGGAAATGTGACTCATAAATTAAATCTTATTTTAAGCATATCAAGAAAACTGTATATTTAAAGGGATCCTTTGAATTCTGAATCCTTGAAAACTTGAGTTCTCATACACTGGCTATTCAGAAAAGCAGAGTGCAACCCATAGCCAGTTAATACCCAGAAAAAAGGTGTACTGACACCTGGTCCCTGCCCTGTCCACGGGAGTATTTATCGCCACTCCGCTGTGAGAGTGAGTTCTGCAGTGTCAATCCACTGAGCATCCTGGGGATCAGGTGACTGGTGAGGCTGAGCAGATCCCACAAGCATATGGTTTGCATGTTTAACATGTTGGCTTTTGAAGGTGTTCCACTCATCTTCAGAACCAGGCTTTGTGCTCTTGAATGTATTTCTCTCAATCATCTTCTGTTTGCCCTATGCAGGAATGAAATTTTTGGAGGACTGCCCTATACAGCCCCTCATACCTTTATATTTGCTAGTGGGTGGCATTGTCGGCACCTTAAAGGTAAAGTATCTTTATCTGTTGTTTGTAGTCCTTGTAGAAATTTAACTCACAGCCATCCTGGAATGCACCTGTTATTTGCCTGCCATTCACAGGGGAGCCAAAACAACTTCCCCCTAAGCGTGGTTGCTGAAGTGATGGGGCTGGCTCCAGAGACACA
This sequence comes from Theropithecus gelada, assembly GCF_003255815.1. Taxonomy (NCBI): domain Eukaryota; kingdom Metazoa; phylum Chordata; class Mammalia; order Primates; family Cercopithecidae; genus Theropithecus; species Theropithecus gelada. The sequence goes on along the minus strand of NC_037685.1, from coordinate 82,733,093 downwards.
GATTTTTCCAGATGCAGGGCATTTACCCAGGGCTGCGCTTCTTTGCAAGAGCTTCCTTCTTGCTGTCGAGTTCAGTGTGCTAAGCTGTGGCTTTGGTCTGACAAGAGTTGATGCAGAGGAGTCCCTGACTGCCAGTTATGCCATTGAATTCAGCCAGTGAAATCATGGTCTTTCTCTGCACTGCTGCTTTTAAAAAGCTTCCTGTTCAGGCAGGGTTTGCATTTGGTTAAAATATCTTTGATTTAGCAGTTCCTATTTCTGCTTTTAACTATACCTCCTAGTTCTCAATTGACTAACATAGGATTAATTGGCTGCAGTTATCAATCAACAATTAAAGTATTCTTATGCCTGGGGTAGGAGTGCTTCTCTGTGACTCTGTAGGTTATGTAGTTAATCTGCTCCTGGGCTGTATTGACATTTGTTTAAACAGAAAAAGCAACTGAAGAAGAAATATCAGGGGCATGCATAGCGTGCAGTTGTTTTCAAGATCCCTAGCCCACAGCAATGTTACACCTACCAAGAGAAGTTTCGGTCAGCCTCCATCTATCAACAACTCTTCCCAGCCTTCCAAGCCCACCTCACCACTTTCTGTGTCAAAGCCAGAAACACAAGCATCCATTTCCCCAAGATGGTTCCATAAAAACAAAGCCGTAACACAAGAGAAAAGTGAGTTAAGAGTGCCAAGTGTGAACTTTTATTCGGAACCACCGTTGGGTTTCTTTGCCAGCTGCCTTCTGGTGCTGGGATCTTTGGAGCGATCCCGGCCAGTGGAGCTGGTCATGCTGTTGATCTAAGACATCAAAGGAATGTCTTGAAAATTGTTCTTATATGCAACTGGTAGCCACAAGCTCCACTCTGTTGTGGGAGACGTCTGATTTGGGGCAAACCTTTGGAGGCTTTTGTGTCTGAGGTAACCTCCCTGATAAATGCCCCTATCTCCTAATAGCAGTCTGGTGGGCAGTGTCCTAAAATGTACAAATACACACGATGGTCCCCATCACAGTATCCCCATGGGATCTACCTGGGACGCTGTTCAGCTCCAAGAAAACCCAAAGGCTCTTGGCTCAGCGGGGCCACATTTTCCCCATGGCCCCCACAGTGTTAAGGGAAGGCTCTGACGGTTTGAGTGCCACAGAGATGCTTAAAACAAGGGCAGCGTTTTTAGCAGTAATTACCTCTGCCTCTCCTGTTCTCATTCGACTACCTCATCGTGAAGCTGCCCAGTGGAGCTTTCCTTTAGAGATGCTACTGTCCGTGGGGTCTGTTCCTCTTAATAACAGCAAACTTTTCCTTTCTGAAAGCCAACCCAGGACCCAAAGGTAATTTATTTTAATGAACAAACTAAGGCCCTAATAAGCAGCATTGATTTTTTTGCCCTGGCAATCTAAAACCGTTTGAAGCCAAATTAAATTTTTGTGCTCATGATGGCAAGGTAATATACAGTGAGTCCATAACCATTAGAGCAGCGGCAAACACGATTAGAGTCCCCAGAGGCAGAAGTTTACCTGTAATGATGATGGTTCGTATTCAACCTCAAACCTGCTGAGGGGGCCCCAACATCCTTCCTGAAATGCATCAGATAGCTTCACAGTATTGCACTCTATGGAGAGAAACGAAGAGATGTGAGCTGACATTTCATGGAGCTACCAAAAAGAACTGAGGGTTATGAAGATCAGGAAATGAATTAAGTAGGCTGTGACCTGCTTTTTAAAAAATAAAATAGAAAATTAGAGTGCCTAGTAAGTTAAGTATTGTGTGATACTTACATATGAACATGTGTATTTGGGTGAGTTGACCGTATAATTTATCATCCTAACTGGGACACTTTTGAGAGTACAAAGCAGCCCTAGTAATCATCCTGCCAGAACAACAGCATAAACCAGGACTTCTCTAAGCCAACAAGGACATGCAGTTACCCAGTGCCTAGGACTTGGCATAAAATGTATTCGTTACTGAGGGTCGTGTTAAAAGACAGTTTCCAAAACATGGATTCAGTGACCATCGCCTACCCTGCACTCCCCTCATCTTCGCACATCACCCTTCCTAGTGGCAATTGCTACCCTGGTGAGCGTGTGCTTTTTGCTAATGCCATGCTGATGACTCTGCCCTATTTGGAGCTCATTCAGTCCTCACCGTGCCCCTTTGAGGCAGGTACTTGCTTCAGGAAGGATTCTTTGACTACAAGGAACAAAAAATCAGCCCTGGCTAACTTAAAAGGTCATTGATTGGAAGAGCTCACAACCTCAAAGGTTAGTGGGAGAGAAGGGGGCCAGGTGGCTCCAGAAGGTCTGGGCAGTGGGACCCACTTGCCACGGCTCTCTCCTGGGGCTGGTTCCTTTCTCCTGGCATCATTGTAGCCGAGAACCAGTCCTGGGAGGGCAGCCAGATCTGTGGACATGTGGTGGGTGGGGGAATTCCTCCAAGGAATGGGGCCCTGCAAGGAAGGGAAATGCATCTGAGTGATAGAGACTTGAGCTGGATTCTCAGTTCCAGCTTACAGTGAGGCAACAGCAGAGCTGGTGTTCAACCTGGGCTTTCCCAACCACACAGCCACGGTCAGCCAACCTACTACCGTCAGTTGGTTTTTTCCCCCTACCCTAAACCCACCACCCTTCACCTTTGCCACACCACTCCCCCTCAGAGAGGACCCTCGCACCTCTCCTTGTGCATAGGGGTCCCAAGTATGCCCCTTCTTCCAGGATGAGTCAGCTCTACTGTGGGTGTCTCTCTGAAGTCCCCTAAGGTCTCACTTTCCTTTTCTTATGGAGATGTTCTGCCTCCTAGCCAGGCTGCAAGTCTTAGGAGTGAACCCTCCAATTTAATTTCCTCTGATTTAATCATCGGTGTACTGTGGTGTAGACAGTGGTCAAAGAGGTGTGGATCACTGCCTTTCTCATTCTCTTACTCACTGTGGATCTCACTGAAGTGACTTAACTTCTCTGAGCCTTAGTTTCCTCATTTGGGCAACAGGGATAATATGCAGCCCCAGGCGAGGATGGACATTAAAGATCACATATACCAAGCATTGAACTAACCACCCTCTTTAGGTTTGTAGCTTTACATAATAACTCTCCATTGTGGAAAATCAGAGAATGCAGATAAGGGCAAAGAAAAAAAATCAAAATCATCTGTAAATTTCATCACCCAGAGAAAATCGCTATTGACATTTTGGCCCAATGGCTCCAGTTTTGGTCCTGCGCCCATGTTTATTTAGTACCTCTTGCCTCAGGCTGGGAGAATTCATTGAGATAATGTATGTCAAGCACTTTGCTCAGTAATGGGGTCTATTTTTGTACAACACCCATTCCCAGAGTCACTATCACCTCCTCACGGGTAGCTCCCAGATCTCCGCCAGGAGTCCTCACCTGTCTCTGTTCACCTCCAGTCTCTGACTCCGCCCCCTGCGGGCCACTAGCACCTGCATTTCCATCCAGAATTTTAAATGGAACAAGTCCAAACCTGGAGTCATCACCCACCCAAAGGCATGGCTTGGGGTTCGCTATTCCCATCTCTCTGTCTCTTTATTTTATCCTTGCTTCTCTTCACAGTTTGGAGCCCACTTAGCTGCATCTCTTGGCTCCTGCTTGCCCTTCCATTTCACTCAAGCTCAGAATCTCTCCCCGCCTCTGCCAGTCAGCTACATCCTCCGTCATCCAAGGATTCTTTCTAATGCCCTGCTCTCCAGGGTTAGGGGTGCCATGAGCGTGGCCTCGGGAGAGGTAGGCAGCTTAGGAAGCCGGAGAGAGCATATACACAGGCCAGGCTTTCAAAAACATCGCAGATCAAGTTGCTAGGCAGAGAAGACGGGGAGCTGCTAAGGGATTCCTTAGCAAAGACCACCTGTGTCCTTCCACCGCTGCATTTCCAGGGGAAGTGTGCTCCCCTGTGACAAAGGCATCTGTGGCCAGTTAGAGTTGGGTGGGTTGTGGTGCTTTGTGTAACCAAGTGGGAGCAGAATTTCAAAGGTGTGTCAGGCTGGAGTCAGGGATCATCTGCCAGGGGCCCAGATGGTCTTTGTCCCCCAAGAGTATCACTCCAAGGACAAGGGTCTGTGCTCTTGACTTGAAAGGCGTATAAGGACAAGAGAGACAACACTCTCAGTCCACAGCCCCACTTGGGAATTCCAGATGCCTGAGATGGGGAGTGGTGCAAACTTCCAAGAAGAGAGAAAGCAGGCTGGGCGGGGCTGGGGTGGGGAGGAAACGGCTCACAGTACCTGGATTTGGCCAAGCCTGTTACATGGCCTGGAAGTACCAGGGAAAAGTCTGCTGGGGGTTTCTGCCAAGAGAGAGGGATCTATTTCAAGGCCTCTAGCATGCGGACCAGGTGTCATTTTTACGTTATGTGTGGGTGCAAATGTGCTAGCACAATACAGGGGAGAGTCAGTCTGAACCTTGATGCGGAGACAAGTCACCCCAACTAACCCCTTGTCCAAACCAACTCACACATCTAAAAGGAAGACGCCACTGAGGATGCTGGCGACGAATTAATGCCTTCATTCTTGCCAGTTTTAATTCTCATTCTTCAAATTAAATTTTGCTGCTTGGTGGCATTTCTAACTCAGTGTGTGCACTTTTCATGACACCTTCCTCTCTCTCCTCTTTCTCTCTCCCCAACACCCCTGCCACCGCTACCTTCTCTCCCCTCTCTTCCCCTCTACTTTGCTGCTCTGCCCTGCCACCCGGCTCCCCACCACGCCCCAGGTGTCTCTCCTGTTGTACGACTCCACCAGGATGAGGCGGCTGCTGTCCAAGGCGGTGGTGATCGATGATGACGACGATGACGAATACCCCTGGAGGCAGAATGCGCACAGATACTACATCCACCTCCTGCTGAGCCTCTTCCTCTTCCTCTGGTTCATCCTGGGAAACTACTGGGTCTTTTCTGTGTACCTGCCTGATTTTCTTCCCCCTTTCCAGCAGCCTCAGGACTACTGTGACAAAACCCTGTACCTCTTTGCAGTTGGAGTCCTGGCACTCAGTCACACCGTGCTGGGCTTGCTCCTGCTGTGCAGCGGCTGTGTCTACCTGTGCTCCAGGTGGAGACTTGCTGCCGACGAAGACTGACAGCTGCCTTGTCCAGCATACCATGTATGCATGTGCACACGTGCGCGCGCACACACACACACACACACACACACACAGGTTCAGGAGAAGGGCATAAAGGTAATAAAATCTTCCCTGAAGGCATTTAAAAAGCCACCCAAACGCACTGAATATGATAGTGGACTAAAGAAACTCTTGCCTTCCTAGACATGGGGAAATCACTTCTGCTCTTTTCGGAGTAGGAATTTTGTTCTCACAAGAGTTTTCAAAGTGATCATTGTTTTTGAGGGGATGAAGTGTGAGAGGCAAAGAATGGGAGACCTTTTCAAATCATAGTGCCATTTCAATGACTGGTGCAAGAACATGGTTGGTTGTTGCTACTGCTGCTGTCATTCAGTCATGGTCACCTTGAAGTGCACAGACTTTCAAACAAGATATATCTTAACTTCACTCACTATGATGACTTTTGTTATTAAAAGGAAAAAGACACTCTTTTAGTGACTCTAGCTGCCTTTTGGGAAAGTGAAGGTGCAGTCTCTTCCAGCCATATATCAGATGGGTTTGATGTGATGGGTGGAACATCCCAAGGTCAGCTGTAAAATCTGCCAATGTCAAAGCAGTCGCTTCCACCTAGGGGGCGGGCTGGCCTGCTAGCCAGGCATTGCGGAGTGCAGCGCTGTGTGCACCGTGTGCCGCTGCTGCAGGTTCTTTGCTTGGCCTTGAGTCTGTCTCTGCCCCTGGCTATTTGTGTACCTCTCTATGATCTGCGGCTGGCTGGGTGGCATAAACCAGTTTTGTATGTTTCTGGACAGGTTGCATGAGTTGGGTTGCCGTCAGTGTAGCTGTTTTTGGTTTCTGAGCTTAACTATCAAATAATAGCTCCTCAACCTAATGACCAGTTAGGCTTTGGAAGCCTTTTGTAAATTGAGATGTCTGGAAGTCCAGGATGACACCAAACAGTGACCACTAACCTTCCCTCTGGCTGCCGCTGTGGAGAGGTGAAGTCCAGGTCTGTTGTCAGTGCTTGCCGGGGAGCCTCTTTATGAGCAAAGTCCCACACTTAGAATTTTGTATGAAGACGCTGTCATGAATGTTTCTAGGGCAATGCCCAGGGGTGCGTGGCACCTGCTTAACTGTGCTTCTCTCAGCCACATGCATAGCCTTTCTGTATATTTACACACCGCTGAACTGTGTTTATTTTTTAATTTTTTAATTTTTTCGTTCTTTCTCATCAAACCAATCCCTGAGTGGCCATGAATGGAGGCACCTCCCTTCATCAGAAGTGTCAGCTCAAACCAAGAGGCTCATTCTTCTCCATGGCTTTAAGAGAAAGGCCCTGTGAATCCCATGGGGTCTTCCCATTTCAGTTTAGAAGCTCTCCCCGGGCAGTCACCATTGGTCCCCCTTTCCTCCCAGGTGAGAAGAAAGTGCTTGGTGTGCCATCTGCTGGACAAAGGAGGAACAGCCGTTTTTTTGCCCCTGTCTCTAAGGGCAGTTTCTGTTTTCATTTTCACTTGAGCCATGACAGAAGACCAGCGGGTGTGCAGTTTGCAGATCCCACCTCACCTATGATGCCCGATTCTATCCTCACTGTGTCCCATGTTGCCCTCTCCGTGTCTGGGGAGAGTCTGTGGGCTACGATACTGGGGTGGACAGGGGTTCCATGGGCTCCCCTCCCACCCTCCTTTCCCCAGTCCATGACTCTTCAGCCACTCCCAGTCACTTAGCCAATGCTTGGACATCTTGAGCAGCAAAGATCTGGGCCCAGGGACGCCTGCATGACTCCCACATGAAAGCCTCTGAGGCTTCTGTTGCGAGGGCCTTGGCGAAGGCGGAAAGAGCTGTGGACAACCATAAGCATGAGGATTTCTGTTAGCAGATGGCAGGTACTGGTTAGTGCTTTGGATACATCATTAGCTAGGTCTCAAAAGTTGGACATTCCCAGTTTCTGGTAGGCATGAGTATCACCAGAGTGTTGCAGAAATCCTTCCCAGAGGGCGTAGTGGATGGAGTGAGCTCATTCTCATATGCACCCCCCCAGCCCACCCCCAGTTGCAATGGAGAATATTAGTCATAGGTCCTAAATAATTGCTAAAATCTGGACTATATTTTTGGCTTTCAGTTTCCTTGTCACCAAAGCAGTAAGGAAGAGGTGATGATCTCTTCCCATAAGTCACACATCTTCCCTGGTTTGAGGTTACAGTGAGCTATGATTGCGCCATTGCACTCTATTCTGGGTGACAAAATGAGACCCTATCTCTAAAAAACAAAATTACCCCCTTCTGGAGAAACAGGTTAGATCCGAAAGAAAATGTTCATGTGCATTCATTCATAGAGGGGACACTGAGTGGTTCAGTGGGTGACATCTTCAGCGCAGCAGGCTTTGAATGATAACTGACTAAGACCTCCCTCAGGAGATGGTGAGATGGTTATGATAAGGCACATTTCAAGAAAGAGGCTCTGGGGCCAAGGCAAATGGTCTATAACCATGGTTCTTTGAAGTCTGGCTTAATCCAGGGATGACATCCAGACTGTCTAGGAAGGGCTGAGCTGCGTGCCCTTTAAGTGATCACCTGTTAGTATAATTTCACTCAGCTGGAGGTGAGTGTAAGAAGTTCCTGGTTATAGAAGAAGTTAGAATCCTTGGCATGGCCTGAAGTAGGCATTCCACACTGATGTGAAATGTGCTGTGTATACCTGCAGAATGAAAATGCCCATCTAAGACTGGCCCAAGACCTGGGCAGCCTTCCTCCATGGGAACCCGGCAAGGCAATGGGAAGTGGACATGGGAGCACCTGAACCTTCCGGAGGCTATGAAACCTCAAGGGAACAAATTATGTGGCAGAGAGGGATGATCAGTTCTTCCCATCTGAGAAAAGACTGCAGCAAAGATCAACTCTATGTTGAGGTCATTTTATCTGCTACATCGGGCATCATGCTAAAAACCATTCTTTGCCTGAATTTGTATAAATGACAGTTGAAAGCTGTAAAAGTGGGACTGTTTCACGGAAGTCAGCCACACCAGTGGTTCGCAAACCTTGGTGAACCCTCAGAGCTACCCAAGGACTTGTTTGCAATGCAGAATCACAGCCCCCAGAGACTCTGACTCGTGGGGCCTGGCTGGTTCTGATTCTCCTGACCGGAGAACCACATGTGTGCACTTGGGCCACACATACAGCCTGGACTGGCTTATGTCAGGCCCATCTTGGTTGTCACCATGAGGACAATATAATGTTTCCAGTACTTCGTATTATTTCCTTCTCTTTTAGTATGAGAAGTGGCCAAGTGGTCAATAGCTTTCATTTTTGTGTAACTGAATCTTGTGCTTCATTTCCTTCTGGGCATTTTTCATTGTTGATGAAATAAACTTTGTTCAATTTGTTCCCTGGTGTCTTCCTTGAATACCCCGGGGGAAGAGAATCCTCCAGTCTTTGGGATGCTTCATTTGTTCTTTCTTCCAGTGGGATTCCCGAGAGTAGACTGTGTCCACAGAAGCAAATTTTTCTCTCTAGCAAATTTTGCTCCATAAAACTCAAAACCCTCAGGTGAGCAGATGAGTCTATAGTGGAGATTTGAGAAAAACGATCTAACACAAAATTCTTCTTAGTAATCCTAGTGATAATTTATCTTTTATAAGTATAGAACTAATAAGACAACTAATCTGTCTTTTCTAGAGACAGAATTTCAGTAGTTCACTTTCAGGTTAGCCTAGCATCACAGCAGCTAAGTTATCTTGGATATCCCAGGAGACAGCATTTTGCCATTGCAAGCAGAAGAGAAATAAGAGAGGAGTGTTTCCAAATACATCTGTTGTTTTATCTCTCTCTCTCAATCTCTCTCTCTCTTTTTTTTTTTTTTTTTAAGAGATAGGGTCTTGCTCTGTCACTCAGGCTGGAGTACAGTGGCACAATCAAAGCCCACTGCAGGCTGGGCGCGGTGACTCAAGCCTGTAGTCCCAGCACTTTGGGAGGCCGAGACGGGCGGATCATGAGGTCAGGAGATCGAGACCATCCTGGCTAACACGGTGAAACCCCGTCTCTATTAAAAAAAATACAAAAAACTAGTGGGGCGAGGTGGCGGGCGCCTGTAATCCCAGCTACTCGGGAGGCTGAGGCAGGAGAATGGCATAAACCCAGCAGGCAGAGCTTGCAGTGAGCTGAGATCCGGCCACTGCACTCCAGCCTGGGCGACTAAGCGAGACTCCGTCTCAAAAAAAAAAAAAAAAAAAAAATGCCCACTGCAGCCTTGACCTCCTGGACTGGGGTAATTTTCTCACCTCAGCCTCTTGAGTAACTGGGACTATAGGCATGCCACCATGCCCAGTCAGGTTTTTTTGTTTTTTGTGGGTTCCTTTTTTTTTTTTTTTAAGAGATGGGGTCTCACTATGTTGCCCAGGCTGGTCTCAAACTCAGCCTCAAGTAATCCTCTTGCCTCAGCCTCCCAAAGTGCTATGATTACAGGCATGAGCCACCTCACCCAGCCCTGTTGTTTCCTCTAAGACACTTCCTTCCTTTGTTATACCGGTCAGCTTTTAAAACTTACTGCATTGTTAAGAGAAGTAAGCTCTGTTTCATAGGCAAGGGAAAAGCAACTGGGGCTTGCTGCTGGCATTAAGAGTTTGCACACACAGCATGTTCCCAAAAAGCCTTGTGACTCAAAACATCCCTCTGTTCTGATCACTTCCTACTTACCCTATTGGTGGGGGAGGGGCTCTGTCCCAAATAGTGGGAGAAGCCCAAATGCACCCCTTCCCCCACTGGACAGATGAGATGGACAGCAGCTTATTAGTCACTAGACTCACTGCCTGGGCGAGGCGGACACAGCATGTTATGTAGGGCCACATGGGGCTTGCACTTGGGAACAGAGTGGACCTGCAGGGGCCATGACGGTCATGCCTTGTAGTAACAGGAGGACCAGGTAACCCTGTGTTCCCATGGGAGGAGTTTCCTGTCTTGCTTGAGTAATTTCACAGATGGGCAGTGAGGTGAAACCCATTAGGCTGGTGCCTGGGTGAGGGGCGGTGACTGACAGGGGACTGGTCAGGTGGGAGACCTTGCCTGCTGGGTAAGGGGCATGCCTGGTGAGGGCAGGGGAACTCACAGTTAAGCCCTTGGGCCTCTGTGATGCTCAGAGATGTCAAGGCCGCCCATAGAATTGTAGGCCTTGGAATACAGCCTCCTAGAGCCACCTCTGCCTTTCTTGTGCCTTATTGCCTGGGTTATCTAGTCCTGGGTTCAAATCTGTCTTTGAATTTTCTCAAATTCTCAATGCAGGAAGGGAGATGTAATCAGTGATGAGATATACATTGTCCATGAAGTAAAAAAATGAAAAAGTCTTCTTGACCACCATCAGGAGCAGATCAGAAGCCTCGCCGCCTGCTTACCGAGAGCAGGCCGGCACGTCCTCTTCTCCAGCCTTCCAGGGACTTTTCCCACCGTTGCAAAACTCTTGCCGTCTGATCGGACTCATGCAAACTGATGTTTTTCACTCTTTGTATCTTTTTTTGAGTATTTCAGCTGCTATTTAATACAATGTCCTATAGCCTGTACCTTTCCATGGCCATCAAAAAGAAAACAGAAGAAAAACATTTCCTACATCAATTTACAGTTTATACATTTGTTTGTAAGGAAACCAGTTTGGGTTCGATTCCCAAGTCACTGGGGAAAGGGGTTGAAACCCAGATTCCCTTGGGATCCCTTCTGTCAGCCCAGCGTCCCCGCCCACCCCCAGCAGCAGGTGCTGGTGCTAATGGTGCACACCTGCACCCTTTTGTGGGGGCCGCCTTGGTTGACTGGAGCCAGCTGCTGAGAGTCCCTCCGCCCCCTCGCAGTTCACCCCACCGACAACCATAGCTAAGGACTGAGTTGGGGAAGAGGGAGGAAAAGCCCAGCTTGTTTCAGGGCAGGTCAAACTTGAGGCGTTTATGCTCCAGAGCTGCCCGTGGGATCAGGTGAAAGCAGGGCTTCATGGAAAGCCACATCCTTTCCCAGCGCTTCCCTTTTCCCAGTGCTTCCTCCCTCACCCTAGTTCGTTTCTCCCGAGACCACACCCTCAACACATCCCTTATTCCAGAGCTTCATCTCTTCTGCTTCAGGGAAGCTGGCCTAAGCCTGGATTATTTCTCCGCAGCTGGAGGCGTGACATAAATTACTAGTATGTCCCCTTTTACAACCCTTTTTATTTTCCTAAAATGACCATTTTAAAGCTTTATTTTTATTATAAAAGTGATACATGCTATGGCTGGAAATTCAAATCATGTCAAAGAGTATGAAATAAAAAGTTAAAAGATTTGAAGCCCCCACACCCAACTCCCGGTCCCCAAAAAGGTACCCAGTGTTAATTCTGTAGTATCCTTATGGAATGTCTATGTATCGTTAAGCATAAATATATGCACTTTTTACATAAATTATGTCAGACTAGGCTGGGCATGGTGGCTCACCCCTGTAACCCCAGCATTTAGGGAGGCCAAGGCGGGTGGGTCACGAGGTCAAGAGATTGAGACCATCCTGGCCAACATGGTGAAACCCTGTGTCTACTAAAAATACAAAAGTTAGCCGAGCGTGGTAGCAGGCACCTGTAGTCCCAGCTACTCGGGAGGCTGAGGCAGGAGAATCGCGTGAACCCGGGAGGTAGAGGTTGCAGTCAGCCGAGATCATGCCACTGCACTCCAGCCTGGGCGATAGAGCGAGACTCCATCTCAAAAAAAAAAAAAAAAGAAAAGAAAAAAAATTATGTCAAACTATTCATATTATTTGGCAACCTGCATTTTGCTACTTCCTGGATCATGGATTTCTTTCCATTATCAGTGCAGAGCCTCAGACATGACTAATACATATTCATAGGACTCATTTTAAGAGGCACATCCTCTGTAACTGGCCTGGTCTGTCACTTCTGTGAACCAAAATGGGAAGAGCAGTAATGTGAAATTGTGTTTTGACAAATGAACAGCTGAGAGGTCAGTTTGAGAAACCGTTTGCCATTATTCCTCCCATCATGTACCTAAGTAGGGCCCTGGCTGAACCGGGCTCCTGGGGAAGTTCATTGCAGGGCCTTTGGATTAGGCACATGACGCACCTGAGGGAGACTCACCTGGACGCGATGACGCATTGAGCTCCTGAGAGGAGAGAGGTTGATTAGGGTAAATGCTCTTCTCTGTGCTCCTCAGGAATGTGAGAGTCAACAAAATCCCATCATCACCAACGAAACCATTAAAAAATCCCAGCACTTTGAGAGGCCAAGGCAGGTGGATCATGAGGTCAGGAGATGGAGATGATCCTGGCTAACACAGTGAAACCCTGTCTCTACTAAAAACACAAAAAATTAGCTGGGCGTGGTGGTGGGTGCCTGTAGTCCCAGCTACTCGGGAGACTGAGGCAGGAGAATGGCGTGAACCTGGAAGGCAGAGCTTGCAGTGAACCCAGATCGCACCACTGCACTCCAGCCTGTGCGACAGAGCAAGACTCCGTCTCCAAAAAAAAAAAAAAAAAAAAAAAAAAAAAAATCAAAGCCGCCTACTTAAGGACCAAATTATCCTTCCAATATCATGTGATTGTGTGAATACCTACAGCTGAGATATATTCAGCAACAGATACAAGACGGAAGCAATACCTGAATATTGCAGAAATTATAACATGTATTTTAAGTTACATAACAAAAATTAATAATGTACCACAATGAGGTACCATCTCATACCCATCAGGATGGATGCCATTAAATAAAAAAAGGAACGAACTCCGAAGATAACAAGTTGGTGAGAATATGGTGAGTCGGAGCCTTTGTGCAATACTGGAGGGAACATAACATGAAACAGCAGCTAATGGAAAACAGTATGACAGGTCCCCCTAGAATTAAAAATAGAATTGCCATATAACCCAGCAATTCCACTTCTGGGTATACACACAAAAGAACTGAAATCAGAGTCTTAAAGAGGTATTTGCACACTGATGTTCATAGTAATATTATTCACAATAGCTAAGAAATTGAAGCAATCCAAGTGTCCATCTATGGATGAATGGATAAACAAAATGTGGTGTATACACGCAATGGAACACTATACAGCCCTGAAAAAGAGAGAAATTCTGAAACTTGCTACAACATGGATGAACCTGGAGGACATGACGCTAACTGAAATGAGCCAGCCACAAAAAGGCAAAGTGTGATTCTACTTAGATAAGGTCCCTAGAGTAGTCAAATTCATAGGGACAGAAAGTAGAATGGTGGTTGCCAGGGGCTGGGGAAGGGGTCAACGAGGAGTTCTTGTTTAATGGGTACAGAGTTTGACTTTGGTAAGATGAAAAAGTTCTGAAGATGGATTGTTGCGTGGCAATGTAAATGTACTATTGAACGATACCCTTAAAAATGGTTAAAATGGTAAATTTTATGTTGTGTGTATTTTACCATAGTCAAAAATAAAAATAAGTATTCCTCAGTCCTCCCAAGCCTCCACAGTTGCTCTATATTAAATAGCTGGCCAGTGTGGGGTCATTTGGTCATTCTATGCATACGCAGGGCCATGCTGCAAACCCAGTCTCACTCTTAGTGACTGCAGTGCTCAGCACCCAGCTCTGAGTGCCACAGGCTTAGCGGGTTTGGGAGTGGGAGCAATGCTGGTAGAAAAACTGTGGGAATTATAAGCTACCCCGTCACACCCAAGAACAAATCAACCAACCAAAAAAGGGGAGGGGACAGTAGTGGAAATTTCTAGTCCCACAAAAGTTACTAAAAGAAGAAACAAGGAGACGCCACCATGGGACACATCCCTCACCCTTCCAGAGAAGAGGTTAAGCGTGTGGCGTCTGAACCCAGACTGTCAGGCTGGGATCCTGGCTGTGCCCCTTTCCAGATGCATGTGATCTTGGATGTGCCACTGAAACTCTCTGTGCCTTGTTTTCATTTGTAAGGAGATTAAAACAATGCTTGGCACATAGTAGGTGAAGCATAAGTATTTGTTAAAAGAAAATATTCTTTATTTCACCCTCGTTACAATGCTATGAGGACTATATAGTTATGCTCCTCTGTAGAGGGGAAACTGAGGCTCACGGAGGTAAAGTGTCTTTTCTGAAGATGCCTCAGAGCTGAACGTGGGCCTTCTGACACTCTATCCCAGTTCTCACCTTGTGTCTGCATCCCTCTCCCGCCTCTATAGGTGGCCCTTCTCCTGAGGCCAGCAGTGGGTGTGAGGTAGTACAGAGAGCGTGGGTAAGGCGAGCTACAACCACCTCACCAAGCAGCCTGCATGCTCTTGCGCTACTCCTGCCCCAGGCACCACTAGAGAAAGCCCACGGCTTTTGCACTCAAAACAGAACCTGCTTATCGTAAAACGGAAGCCCTGGAAGCAGGCTGCATGAGAGTTTAAGACGAACACGAGTCCCGTTTGTGGAAAATCACTTTCCCCATCAACTTGGCTATATGAAGGCTAACCACCCTGGCTTCACTACTGCCCCACTTTGGACCCATCTCACTGCCAATGTCTGCAGTCCTTGGAGGGTGCACAGGGCTGGGGAAAGAAGGGTCTTCTCTGCGTGTTTTCAATCTAAGTAAGTGATTCACGCACATGGTACAAAACTCAATGGCACAGAAGGCATTCAATGTAAGCTGGGTCTGTCTCCCGCCTCGGCTCCCCACTGCCAAAGTTCTGGCCAGAGGCCCACGCTGTGATTAGTTTCTTGTGAAAGGAAGGAAACCCCTAAATCAAATTGATTTGTTCGGTAGGAAGTTGGTTCAGATGGGCAACAGACAGCCCTGGGGCGAGCCAGTCTGTAAAGGATGATGGGCACCAAGGGACACCGGGAGGCAGCCGGAAGGACCTTTCTACACGGTGAGTGTGTCAGCTGTGGAGTGGGGAGGAGGGCAGACTGGTGTCTACCACGTAACTCTTCCCTGGGCTGCTGCTCTCCTCTGCTAGAAGTGAATGCCAGAAAGCAGTCGCCTTGGGTTTCTGATAAGGCTTTTGTGATAGAGGCTGGGATGCCATGACCCGCCCCCCACTTCTTGTCATTAGGAAGAGCTCAGTTCCTTAATCCATGTACAGGCAGGGTCAGCACCTGTGCATGGTTCACACTGAAAAATAAGGATCAGCATCAGAGACCTTCTTCCCCACTCTCTGCCTCATCCTCTCTTCCTTTTTGTTCCTTTCCCTTTGCTGTCATTTCCATTCCCCACCCCCAATTGCCCACTAAACATGTACATGAATGGTGCCTGACTTCCTATGAGTTTACAATTTATAGTTATTCATCTTATTAACTAAGTGGCTTTGCCAGGTAAAATATTAAGGTACCATTACCATTATGACCTTGTCTTCCATGATCTCATTGGCAGCTGGTGTTGCCATGACAACTTGGCTAGAGGAACTGGTATGAGCTTCAGTGGAAGGCGATATGAACACTGGTGTGTGTGTGTGTGTGTGTGTGTGTGAGAGAGAGAGAGAGAGAGGATACAGACTTCTCATCATGTATATCTGTTGTGCAGAAAGCCATGGATTTCCACACCTTCTGCTTCTCCTTCCAATGTGGTCAAAATTAGCCTCAGGGATCTAAATCAATTGGAAGGGAACTCTGGAGGATGATTTCTTTGTTTGGCTTTTTGAGTGGCAAATTGGAACCAGGAACACAGAAGAAATATTTTAGTGGCTTTCCACCCATGGGAAATGAAGCAATCCTACCCACTTTGACGTTTCTCTTAAAAGCACCCTGGGCCTAACTTACTTAACATCCGTAATTTTCTTATTAGATGTATAGAAAGTTGGAGCTAAAAGGAGCCCCGGATGTCACCTAGTCTGGCCCTTTTTTTGTTCAGATGAGAAAAAGTGAGGCCCAGCGGCTGACTTGCCCCCATTTAGTATGGTGCAGCAGGGAAGGTGTGGACTCTCGAATCGTACTACCTGGCCTCAAAGCCTGGCTCCACCGTGTATTTACTGTGACCTGAGTCAAGTCATGTAACCTCTCTCTGTTTGTTCATCTATAAAATGGGGATGATAGCAAGAGTAACCATATGGATCAGTGTGAGAATTAAGTGCTATAATCCACAATGCTTGGCACACTTTAAGCCTTCTATACATTTTATCACACGGGTCACACAGGGAATAACTGGCAGAAATTGGATTAGAATCCAGCTCAGCTGACTCCAGTTAAACCGGAAGATTCCTCTATGAACTCCATACTGCCCTTTGTTTCTTTGTGTGTGTTACTTGGCATCCAAGTGAGAGCGGAAGCTCATTTTGAGACTGGGGTTGGCTTTTCCTAAGACCTCCTCTTTAAATGTGTATAATGTATACACGAACTACCTCATGGATGCTTGATTGGAGGCTAACACTGGACACCTCATGCCCTCATTGGAACCTTTCTTGAATGTACACTGTGTGGCTGTAAGCATAGGGGAGAAAGGAATGAGAAGAAAACTTGAGGGAAATGAACACTTCTGATCACTTCGTATGAAACTAAGCTCTTTATAATGAATGCCTTTAATCATCACAACCACCCCACGCGGTGCGCATATTCATTCCCATTTTACACATGAAAAAACCAAGACTGAGGGCGTATGCAGCATGCTCAGGTTCACCTGGCTAATGCAGAGAGCTGGGTTTCCAGCCACACTTTTACTTCAAGGGGCCGCTGACACCCTCCAAGAGACGTGGTGGTTCAAAACTATTTCTCATCCCCGCTCTGTGAGCCAAAAGCCTATTTCCTGAGGTGGTCAGAGAGATTCAGAGCAGACTGACACCTTTTCCATCACTGACACAAAGAGGAGTGTATTAAAAACAATATGTAGCCCTGGGGATCTAAAATTTGGCTTTTCCGAGCCAAATCGGACAGGCATTGAACGTCACACGAGGCTGGGTGGTTTTACAAAACGCCACTTGTTTAAATTTCATCACTCTGTCAGGAATAACAGCAACGTAGTGGAGCCTCAGAGTCCTGTTCAGAGGGGCGAGCTGTTCTGGGGAAATTTATTTCAAAAGTTATTCTGAAGTAAAACTTGCCCACTGAGGGGTGAGGTTGGACAGTGATCCTATATCCTAGGTAATGAGGCTATGAAAGCAGCTAGTCTCTGTTCAGCTTATGTAAGTGGGACCCAGTCTCTGGGCGACTTGGGTAAACCGGTATAGAATTTAACAGGGTGACTAGCAGTGACAGCAGCAGTAAGACCCCCATTTCTAATGTGGCGTTAGGGCTGGAGATTAGATGTGGACAGGGGTGTCTGAGTCCTACATAGCGGGGCTGGAAGGGGGCTGGATTACTAGTCTGAGATCTGGGTTCACGCAGCAACCACACTTTTTTACTCACACTGTTCATTTGGGCTTGGGTGGAAGGAGGCTGATGAGGATTTGGGGGAAATCAAGGGGCTCTCCCTGGCACTGCATGAAGTCGCAGAACCAGTGGCAAAAGTTCAGACTTTGGAGACAATTACTTCTCGGGTGGGAGCCCCAGCCCTGCCTCTTGCCTGCGATGTCGCCAATCTGACTGCGCTTGCTGGAGACGGGATATGTGGCAGGGCACTGCATCCCCCAACACATGTAGGAACTTAGAGAATGCCAGTTATTACAATAACCCTTAACACCAATTCGATGCAGAAGTCTTTTAAATATCGTAAGCCTCGTCGTTTTATTCCACATGGTTTTCTAGGTAACCAAATTCTCGGAGGTGCGTTACAGGGCCATCTTCGCATCCCGGCCATGCCCAGCAGGACGGTGTTCTCTAAACGGCACTGATGCCCGATTTCAACCCCGAGGAGACTGCGGACCTCGACTGTGGCCCCCACGAGGGCCGGTCCGCCCTCACTCCACCCTCTGAGGCTGGGGCGGAGTCGACCGGCCGGCCCCGAGACCCCAAGCCTTCCTTGTGGAGCAAGGTCCCGGAAGCCGCGGCTCTTACATAACCGGGATGATGTAAGGGCGGGCCACTCCCGCGGGGCGGGACCGGGGCGGAGGCCGCGCCGGGAGCGCGGCGGGGCTCGGCGTGCGGCGCGCCCGCCATGTCCCTGTACCGCAGCGTCGTGTGGTTCACCAAGGGGCTGCGCGAGGACACCAAGTAAGGCGGCGCGGCGGGGCGCGGGCCCCGGGCTGTCACGTGGCCCGCCTCGGCGCGGGCTAGCGGGGTTGGCGGGGACGCGCCCGCGGCTCCTTCGCCGTCTCGCTGGGCCGACTAAGCGAGTCCAGAACGACTGGGGCGCCTGCCCTCTACTGGTCCGCGGCTGGGCGTGGGGCGGTCGCCAGACTCCAGCCCCTCAACGCCCGCGACCGAGACTGGCGCCCGAGGGGCGGGACTGTGGCGCGCCCAGGCCCAGGGCCGTCCCACTGACGTCAGGCGGCCCTGGAGCCAACGAGACTCCTGGGCGTCACCTCGGCGCCCTGCGGGGTGTGCTCCTGGAAATGTCTTCGTGGTGCTGCTGGCGGCGTCAGATAGGGCTGGATCTAAGTCGCTAGCCCAGGCTCTGTCCTCGTACCTTTGGGTGTGTTTCCTTTAAGAAGATGCGGCACCTGGACTGCGACCTTTGGCTCCAGCTGGAACTTTCCAGCCTGGGTCTCCAGCCAGTGTGGCCGTGCACCCAGTGTGTGCTTCTGGGGAACAGTGCGTGGTGCTTTTGTCGCCCCGTGATCACGCTCAGTGTGCCCTAGTTGGCTCTCCACCTCATTGTTGTTTTAAGAGGTGACAGGTTCCTGTGACGGAGGACAGATGGAGGTTTTCTCTTGGAATTGATTAGGCTAACCGTTGGTTCTCAACCCTGTCTGCACATCAGAATCACTGGGCGAGAATTAAAAGTACCCAGTTTTCAGGCCCCCGTCCCTACAGATTCTGAGTGAGTGGGTCTGCACAGGTGCCTGGACTGGCGTTTCATCCAAATCCCCCAGGTGATTCTCACCTCTGAGAGGCTTCTCCCGTCACTGAGGCGTTATCAGTTCCCACGGCAACCTGGCCAGCATTCCTAGGGGAGGTAGGAGTTGCAACTCCCTTCTCTTCACCCCACATCGTTTTGGGGAAAGTTCAGCTCTGCCTCAGGAGCCCCTGCTGCAGAGAATGGTGGGGAGTGTAGCCGTGCGCCCTGTCCCACTGTTTTTAGGGGAGTACAGTGGCAGCCTCTTTCTTTCAAAGGGGTGTCCTCTGGCAATGACCATTAATTGCTGGATCTTTCCACATTACACAGCATGAAAGCTTGCGTCAGTTTCCAAGCCGGGGTGGGCCCCAAGGAAAGCAGGCTGTAAAAATCTCTCTGAGGACTCTTTCTCTCTGTTACCCCACCTTGAGGGAAGGTAGAAGTGAGGCCAAGGGGCCCAATTCACCACACATTGGTGGGGGAAGGGAGGGGAGGGGAAGGCGGCTGGCAAAGTTAGATGGGTTTTCCTGCTCTTGTGGATTTAGTGAATGGGATAGAAAAACAACAACCTTATTTTGACTTCAGTGTGAGAGCGCAGAGTTAGAGTTTACAGCGTTTCTCTTGGCACAAGGATTTTTATAAAGCCTCCCTTTATTGGGCTCCTAGGCAGGAGGATCTAATCACTGTTTCCTCAACTTTGCTGAACCTAATAATTCCCTGGGGCAGTTTTAAACAGACTTCTAAACCCTGGGCAAGTGTGGATGGGTCCTAAGCAAATTCCATATTTGGGTAAATTGAGGGTGTGGGGAGACACGGATACCTGCCAGCTTCCCCCTCCCCATCCCTGTCACCTCAGGTTCAGGAAACAGTAAGTACAAATGCCCTCTCAGCTTGAATCAAAATCATGGGCAAGGCACATGAAACCGCAGGTTGCCAAGCAAGCAGTTCTGAGTCAGTAGGCAGGGCATTTCCAACAGGTTTCCAGGTGATGCTGATGCAGCTTGTCTGGGGACTGCCCTTTGGCACCGAGGCTGGGTGTTGAAGAATGGAACACCCAGCCTTTGGCTTCATCACCTACCTTCTGGTGACTTTGGGAAAGTCATGTATGTGTGTGTTTGAAAAAGAGAGACTGATATCTAGAGTTTGTGAAAATAAACTGCTTCCCCAGTAAGGGGCAGAGTACATAAAAGACAAGTCTTTTTAACAACAGATCAGACCAGGATGGAATTCTTGTATTAAGACAAGATCCAAGGCAGAGGACAGAGGGCGGGGACATGTCCTGCAGGCCAGGCTGATAACTGCCCGCCTGGCAGCACTCCCGGCATGGAGTTTGAGGAAGAGGTTTAACCCAGAGGAGCCACGCTCAGCAAACATTCGGATCAACGTGGAACCCAGAGGCTAATGGCCCCTCTGGCTGGGTATCACAGAGAAAAGCCTGTCAGCTTCCTGCCCCTGGAGAAGGGCTTTTCAGGCCTATTCCCTGTGGACTGCTTTTTTTCTGGCTCTATTGTATTTGCAAAGTTCTCACTCATTCCCCACAATGCCTCCTCTTAGCTAAGCCCCTATTCAATGACTCAGGCCCTTGCCTCTACCGGAAAAGTCTTTCACAGAGATTCCAGGGCTCACGTCTGTGTATGGGGGGAAAAAAATCTTCCAGTTTCCTCTTTGTAGTTTAAAATGCTCTCAAAGTCCCTACTGATTTGAAGACTTGGGGGCCAAATGGGCTCAAGTTTGAACAGGGAAGGTGCTGTCATTAATAGTGATAATAATCATGTCGTCTGGGCGTGGTGGCTCACACTTGTAATCCCAGCACTTTGGGAAGCCGAGGCGGGTGGATCACCTGAGGTCAGGTGTTCAAGATCAGCGTGGCCAACATGGTGAAACCCTATCTCTACTAAAAAATACAAAAATCAGCTGGGCGTGGTGACAGGCGCTTATAACCCCAGCTACTCAGCAGGCTGAAGCAGGAGAATCACTTGAACCTGGGAGGCGGAGGTTGCAGTGAGACGAGATTGCGCCACTGCACTCCATCCTGGGCGACAGTGTGGGACTTAGTCTCAAATAATAATAATAATAATGTCAACTGCTAATTATTGAGCTCCTAATATGTTCCAAGTGCTGTCATAAGTGCCTTACACACAGCATCGCATTTAGGCTGCCCAAGAGGTATCTCATATTATTCCCTCTCTGCAGATGAGGAGATAAGAGCTCAGAAAGATTAAGTCAACAGAAGTTTGCACAGCTAGTAAGAGGCTGAGCTGTGACTTAAATTCAGGTTGTTCAGTCCAAGCCCTTGTTACTGATATTTTTTAGTTTCAAGTCAACCTTTCAGGAAGGCTTTGGAAGAAGAAGTCTTGTTTGCCACTCGCAGCAGAAGCAGTGGGTAGGGTGTTCTCTAAGCTGCCCTGCGTGTTCTGGTGAGTTACAGATGGTGAAAACAGGAACATTTTTCTTGTTCTCTTAAGAACATCTGGCTTGACTGAAACAAGTGGCAATGCCTGCCCTGTGGCAATGACTTTCAAACCAAACCCAAGCTCATAAACATCCTTTGGCCACTTCCCCGAGTTCCAGAGCATGTAACTGGCAGTTGTGCTGTACCAGGGAATGGGGCAGGAGGCCAGCTGTTAGCTACCCGTTTGTAAACAGGTCCTGTGGGAGGGCTCTCAGCATGTGTGGAGCCTTGCGATCAGAGTCCTGTTCTGCATTGCAGGGGAAAAATCTCTTGACTCCATGCGTGAGAGATATAAGTAAGCTCTGAGACCCCAGCCTGCCTGTACGTGGGCAGAGTCTGCCCTCTGGGCCTCCTCCTGCCAAACTCACCATTCTGCCACCACTGCCCTCAGCCAATTTCATAGCCGGGAAATACTGGAAGGGTAAAGGTAGGGAAGTATCGCAAAAGGAATGGGAGAAAGAAACAGTTAAGGAACTCACGGTTGCATCTATCCAATATGATGTCTTTGTGCCAATCAGAAAAAATACCTCTTCTGCAATATGCTTTTCTGCCACCTGCCAGAACATTATCATAATGCAGATACAAATCTCCCATCATTCTGATCCAAATGGCACTCCCTAGAGCTGTTCAGTGCACACCCTGTGTCCCTGAAGGAGCCTTGGCTTCCTCTGATGGGTGCGGAGCTTAAATAACTCCACCGTCCTCCTCCTTTATTCCCTACTTGCAAATCTCCCCCATTTCTCCAAGTAGGCAAGGATATCTGTCCTGCAGTGCAATAAGCATAATGCAGATGGTCTCCTAAACTTCCCGAAACCTGCCCCCCACAAAAGGGAAAAGAGCAATTCATCTGTGAAGGGATTTTTTTCTTTTTGACACTCCCCAGGATTGGGGCAGTCAGAGGAAGACAATTTGGATGCCAAAATGTTGGAATCTCCAATATTTTCAAAAGTTTGGGAAGATCATGGTCCAGGAAATGCAGGCCCTGCGATGGTGGTGTTCATGAGAGCAGGGAGGGCGAGGGAGAAAGGAGTTTCGTGATGTGTTGGGAGAGGCAGAGACAGCAATAATGCCACCCTAGAATTAGGCCTTCTCCTTCAGGGGTTTATGTTCCCCTCTCCTTATAGCTGGTCTTCCCGTGGGTCTGCTGTTTCTAGGAGTGGCTGTGAATCTGCGTCCAAAGACTTTGTCCCTCATGACTTGGAGGTCCAGGTTCCTGGAATAGTCTTTTTGGTCACTGGAGGAAACAGCAGCATTGGCAAAGCAACTGCCCTTGAAATAGCCAAGCGAGATAAGCAGCTGCTAACACGTGTGTCCACTGAGCCCCACGGCCAGACTGTGGCCAGTCCACACGGAGGAGGGTACCCTGTGTCACAGGCAGGTCAGGAAGTCCTGGACGACGATCCCATGGTTCTGGGCACAGCTGCCAGCTTTCTGAGCTTTGAGCTAGAGGTGGCTAAAGCAACAGGAGCCCTTTCCTCAACACTTAATTAATTCACAGGAGAGCTTGGGCCCTGCCCACATGTCCCAGTGTTTTCTGATTAAGAACAGTGAGGGGCTCAAGCAAACCCTGGACGTCAGAATTCCCAGTGGAATTTAATTTAAAAAAAAAACGTGGACACCTGGTCTCTCATGTCTTCTCAATGAGACTCTTCTGGGGTTAGAGACAGGGAGGGGGAGCCTCGGAGTCCACCACAATTTGGACATGGATGGTAGTTATGAACCAATGCCCCCAAAATACCTGGAGAGAAGAGTGCATTGAACTGACCTTCCTCCTTGCTGGGGTCCAGCCTCCAGGGCTAGGGCAGCCTCCCGCTTCCCTCCCCTAACCTTGACTATAAAGAGGCGCTTCAGGTGCCCTGTGGAGTCTTCAGTCAGCAGAAGTCTTCCTCATGGTAAATGCCAGAATCTCCTGCATGAGCTCCATGATCCTGGGTCACCAAATGGCTCTGCAGTGGCTGGAAGAGTTTGCTGCATCTGTCCAGAGCCTCTTCTGGAAAAATGGATGTTCCAGCAGAAGATGGGGAACTAGGTTGTGAATTTATCGCTTTTTAAGATGCCGAAGATGTTTTCTTTTTTCCTCTCTTTAAATCCAAGTTAGGCATTTTTCAGGGGACTGTTATATCATTTGAAGCTTTATTTAATTATCTGCCAAGTCAGGGAGAGGATTAATTGCATCTTAGCAGCTGGGAAGCACTCTGAAGTGTGGAGAGGAGGAGAGAGAAGAGGGGCTGGTGTTGTGGTTAGCCTGTAGCCTCCCATGAAACAGACCCCATTTAATCAAGTGGGTGATTTTTAGTAAAGAAAGCAGACTCCATAATGATTTCTTCTTAGCTGCCACGGCGAAGGCATTCTGCTTTAAATTGATCTTGATTGATGACGGTGTGGCATTGGCTGGGATAATATGAGGGCTGCTGATGGATTCAACATTCAGTCAATACGTGAGTCCCTACTACATGCTAGGCAAGTGGTTCTCTACTTTGACTGAACGTTACATCACCAAGGGAGCTCGTAAAACTTACCCAGGCCTGGGCCCATCGCCTAGATCTTTAAAAGCTCCCTAGGTGAGTGTAAAGTGCAGCCAGGGTTAACACCTCTGGGTCAGCTACTATGCTAGATGCTAGGGAGGCAGATGTGACCCAGATCAATGTTTCTTATCCTTGATGTGTTCAGGCCCTCAAAAAATCAGGATGTTATCCCAGAGGCACTGTCAGCACAGACAGACAGGAAGGTTCCAGTACCTCCCTCACGATCGCCCTTGCTGCTCTAACTCTGGGAACCACCCATCTAGGTTTAACAGAGGAGTGTCAATTGTGAGCTCATATGTCTTCATTTTTCATTCGGAAGACCTGGTTTCTGTAGCTCTCGCTGTAACTCACAGATGGTTTCATTGAATTCCACCAGATGGCACAGTTCACCTGGTTTGTCGAGATCAAGCCCGAGCAGAAGATGCCAGGGGTGAGATCATCCGGGAGAGCGGTAACCAGGTGAGCAGCTCCTCAACCCTCCTGCTGGGTTTCCTCGCCTCCACGGTCAGCTGTGAGGAGGCTGGACTCCTGCCCACGTTCCCTGGGTTGACGATGGCCTGTGTTTGTGCTTCTGCATTGGAAGCAGCCTCAGCCAGCAGAGAGCTGGGCCCTGCTTTTGAGTGGCTAGGTTTGACAAGAGGATAAGTGGGGCACTGAGGCTTGACTGCATGGTCCTGAGCTGCCTGTGAAACCAGCAGAGGCCAGCAGGCAGAGGCCCATTACAGTGGACAGTGATAATTCCAGGCTCCTCACCCCAGAGGGAGCCCACATCAGTGACACACAGCAAGGGTCACCGGGGTGCCATGGAGCCATGCGTTGACCCGATGTCTTCTAATTAAGAGAAGCACCAGCAGTGTTTGGGTCTTGATGAGAGCTACTTTCTGACATGGGCTTTCAGAGCTGCCTCACATTTTGTGATCTTTCTCTTCCGAAAGAGCTGGAACCACAATTGGCTACATAATTAGTGGGGCTCGGTGCAAAATGAAAATGCGCGACCCTTGTGTAAAAGTTATTTAGAATTTCTACACAACAAAGGCAGAACATCAAACCAAGCTTGAGGCCTTTCCAGTCGCAGGGCCTGTGCAGCTGTATAGATCGTATTCCCGTGATACATCGTGCAGCCATGAGGCTGGCCCTGGATGGAAAACCCTGACCCCAGAAAGGACCCTCAGTCACCATGGCTGGTCGCTCACTGTCACTGAAGAATGCCCTCATTCCATTTTCATTCCATTCCCACCTCTTCTCTAGGAGACCCCACAATTGGAGAGCCCGTAGGAGGGGAGCCAGGGAGGGACAGACGGTACCCACCCTCAGGCATGGACCCTAGCCAAAGAGAAGCATGCCCCTGTCTAGGATGGAATATTTTGCATCAACTTTGAAATAACATTTTCACACCAAGTGTCTGTTCCTTTCCCTTTCTCGTGGAAATCCCCAGTCTCGTGCCATCAGGTGCCTTACAGAGGCTTAGTGCTGGCGGCGAGTGTGAGGGTCTCTAAATCTTCCTCTAATGTCTGCAAGTGCTGCTGCGATCTGCGGGCTGCGGTTCTCGAGATTGAAAGCTGGCTGTCTGCCTGCTGATAACTTTCAGTGGTGCTGCTGCAGGATGCAACAAGAATACTAATCTCAGGCCGCGGGCAGGAGGAGGTTTGCCTGGATTCCAGCCCTCTGTGGTGTGGGCCACAGGCTTTAAAAAGTATATTTAAATGGAAAACGATGATAATATGGATCTGTTTGTAATATCCAGCCAGGCTTATATCCAATGCCACCATCTTTAGGAGGGGTAGAGAGCTGACAAGGGGAGCAAGCATGTTCCTGCGCTGGGGAGAAAGCGAGCCCTTGCCTGCTGCCCCCCTCACCTCCATACAGACACACTTGGTGGGATTTGAACGCACACACAGGACATTCACTGCTCTCTTGGGTTTATAAGTGGCCTCCAGCACTCACAGGTAGAGCGTCCAGGATGAGGGTACCTGTCTGCTTATGCCAGTGTCTGGTTTCCCTGACTCAGTGTCTCCTCCAGGCTCTGCCAGGGATCAGCTGCGCCTCCCTGCTTATGAAGAGGCCCCACTTCACAGCTGCTTCTGGTCCGCCTTTGGTAGGCAACCCACACACAAAAGCATGGTATGCAGGACGGAGTTGGGCACTGATACGAGTCCTGGTTTTGCACTTTCTGGCCTGTGAGCTTGGGCAATGTTCTTAGCTTCCCTGAACCTTCACTTCCTCATTAAAAAATAGGGGTAACTTGACTTTTTTAATTCGTTTTTTAACGTGTATTTAAGGGTGAACCGTATGCCAAGCAGCATGCTGGGTGCTGGAGACACAGTGATTTGGACAGACCCAGCCCCTGACAGTCTTGTGCAGGGTACAAGTGATTAACAAGCGGTTTCTTTGAAGTGTGTGTGCCTGCCCTGGGCCTGGCCTCTGTGCTCTTTGTCACAGTGGGGGTGCATTGGGGGACAAATAGTATGAACCCCAAGGTATGTGTTTCTTCAGTTCCTACAACCAGATAGCTTTTGGCTGGGTTTGGCCAATGGCAGGTATTAGAGGAAGGTTGGTAGGTGGAAGGAAGTGGGGAATTGAGAGATACTGGCTTCCCTGGTGATGGCTGAATCTCCTCTCTGGTTCTTCCTTCTGGTTCCTGGGCTCAGGCCACACTGCATTCTCCCTTTGTTCCTTGAGCCTAGGGCTGGTGGTAGTTTCCTGTTGTTACTAATCTCTGCGTTACTTCACCAATCGTGGTTGAGTTCTCACCTTCCTTAATCACCTGGGAAATCAATCCCTGCATTCAATTCCCTCTGTTGAAAGAGGTGTCTGTTAGATGCTACTGAAATAACATGATAAGGGCTACAAGATGGGAAGCTCAGGGTATCCTAAGAACAAACAGCTCTCGATCAATAGAAGTAGCTACTGTTATTGTTGTTGCTATTATCATTATTGTTTATACTAGGATTATTACCACTCTCAACCTTACATTCTCTGCTTCAAGTTTGTTCTGTTTAATCAGTGCTTAGGCCCTGCTTAGTGGGAGGTGGAAGCCTGCAAGCCCCCAGAAGCAGAAGAGATGTGTGGTAAAGCTGTGAGGGCACTGGAGCAGCTGGTCCTGCCTGCATGGTTGGGTGAACATCAAAGAAAGAAGGTCCCTTGGGCAGGAGGGTCAGGGTGAGGTGTGCAGCAGGGCAGCTTAGCCAGGGAGTACAGGCACCAGGTAAGACTCAGGGTGATGTAGGGATCTCAGCTGCTTGTACACGCTGGCTTGGTAATATCAGGCGTTTGGCCATATAGAGAGGTGAATATCATGCCGAAGTGATCTTTCAGAGAGGTTATGTGTGGCCTAACCTTGGGGAAAGGAGTACTGGTTACTGTAGGGCAGACTTCCGGCTCACCAGTCCACTGGACATGATGCTCCCAAAGGGCCTAAGGGAGAAACAGGCTGGACCTTTCTCCCCAGGCTTCTAGTTGCAGTTCAGCCGGGCCTTACTGCCTGGCTCCAGACTTTTGTCTAGCAGTTATCCCCAGGGGCAACATTCAAAACAAACAAACAAACAAAAACCCTTCTATTTTATTTATTGTTTTTTGAGATAGGCTCTCACTTGGGATTTTTGAGATAGGCTCTCGCAGTTGGGATTTGTCTGATGTCTTTCTCATGATTACACTGGAGTTACGGGTTTTACAGGGAACGATCACAGAGGTACAGGTGCCTGCGCAACGTGTTTCAGTCCTGCAGGCTTCCTGATGTGGCTGGAAGGTTCTGTGAAAGCACTTATGTCTTGTGGGGGATTAACTCCACCAACGTCACACGCCACGATAAAAAACGGGTTTCTACTCCAGCTCTTCCAGGCCAATGTGATTTCTAGCTTCTTGAGAATGGTTGGTTTAGCTTCCCAAGACCTCCGTGGTTTTATGAAATACCGCCTCATTTCTCCAGAATGATTTCTACTTAACAAAGCACCTCCATGCACTGTTTACCGTGCTCATTGCGGGAACTGCTCTGATTGGGGGATCAGTCCTCATGATGTCACCTCATGAGTCCTGGGCCACACAGCTGCTATAGATGGTGGCTCATCTGCAGAAAGGGTCCCAGCTTTTTTGTTTTGTTTTGTTCAGTTTCAGTAACCATGCTTTGTCACAGTGGGGACCAGTGGCTGCTAAGGTGAGCCTTCTCGTTGTGTGGCTCTGCAGATTGGGACTTTTACACACATGCACCTGTTTCCAGTTCCTTCTCCTGGCCACAACAGACTGCTGGCCTTTCCTTCTGGGTGCTTTGTGGCCTCCTGTTTTGCCTCAGAGGGACACAGATGATTTCCTTCCTCTTTTCATAGTGCTTCATGTCACCAGCCCCGTGGCTGATCTGTCTAGGACAGTGATTGTCTCTTCCCTGCTGCTACCTCCTTTTCACTCTGAGACATCTCAAGCACTTCCAGGAAGCTCAGAGAACTTGTGGAATGTTTCAAGCAGAATTGGTTTTAGTTCACTTGAGTTTTGTTGCTGTTTTAACCTGGAGTTTGTATATATGTTAACACATCGCTTTCTGGTAGGAGGGAATTTTAGGGTGGTTGCAGACAAGGCCTCAAAATGGAAGGATTAGGTGTCTAGACTCAGTTTGCAGTCGTTGGTACAGGCTCCCGGCTGACTCAGACATGACTCAGCAGCCTTGTACGCTCTGGCTGGGTGAGGGCCTTCACAGGCATTTTCAAAGAGAATAGCTCTGTACAGACAACGTTTTTCCTATCCTTTGAAGGCAGAGGAATATCCAGTTGGGCCAGGCTTAAGCTGAATGTGGTGTTCAACCTGACTCGACTTTCTGAGTCATGAAAATGTGGAGTTGCTTCTGTCTCGTTTGTCTCAGGTGAAAAAACAATATGTTTTAAGATGAGTAGAAAGAAATTCTGACTACAGCTTTGGGGTTTATAGCTCAATTAATGGGGAAACTCAGGCAGGGCACGGAACTTCCCCACTTTGTCAAAGGAGTTGTGGCTCTTGCTCTGATTGTCGTCTGCAGGTTCAGCGCTTACATGCCTGCAGCAGCAGGAATTTCTGCCTTGGGTTAGTGATAGGTCACATATGTCCACTGATGCTCAGAGAGGGCACCGTTGCATTCACTGGATGCCAAGAATGCAAATTTGGACTTTGGTACTGGGTACAGAGAAAAAGGTTTAAACAGCCAAGGTCCGTTATTCAACTACCATGGCTGTGACTGTGTAATACCATAAGGAGAAAGGGCGCATTAGACAGTGTCCCTTGCTCACGGAGTTCTAAGTCTCCTGGGGAGGTGGCTGTGTCCAGTGATAACCATGATACAAGGCAGAGATTGAAAAGTGTCATGACCAAGGACTAAGGGTCACAGCAGAACTTACCATCTTATTTATGATGTGCCTAAGATACTGTCTTAAGAGCAAAATTTTGACAAAAAAAAAAAAGATCAGCGGCAGGGAACTCTGACATATCCATGCAAAGGTATGTTATGTAGTCATTAAAAGGAATAGGGTGGAGTTATATATAACAAAATCATCTCCAAGACCTCTTGCAAGTCCTACAACTCAATAGCAAAACAAACAAACAGCGACGTAACTTATAACCCGATTTGAAAATGGTGTAAGGACTTGAATAGACATTTCTCCAAAGAAGATATACAAATGGTCAACACAAGCTGACCACGGTGGCTCATGCCTGTAATCCCAGAACTTTGGGAGGCCAAAGCAGGCAGGTCACTTGAGGTCAGGAGTTCAAGACCACCCTGGCCAACGTGGTGAAACACCGTCTCTCCTAAAAATATAAAAATTAGCTGGGCATGGTGGCATGCACCTCTAGTCCCACCTACTTGGGAGGCTGAGGCAGGAGAATCGCTTGAACCTGGGAGGCGGAGGTTGCAGTGAGCCAAAATTGCGCCACTGTACTCCAGCCTGGGTGACAGAGCGCATTGGCACTCTTTTTCTCAAGAAAAAAAAAAAATGGCCAATATATATATGAAAAAATACTTTTGGGCCGGGCGCGGTGGCTCAAGCCTGTAATCCCAGCACTTTGGGAGGCCGAGATGGGCGGATCACGAGGTCAGGAGATCGAGACCATCCTGGCGAACACAGTGAAACCCCGTCTCTACTAAGAAATACAAAAAAAAATAGCCGGGCGAGATGGCGGGCGCCTGTAGTCCCAGCTACTCGGGAGGCTGAGGCCGGAGAATGGCATGAACCCGGGAGGCGGAGCTTGCAGTGAGCTGAGATCCGGCCACTGCACTCCAGCCTGGGCTACAGAGCGAGACTCCGTCTCAAAAAAAAAAAAAAAAAAAAAAAAAAAGAAAAAATACTTTTAATGTCAGTAGTCATCAGGGACATGCAAATCAAAACCAGAGTGAAATATCACCTTACACCTCTCAGGATGGCTATTGTTAAAAAAACAAAAGACAAAAAATGTTTGTTAGGTTGTGGAGAAGTTGGAACCCTTGCACACCATTTGTGGGAATGCAAAATGGTGGAGCCACTGTGGAAAACAGTATGGAGGTTCCTCAAAAAAAATTCAAAATAGAGCTACCGTCTGACCCAGCAATTGCCCTTCTGGGTACTAATCCAAGGGAATTGAAATCAGGATCCTGAAGAGCCATTAGCACTGCCACATTCATTGCAGCATTATTCACAATAGCCAAGATGTGGAAACAGCTTAAATGTCCATCGACAGATGAATGGACAAAGAAAATGTGGTCCATACATACACACATTGGAATATCATTCAGCCTTAAAAGAAAAGAAATCCTGCAATGACATGGATGAACCTGGAGGACCTAACCTAAGTTCAATAAACCAGGCACAGAAAGACAGAGACTGTACAATTTCACTTATGTGAGGTATCCATAGTACTCACAATTCATAGAACCAAAGGGTGGAATGGTGGTTGCCAGGGACTGGGGAAAGGAGAAGTGTGGAGTTACTATCAAAGGGTACAAAGTTTCAGTTAGGCAAGGTGAATAAACTCTAGAGGTGCCCTGTACAGCATTGTACCTAGTCGGCGTGCTGGAAAATTTGTTAGGAGGCTAGATCTCATATTAAGTATTCTTATCACAATAAAATAAATAGGTAAAAATTGTTTTTACCACCAAAAACTGAAATACATATTGTTAAGTGCGAAAGATGGATGTAGAACAATGCATAGTCTGATCCTATTTGTGTGGAATATATATATATATATATATATATATATATATATATATATATATATATCTTAAAATATATATAGTATATATAGTATATGCTTAAAATATTTCTGGATGATTCACAAAAAACTGTGAACAATGGTTTATTTTTGAGGAGTGGGACTGGTATTTTCCGTTTTATATCATTTCAAGTATTTGCTTTTAAAAAATCATGTACTTTTTAAAAATTAAAAGTGCTAGTTTATATCTTTTTAAAAAGGGTTTATTTATTTATTTATTTTGCTTTCTAATTTAGAACATTTTTCTGCACATTGTGGACTTGTCTGATCCCAAGAAAATCTGGAAATTTGTTGAAAATTTCAAGCAGGAACATAAACTCCATGTTCTAGTGAGCTTTGTAAACATAAGTGGAGAATAAAGTCATGTTGGCCATTGTTTCCGTCTGTGGATGTGGACGGATATGTATGTTTGCGTGTCTTTATGGAATAATCTTAGTAAGACTCTTTTATGCTTGGGCCTGTTCATGGAATCAACTTTACTCATTGGATTTAAGAGGAGACCCGTGTGGTTAGATTAGTGGGGAAAGGTAGGGGCCATCCACTGGGTAGGTATTGTGGGAGGATAGACATGTTCCATGTTTTATAAAATGATGATTTGTATATAAATATTTCTCAGTTCTGTAGATTTGGGGATTGGTGTATTGAAATTAGAAGCTCTTTTCATCCAAAAGAATACCTCCTACAGACAAGCAAATCTTTTAGTAACATAATTAGCACAAAACTCCACAGAGAGCCTGGGTGGACTCAGATAGAAAGAGTCCCAGTATGCTCTTCCCAGATATTCCACTTTGAGCTAAGTTGCTTTTCTATCCAAAGACTTTCTGATGTGCTCTAAAATGTTGTTCCAGAGTCTGGAATTGTGCTATCCAGTATGGCTGTGAAGCATTTGAAATGTAGCTAGTCCAAACTGAGATGTGCTGTAAGTGTATAAATTAGCAGGTTTCAAAGCCTTAAAAAAAAATTATGTATGCCATCTCATTAATATTCTATATTGATTGCATGTTAAAATGATGCTACTTTGGATACATTTGGTTTAAAATCTTATTAAATTAATTTTACCAGTTTCTTGTTACCTTTTCAATGTGGCTACTAGAAATCTTAAGATTAGATATTTCTGTTGGACGGTTCTGAACTAGATGAATTTCCAGAGCACTCTCTCATGAATTAGGTTGCCTGGCCCAGCTGTCTCGCTTGGCGATCTTTGCACAGTTCTGTGGCTGAGTCCTCTGCACAAGTGGTATTTTCCTGCAAGGGCTTTGGAGTGCAGAATCAGTTGAGCAAATTGTTAGTGTCACTTGAAAGTTGAGAAGGAGCTAGGGCTGGGGTAGTGGAGGTGTGGGGATGGAAGTAGGTCTTTTGGCCCTGTTTTTCTTTATTTTGAAATGGGAACTATAATTTTTAGATCAATAATGCAGGTTGCATGGTCAATAAAAGAGAACTCACAGAAGATGGACTTGAAAAAAACTTGCTATCAATACTCTGGGTAAGTACAAGAAGTTTTCTTATTTGGTTTTAGCAAAATAAACATAGAATGTACCATAAAAGGATAAAAAAAAATTGACCAACTTTTTGGGTTTTTGGTCCTGGGCTGATGACATTTGCTTTAAGTTTATCCTGAATTGTACTTATTTTTCTTCATAAAACACTTTCTGTTTTCATGTTTCTTATAATAGGTTTTGGTGCCAGAAATACTTAGTATTGAAGTGTTTTTTTCCTAGGAAGCTCTAGGCTCTTTATAGACATTATTTTGAAGAGGAGAGCAAGTTCACCTTAAGTGTTGAGTGCAAATCTAAAAACTGCAGCCAAGGGAACTTCCAGCTAGGGCTGAGGAAGGTGCAACCAATGGGCAAGAAGATGGACCGAGAAGGGCATTGGCTAGAGCACAGGATACCTGGACTCTGGCTGCTGCTCTGTAATAGCAGAGTGAAGTCATTTTATATCAGGCCAGTGGCTCTCAAAGTGGGGTTCCCAGACCAGCAGCCTCAGCATCACCTGGGAACTTGATAGACATGCACATTCTTAGATTTCTCACCCAGATCTACAGAATCTGAAACTCTGGAATGAGGCCAAGAGTGAAATCCATTTTGACACGCCTTCTGGATGATTCTGGTGCACACTAGAGATTGACAACTAATGTACCATGCTTTTAGTCTCCTTGGAGTTTCTCCTTCTCGAGCCAAGGGACCTTTCAATTTTGAGATGCAATGAATCTAACACCCTTCCCTGGACCTATCCTACTTCCTTGTAGTGAGGGGGATGTTTTAATTAAGTATTGTTCTAGGTCACAAGATGGATGGCAGGGTTTGGGTGGTTGTTGGAGTCATTGAGTGTGTCCAATATATAGCAACCCTATTCCGAACCAAGAACTGAACAGATTGAGTCAGCCGATGGAATAACAGTTGAAAGCCAACATATCACTATTGTTACTGATAAGGCTGGTCGAAAGGCATGGCTCACTGCAAGAGCCAAATGGGTTTCCTCATCTGGAACCCAAGAATTAGAAGGATTCACCTACCTAGTCACCTGGAACTTCCCTTCTCTTCTTCCCCAGAAAGGGGAGAAAGGGAGGAGCAGAACTGAGCAAGCCCCGCTCATTGTCCCCAAATTTACTAAATTTACTGGTTTTTTTTTTTGAGACAGGATCTTGCTCTGTTGCCCTGGCTAGAGTGCAGTGATGTGATCATGGCTCATTGCAACCTCGAACTCGTGGGCTCAAGCAATCCTCCCAGCTCAGCCTCCCAAGTAGCTAGGACTACAGGCATGTACCACCATGCCTTACTAATTTTTTTTTAATTAAAAATTTTTTGTTGTTGTTAAGGTGGGGGTCTCACTATGTTGTCCAGGCTGGTCTCAAACTCCTGGCCTCTAGTGATCCTCCTGCCTCAGCCTCCCAAATTGTTGGGACTGCAGGTGTGAGTCACTGCACCCAGCCTAAATTTACTGTTGAAACGTGCTCCATCTCCCTGGCAGATGGAAGAAGGTCCAAGAGAGAAAGAACTCACCCTAATTGCACTCTCTTCTCAAGGAAAGAAAGGCTAGGAGTGGTAAGATGCCTTCTCCCCAGTGATGAGGTTGCATTTTTCAAAACAAATACCTGGAAGCTTGTGTGAAATGGCACAGGTTTAGTACAAAATATTTTCATCACTGACTTTGTTCCAAATGTGGTATCCTTGCTGCCATTACCAAAAGTACCAAAATGTGGGGTCATGCTAGAGTTTGGCTCATAACTCAGTGGGACCGCTGAGACTCCCAGAGTGTCACAGCTGGCCCCCGAGTCACTGTTCCGTAGCACTGGTTACGTAATTTGCAGAGTCCAGCACCAAATGGAAGTGCGAGGCTCCACGTTCAAAAATTATTAAGGATTTCAATGCAGCGACCACAGAGCATTAAACCAGGTGCAGGGTCCTTCCAAGTACTGGGTTTTGTGCGACCTCACAGGATGAAGCCAGCTCTTTTGCTCATCCATCCACCCGCCATCTGACAAAATTCTGCTAAGTGCTCACTGTGGCCTGGCCATGAGTGAGAGTTGCATATATATATATATATATATAAAATTTAGTGCTATGATGGAGGTATTCTTGCATCACAGATGAGGAAACTGAGGCTGAGAGAGATTGTTTCACTTGCCTCAGGTCAAGTGGAGGAGCCACAATGTGAACCTCGGTCTGACTTCCTCCACGACCCATGTTCATTACCAGTGCACAGTTCCACCCATGCCGGCATGTCCTCCCTCACCCCATCACTGTGTTATCACAAATAAGTGCTAAGAAGTACTGGGAGGGGGTGACCAGCTATGCCAGGGGAGGCTGGGCTGGGGTTGGGGGCACCTCTCAGAGAAGTCCAAAGGTTTTGGAAGATGAAAAGGAGGGTAATCTGGGGACCTTGGCCTTGCTTGGGAATGTGGACAGGCTTGAGAGACTCTAAAGGGACTATTTGATTATGCAGCTGGTTATGTTGCACCTTTGTAAGGATCCAGCCTGCTTCTAAAGACCTTGCTATCTCTGAATTTTCATTTCCTGTTTGTGTTAGAAGCATCTTATTGATCATTCCAACCTCTCTGAGAAGCGTAATAATTCTCGGGCTTTGATATTTACTCATCCTCTCTCCAGTGAAAGAAATAGTACAATAGATGAAGGGGCTATGCCAGCACAGAGGGGCGGCTCTGTGGGTCTTTGCTTGAGAGAGAAGGAGATACAGAGAGGTTCAAGTGCTGTC
Organism: Theropithecus gelada; assembly: GCF_003255815.1. NCBI lineage: Eukaryota > Metazoa > Chordata > Mammalia > Primates > Cercopithecidae > Theropithecus > Theropithecus gelada. The sequence continues at coordinate 82,697,847 of NC_037685.1, read as the reverse complement.
ATTCCTCAGCAGGAGCAGGCCAGACAAAAAACCTGGACCCCTGTCTGAGTCCTGGGAAATTGCTGGCTGCCTTTCTAATAGGAAACATGTTTTCCTGGCCTGATTATGTAATGTGGGATAGGTTGTTTTCTATTTTCTAAGATTCATATGAGCTGTCAGAAACATTTGCAGTCTCCAGCCAAACACCAGTAGGTTCCTGATACTGTGAGGAGAGCGTAAACCTCCGCATTCGCAGGATTTATCACCGGATCCTAAGGGTTTTGAAACTGGTCGAATAGTTAAATGCAAAATGCCTTCAGCGTCCACGCCTGCACACGGCTTTGTTGAGACATCACAGTGTATGAATTAGATAGTTTGGAAAGAATAATTCTGAACCTTTTGCAGAGGCGGGTGGGGCCTGGAGAGATTTTCATAGTTTATTTTACTGAGGGACAAAGGCGAGCTGCCCTGGGTCGGCTGATGCGCAGTTGAGCCATGGAGGGGAAGACGTCGCAGGAGACAGCTTCTGTTGGGTGGCTGTTCTCACCCCTTTGTTTCGGGTCTCCTCCAGTCACATACGTTTTGCCTGTTAGCATTCAGTGGCATTAAGAGTCCATGAGGAGTGAAGACAGATGGGAGGGGGAGGGCGGGGAGGCCGAGCTAAGTGCCCTGCTGGCAGCCTGCCACAGCCTAGCGTTAGCAGATTAAAACTCTCACCCGCATCTTAGCCTCTCTCACCACAGGACACAAGACGAGGACACTGATTCTGTCTCCACCAGGACAGCTGCGTCACCAGTTAATTGACTGTGATAAACAGGCAGTGGTGCCTTAGCTCTTTGGCAGGAGGCGAGGAAGTTCGCCTGAGGTCACTTTGGAAGGATGTACGTCGGGAGACAGAGAGTGTTTTTGCTTGACATTCTGTTACGTGGCACCCTCCTCAGGCACATCCCAGTACCTAGTGAGAGCTGCTGTTCGACACAGGGACCCCAGGTCCAGAGATGCCTTCATAGCAATAGCACATACTGAGCACAGTCCCCGTGCTGCAGCCTGCACTGAAGGCTTTTCTTGGATTCTCTCATTCAGTCTCGTAACCATGTTACAGATTTTACAAATGAGGAAACTGAGGCTCAGAGGTAGTGTAAAACCAGTCTGTGACTCACTTCCTAAACAAAGGACAACAAAATTATGGTGGGGGCATTTTTTAGCGTAGGGTTGTATGGGCGGCTATTGCTATGAAACAACTCCAAAATCTCAGGGTGTACAATGATAAGCATGCATTTTTGCTGACTTTCTGCAGATCTGTTGGGCGGGCTGATCTCAGCTGGGCTCAGCTGTGTGTCTCCAAGCTGCAGGTTTGGTATGGAGTATGTGCCAAATATCTTGCATCCTCCTTGGACCAAGGCGTCTTCTGGCCAAGGTATATTCTCAGGGCAATGGCAGAGGCCCAGGTGTGCAAGCAATTCCAAGCCTCCGCTTGCATCCAAGCCCCTTTGATTAACTGGATATGATATCCAGTTAACCAATCCAGAAATCAGCAGATAATCCAGTTAATCAAAGCAGATCATTTCACAGAGCTCCAAATCAAGCATCAGAGAAGTATACTTCTCCCACAGAGGTGGCGAGCAGGGAATGAATATTGAACAATAATTTGCCACAGGGTTTTTTTTTTTTTTTTTTAACATTCTAATTCTTTGAAAATGGGTCACCTGAGTTTAATACGATAACTACTTACTAATCAAAATACCTAATGAATAAAGGCACCTTATTTGTTCCATAAACTTTTTTTTTTCTTTGAGATGGAGTCTCGCTCTGTCACCCAGGCTGGAGTGTAGTGGTATGATCTCAGCTCACTGCAACCTCCATCTCTTGGGGTCGAGCAATTCTCCCGCCTCAGCCTCCTGAGTAGCTGGGATTACAGGTGCATGCCACCACGCCCATCTAATTTTTTTATTTTTAGTAGAGATGGGGTTTCACTATTTTGGTCAGGCTGGTCGTCGAACTCCTGACTTCAGGTGATCCACCTGCCTCCCAAATTGCTGGGATTACAGGCATGAGCCACCGCGCCTGGCTTGTTACGTAAACATTTATAAAGGGCCCATTTTATGCCAGATGCTGTGGCCAGTTATGGGGATTGAGAAATGGAAGGGACTGCTGGCCTAGTGGGGGAATTAGACACATACACAATTTCAGTAATCATGTGGTAAAGCTCTCTTTTCATCCATGAAGGGAGATTGGTACGGAGACTCGGAGGAAAACAGAGAACAGTGCTTCCAAGGCAGAATGCTTCCTTAGACAGGACATGCGTTTGGTGCCAGGCATTCTTACTTGTCAATAACCTTTACCTGAGCTATCCTCATGCACCGTTTTGTTCCTAAGACCTCATTCCAGCTCACAAACCTTCAAGGCTCCCAGAGAGGCACCGAGCCTGGGAAATAGCACTGTAGAAACAGCAGCTAATGTTGTTTTAACATGCAGATTCCTTAACCTGGAATTAAAGTCCTTTGTTAGCAGACCCTACCTCCTGTCCAAATGTATTTCCCATTATTTTCCTACATGGACTCTGTAGGAGTCAGCCTCTTGTTTTGGAACTTGTCACTGGCAGTGCTACCTCCATGCTTTTGTCCTGCTGCTCCCCTGCCTGGAGTGTCCCCTACCTGGCTAACTTGTACTGCTCCTCTGTGACTCTGCTGGACACATTCCTCCCCCTGAGCCTGGTCAGATGCTCCCCTCTGGGCCACCACGGCCCCCTCTGTGTGCCTGTCATGGCTCAGTGAAGCCACCTGCTCATGGGTGGGTTTCTTGCACAGAGATGGATCCCTGAGGGCGGAATCCACCTGGCTCTCAGGAGGCGCTCAGTCACACTGGCTATACTGAGCAGGGTAGTAGTCCAGCTCCTCCAGTGACCTGACTCTGTATGAACGTCCTCAACCTCCCCACGCCTTCCTTTCCCGTTCTGTAAAATGGGGATGGTGCTGCTTTTATAGGTTTATAAGATTTATAAAAAGACTTGTAATTATTTAACCAAAGAGAAATAACCTGTGTGCACACAAAAATATGCACACGAATGTTTATAGCAGCTTATTCCTAATTGCCCCAAACAGGAGTCAGCCCAGTTATATGGTGAATAGAAAAACTGGCACTCCCATTCAACGGCATGTGATTCAGCAATAAAAAGGCACAAAATGGGCCGGGTGCGGTAGCTCACACCCGCAATCCCAGCACTTTGGGAGGCTGAGGTGGGCAGATCGTGAGGTCAGGAGATTGAGACCATCCTGGCTAACACGGTGAAACCCCATCTTTACTAAAAATACAAAAAATTAGCCCGGCGTGGTGGTGGGCGCCTGTAGTCCCAGCTACTCTGGAGGCTGAGGCAGGAGAATGGTGTGAACCCGGGAGGCGGAGCTTGCAGTGAGTCAAGATCGCGCCACTGCACTCCAGCCTGGGCGACAGAGCGAGACTCCGTCTCAGGAAAAAAAAAAAGGCACAAAATGTCAATGTACAAAACAATGTGAGTGACTCTTAGATGCACCAGCCAAAGTCACACCAGACCCCAAGGGGTGCAGAGTGTATGATTCCATTTACAGGACATTCTGGAAAAGGCAACCTAGGGGGCTAAGAAGAGGTCAGAGGCTGAAGGGGTGGGATTAGGGCGTGATTAGGGGCAGGAGGAGGGTGTGACTACAAAGGGAGTGTGAGTGACTGTGAGGGAACATCTGGGGTGATAGAGTTCTGAATCACACCACAGTCTAATGCATAGTTACACAACTCTGCATCTGTCACAGTTCAGAACTGTGGATACACACACACACACGCACAGACATTTTACTTTATGTTTAAGCAAATTATATATATACGTGAACAAGAAAAAAGAAAGCATTGTAACTTTCAGCTCAACGCCTGGCATGTAGTGAGTCTTCCATCATAAGAAGCATGTTATTCATTATGATTCTTTCTTGGTGCTCGTCCTCAGTACCAAGGGAGCTGCTGTTGGGGAGGCTGTGTCCTCAGCTTGAGGTGGGGGCAGATTTCAGGCCACAGGCGAGGCTGGTGGAGTCTGGAGCTCCTAGAAACCCCCTTTCCCCTGGACCCCTAGAAGGGCCCCAGGTGAGACTCTTGGTTTCAGCTGCACCGGGGAGCCCTCCTAAGGAGAGAGAATGGACACACTCAGAAGTTAGAGATCATTTTCCCATTGATTTTTGGTTTTCTGCCAGCCATGGAAGATGCTTTTGACGGGACACAAAAGCTTCCCAGAGCTGAGCCTCCTGGGCCACGCCATGTACCCCGTTCTGGCAGCTCCATGGCGATGTAGAGCCCTCTCGAGGCTCTGTGGTGTCTGCCCTTCTAGGTCTCCTGGCCTAGGAGTACCGGCTCCAAATCCAAGTCCTCCTGTGGGCCAGGACCGTATCTAATTACCTGGCTGGGATTTGGTGAGTGTTTTAAAGGCATGCTGGTAACAAGCATTCATTTGGGGAGTTTTAGAAACAAAATCCCAAATAAGCACCTTTGTCCTTTTAATGAGCTGAGGCCCAAGTGCCCACACTCGGGTTCTCCCTGCGGTAAAGCAGCTTCTTTCATACATCTCAGTGAAGCACACAGGACCCCCCACACTGTGGCTGTGACAGCAGGGGGTGACATCAGTCACCTGGCTAGGCCCTGGAGAAAAGTCTCCACAGCACTTCCTCCACCAGCCTCTCATGCTTCCCGAGTCCCGGGCATCCTGCAGCTCACTCCAGTCGGCTTATCTCCCTGACCTTTGACCACTCTTGTGCTGAGGTCACCTGTGACCCTGATATTCCTGGTCTGGAGAGCGCACCTCTACGACATCCATCGGCAGCACTGGGCGCAGCTGTCCACGCTCCCGTGGCGCAATGGCTTCTGAGCCGCCTGTGATTCCACCCTCGGAGGTTCGCTCCTTCTCAGCCTCCTTAGCCAGCTGCAGCATGTCAGCGGGGACTTTAAATGTTGGCATCCCTCCTAGACCAATCCTGTGCCCTCCTTTCTCCTCCTCCCACACTCTCTGTTGGGATCTCTTCCTTGCCCCAATGCCATCATGTGCCTGGCTCCCAAGGGCCCCCTTCCAGCCCAGATCTCTGTTCTGAATTCCAGGTCCAGATCTCAAACACCTCAGACCCAGCGTGTCCAAAACTGAACCCTTAGTCCCTCACTGGTCTGCTCCTGTAATGGGCCCCACCCCAGTGGCCAGCATCGTGTCCATCACCGCTCGTCCTTGACACCCCCTCACTTCTCATATCCAAGCAGTGATCATGCCTTTGGACTCCCTGCACAACTTGTCCCCAGTCTGTCTCCTGCTCTTCAGCTCCACTGCGACCACTCTGCCCAAGCCACTGAGGTCACTGTGATGCAGTGGAGTAATATGGGGCCCTATGTGCCCTCCTATACCTACCTCCCCAACAGGCTGACATAAGGCTCCTCCATAAGGCTGACAGAGTGGTCCTTATGCATGCAAATCTGTTTCCTTCTGCTTAAAGTCACCCCTTGGTTTCGTATGAGGTGAGTGTCTCTGGCATTTCCCTTGGAGGCTGCAGCCTCACATTGCCCTACCCTCTACTGTGCTCAGTCGGCTGCAGCTGCCCTGGTTGCACTCTCCAGCCTCAGGGCCTCTTTGCACAGGCTGTGCTCCATACCTGCAGCCCTCCTTCCCATCCCCAGCCCCCTACCTGCCTGTTCCCTCCTCTTCTCCAGGTCTTAGCTGAAATGTCCCTTCATAGTTCATGCAGAACCTGACACCTCCCCCGCCCCACCCCCATGTACCCACAGCAGTCTAGCACTTGACCATGAGTTAGGTTTGTCACATAGTATAATGCCTGGGAATGCCTGGTGGGCACTGAGAGGGCAGGGCGCCCTCAGTCTGTATCCTGAGTACTTAGCGCTGGGTCTGGCACTCAGCAGGCCCTTGATAAATACTTGTTCAGTGCATGGAACTGGATAAGGTGGCGGGGATGAGTTGAGGTAGGGGGCAAAGGGGAAGGCCTGACTCATGCTAACGACTCTCTGAGCCCAAACTGAGAATACCCCATAAGAAGCCAGTGCCTTGAATGTCTTCTAATAGCTCATTTCCTCTGGGACTCTGTTCTGCAGTCTTCTGCAGGTAATGTGATCTTTGAAATCATCTTTATATAATGTGTGAAATTAGTGTGTGAGCCCTCCAGGCTCACTATGGGGTGTTTTTGTTACCGTACAAAAGAAGTACCAAATGGTGTTCACCAGTGCAGCTGTCTGCTCCTTTAAAATTAACACCAGAAACTTCCCAGGGACAGCAGGACAATGATTTTCTCTGGCAAATAGTAGCATGGATGGAAGCACATAACCCATTGGCTAGTAACCAAAGTAGCTTTAATTCAAGGTGGCTTTGAAGGTTTCTTAATAGAAATGCCAATCAGTTTTCCTCTGCTAAATTTACAAATTGAGATATATTTTTCTCATTAAAAATGATTACCTTTAATGCTATTAAAATGTCATACTCAAGATATCATAATTTCAGAAACACTGTGAATTTAGTATTTGGAGGATGCAGACGTGAGTTTCACAGTGCTCTGAGAACACACGGCATCTCCTTCAGCATCACCTGAGCTCGACACAGTTTTACCTCCCTTCTTAATTAGTTGATAGATTTGCTTCGAGTCATGTACCCATGTCATAAAAGTTCTTGTTGCCATATTTAGAAGACTATGTCCAACATGAATTCCACTCCCAGATCTCTTTCCCGTAATGAATCTCCACCGACATAATGAGTTCCTTGGAAGAAAGGCATTGTGTAAATTAAAAATACTAATGAGTCATAATGATAATGAATTAGTTTCCTTATTACTGGGAGCAGGACTAACCTTGGGCAACTTTTGCAGTAGCTGAAGGTGCCTTCCCTCCTCCCAGGCCTGCCCTCCCATGGGATTCTGTACTTTAAAATATCTCTTTTTCTCTCATCAAAACCTTAAATCACCCAAATGTCCCTGATATTAATAGGAAGTCTTAGAGGAAAGGAAGTTGTTGACCTGGTTCACAAGAAGATATGAATGACTAAAAGCACCCATTAACCATTTATAACAATGCCCTACCTGTGTCTATCCAGAGACATTCTTATTTATTTATTTTTGAGACGGAGTCTCACTCTGTTGCCCAGGCTGGAGTACAGTGGCACAATCTCAGCTCACGGCAACCTCTGCCTCCCGGGTTCAAGCGATTCTCCTGCCTCAGCCTCCCGAGTAGCTGGGACTACAGTTGTGGGCCACCATGCCTGGCTAATTTTTGTATTTTTAGTAGAGATGGGGTCTCACCATGTTGGCCAGGCTGGTCTCAAACTTCTGACCTCAAGTGATCTGCCCGCCTCACCCTCCCAAAGTGCTGGGATTACAGGCGTGAGCCACCGCGCCCAGGAAACATTCTTATTTTAAAGGGTAGCTGGTTATCCTGGGAGAACTGGTGGACTTCCTAACTGAGGTAAGCCAAGTGTCTTAGGGTTTGTGTGGTCACAAGTAACAGGAACCCACATAGGAAGACTAAACAAAAAAATAATTTATCAATAGGCTACAAGGGCAGCCCTCACAGAACTTAATGGCAGAGGCACAGCTGGGCTTTGGGAGGGCCAGAGACAGGACAGGAGAACCTGTCAGCCGCTGAGGTGACCTTCTGCTTCCCGGGGACTGTTGTCCATGGACTCTTATCACAAGTGCTTCGTTCACTGTCCGTCTCTGCTTTTCCTTGCATCTGGGTCACATACGGCTGCCACTGAGTCACCTGTCCTCCGGTCAGCATCCCATTTTTACACTCTTGTAGGGAGAGTTTGGCTGGGACAGCTTGGACCAGGTGTCACCCCCCTGGCCCAGTCCATCTGCCCATGGGGTCAAGGCCACATGGGACAAACACAGCGCCTGGCCCAGGGCGAAGACTCAGTTCTGTGTGTGTTGTTGTTATGAACAGGATGTGTTTGGGGCCTACCCCTAAAAAGACGGAATGGGGCATGTTTCCCAAAGAAGTCCACTGCACCAGGCTGAGGAGTTGTTTGCTTAATTCAGTGGGGACCAGAGTGTTGAAGGACTTTGCGGGCAGGAAACTGACATTGGCTCACGTGTTAATGACAGGCCCGTTTGGATCTGTGTGAGCTGGGCAAGGAGCAACTGGTGCCATGTTCACTGAGGAAAGAATGACTTGCAGAATGGGTACCTTCCTTCTCCCTGGCATTGGTTGGCATGCAGCATGGCTGCGTGACTCAAGAAAAGGGAGATGCGCCATCTGTTGTCCACATTGTATGAACTTGCTGGGACTTTGGATAAGTCACTGAACCTCACTGGGATTCTATAACTAATTCTTTCAATAAGAGGTTATCTATATGCACACATACCCCCACGTATATGTGTTTACACATATGTGTATGCACATACATACTTACATATTGTGTATTATTTTAGCAGATTATTATTGTGTTTCTCTGGGAGTTTTTTAAAAAGCACCTGCTACTCGGTGGTCCCCTAGATGAGACAGTACTTGGCAGGGACAAGGGACCCAGCCAGCCCTCCCGCAGGTGACTGGGAATGAGAGCTGAGCACCTCCCAGGCAGGGAGGACAGGTGCCAAGGGGCTCACCCAAGCTCTCACCGTCCTGAGAGGAGAGAGGAGGTGCCCTCGGCAGGCAGCAGAGCCAGCCCGGCTGCCAGCTTTCATTTCCCTTCCTCACAAGAGCCATTGATGACAATCCGTCAGGGCAGGCCGATGCAGCAGATCGCTTCTGGCAGAAGTCCTTTCTACTTGTCATAAATTAAATCACAGAGAAAGCCACCGGCGGCGAATACAAAGGAAGTCCAAGACCACTGGCTGGAGGTTAACAGCTGTTAGTGACCCAGGGTTCAGGAGACTTCACAAATCCACAAATACGAACAAGGCAGGCTCCTCCAAATAAATTGGGCTGTGAACAACTAAGAATGCTGTCTGGGATGAATGTCACAACTCAGAATCACAAATGATAATACAGCAAGAGCAGGACAAAGGAGGCCTGCCCAGAGAACTTTCCAGTCCTCACAGGACATGCATACATTTTTATTTCACCACAAGCCCCTCTGATGCTGTGGGGTGGGCTGGTCAGCTATTATCTCCTGAAAATGCCACCGCACTTGCCTACGGTCACACCGCTGGTAAGTGCCAGAACCAGGGTTCAGAGGGAGGCCCCTGGATCCGCCTCCAGGACCCTTCCCATGATGCCAGGCAGCTTCTGCGAGCTGGATGCAGGCCACGTCGCAGGTGGTGCAGGAAGTTGTGGTGAGAGCTGGTCACACAGACACTCCGTGGCATAGCCCAGAAAAGAGCCCAGGGCTCGTCACTTGAAGCCCCTAACTTGATTCCTGCCTCACTTTGGGGTGAGGGGCTTTAAACTCTCCCTTTTTTGCAAACACAGAGTAATAAACATTCATTGTTTAAAAAAATACAGGCATGTATAAGAAGAATATAGAAACGATAATCTCACCATTCAGAGATGAGCATTTTTAACCTTTCAGGGCATCACTCATCCTTGCAGACATTTTCTCTTCATCTTGACACATCTTTCCTCACCAAAATGGAATGGTATTGTTCCCACTGTTTTGTAACTTCTCATTCCATATATATTAGGAATGTCTTTCCATGTCAAATACACTTCAATGTTTTTCTCATTCCATTAGAAATGTTATATGTATATTTCTTGAAGAAATAACCATAAAGTTATATGCTCACTGTAAAAATACTCAAATCCAAACAGTGCAGAAATGTATAGCAAAGGAAGGAAAAGTTTCACTGAATTCCACCCTTGAGACCTAATTTAGCGGTATTGCTGAATTTCATCTTCACGTTTTTCTATGCACAGACTGGACATATAGATGCATTTTTCCTTCTGCAAAGTGGACCCACCTACTGTTTGGCAGTGTTCTTTTTCCCTTCCTGTATTCCTGTAGCGTGGCCATCTTTTCCTGTCGGTACATGAGGCTCTAAGTCATCTTTCTTCCAGTCCTGGGAAAAGGAACATTTGGCTTGGAGGATCCTTGGAAGGAGGGACTGCCCCTCAGGTGGCCACTTGCCCTTTTGTAGGGCGCAGGTGCGGGCCAATGGGCCCCGCATCAGTCCTGCAGGACCCCCTGAGTGGGGCTTCCTGCTGCCCCCTCACGGGATGCTGTGTGTTGCCTCAGGTGTGTACATTCTCACGACCGGCCTGATCTCTGAGCTGGAGAAAGAACACGACCCCCGAGTGGTGAGGTGACCTTGTGGGATGTTTTGATAGTAATGGACTTTGCTCCGGATAGGAAGTCAGTGGGCCTAGGTTTGCTGCCAGGCTGCCCTACGGGGGCCATTCTGTCCACATCCACGGCAAAACCCCAGTTCTGTCAGGGGGCCGAGAGGGAGGCAGAGGCATGCCAAGAGCACATTCAGACCCCAGCCCTCTCTGAACTCCCCCAACCCATGACCCCCACTCTGGCTGTCACATGGGCGTCGGCAAAGCACTGGGGAGGGAGGCCTCCGAACGGCCGGGGCGGCTTGTGGGGCGCTCAGGTCAGGGTGGTGCTGCTATTTCTGAGGACTGTCCTGCTCAGAGGGGAGGGGACTGGCTACTGGAGCCTGTTCTCCCCCAGCGGGTTGAAATATCATAAACTGGGAGAAAGCAAGAAGAAGACAGTTAATGTAGGCTGCCTTCTCTCTGCTGTGGTGGGCAGAATAATGATCCCTGCCACCCCCCACCCCAAAGTTCATATTCTAATCCTAGAACCTGTGACTGTGTCACCTTTATATAGCAGAAGGGACTTGGCAGCTGCAGTTCAGTTCAGGGTCTTGGGATGAGGAGCATGTCCTGGAGTATCCAGGTGGGCTCGATGGAGTTCCAAGGGTCCTTATGGGGAAAAGGAGGAGGGCGGGACTCAGAGGAAAACTGACTGTGGAAGCAGAGGGTGGAGGACGTGGCTGTGAGCCGAGGAGTGCTGGCGCAGCCTCTAGAAATTGAAGGCAAGGAATGGAGTCTCCTCTGAAACCGGCAGAGGGGACGCGGCTCTGCTGACACTTGGATTTTAGCCCATGAGCCCCACCTCAGACTTCTGGGCTCCAGAACTATACGAGAATACATGTAGGAGAATACTGTAGGAGAATACATGTGTTTCTTCAGGCCACTAATTTTGTGGTCATTGGTCACAACAGCAAGAAGCACTGCTCCACAGAGGGTGAAGAGTGGAAGGGGTCACAGGCTTTAGTTTGTAAATCTCTGTTACCTTTATTGCAGATAACCGTCTCCTCAGGAGGAATGTTGGTTCAGAAACTGAACACCAATGATCTTCAGTGCGAAAGAACAGCATTTGATGGAACTACGGTCTATGCACAAAACAAGGTCAGTGAGATGGGTTTCCCGAGACTGCATTTTACCCACGGGCTGCGTGGGCCCTTTCCAAGGGATGCTTGCTCTGGGATGCACATTAATTGGACCGTAGTAGTTCATGCAGCACCTGAAAATGTTCCCTCACCAAGAGGGCTCCCCTTTGGGGAGCACAGCTCTGCTCAGACCCACGTGGGCTTTCAGCAGCATCCTGGGAGGAGCCGCAAAGCTGCGACATCTCCTCTCGGTGTTTCTCAGACCCACACAGAACAGGATCCCAGCAGGGGGATCCATTACCCTGTGCTGCTCAGAGGGAATGAGGGCGGCGAGTGGTCCCTCCTCTCTCCTCTGGGCAGCTCTTGGCTCCCTGGAGGCCCACTGGGAGGGGCTGCACATTGGATTCTGAGGGAGGGAAGGGGCCACAGTCCAGAACCCTTGACTACTCTGAACAGAAAGTAGATTTCTCCAGATGGAGCATCCTTCATCTGAAAATCCCAAACCCAAAACGCTCCAAAATCCAAATCATTTTGAGTGCCGACATGATGTCACGAGTGGAAAATCCCACACCTTTGCTTTCTGATGCTTTTCATGAACACACATTTTGTTTCATGCACATTATTTTAAAAATATTGTATGAAATTCCCTTCAGACTATTTGTGAAGGCATATATGACACATAAATGAATTTTGTGTTTAGACTTGAGTTCTATCCCCAAGATATCTCCTTATGTATATGCAGATATTACAAAATCTGAAAAAATCTGAAACTTGAAACACTTCTGGGCCTCAGCATTTCAGATGAAGGATGCTCAACCTGTACTGCTGTATCTCTGCTTATTACAGCTACGTTTAAAAGCCGGATATATATAACTTCCATATTTACAGTTCTTGCCCTTAAATTCACCCGGTAGGGCGCCCACATTGTCTGTAAGGCTGCCAGCACCCTCCGCCTTCCTTGTCGGTGCTGTGTGCCTTCCGAAGGTGGCCCTGTCTGAGACTCTCTGCACCTCCACTTCTTCCACTTGTATGTCCCGGGTGTGCCCCAGTTTTGCTCCCTGACCCCGGACCAAATCCTGGTGAATGACATCTCACGACTCCAAATCCTGACATTTGAAAGACCGGCACTTCTTTACAGTTTTCCCAGAGGACATGGGAATAAACCATCCACTTGTAAATGAGGCCCAGAGATGGAGTTCTTTGCCAAGCATGATCAAACTACCCTGGGATGGGGCAATAGCGTGACTGCAGCTGGGAAAGGGGAGGATTTAAAGATTTTTATTGTCTATAACTGATGTATTCTCTGTGTCCAGGACATTTGCTACAGTCTGCCTAAGGAAGGAGTTAATTAATATATATATATACACATACACACACACACACACACACACACACATATATAGGCTCACTGCAACCTGTGTCTCTGGGTTTAAGCAATTCTCCTACCTCAGCCTCCCGAGTAGCTGGGATTACAGGTGCCCGCCGCTACACCCAGCTAATTTTTCATTTTTAGTAGAGACTGGGTTTCACCATGTTGGCCAGGCTGGTCTCGAACTCCTGACCTCAGGTGATCCGCCCGCCTCCCAAAGTGCTGGGATTACAGACTTGAGCCACCGCACCGCGCCTTAATTCCCATATTAGCTGAACACACACTCTATGCCAGTCTGTGCTGGGGGCCTGAGGTCCAGCAGTGAACAGAACAGGTACCATCCCTGCCCTCAGTGAGCAGCAAAGAACAGTCACCCAGGCACCTTGTGGACGAGGAACACCTGGGTGCTGAGTGGTGTCATTTCATGGGGGAGGGTCTGCTGTTCCTTCTCTCTCAGCGTTTTGCTGGGTTCGCTCATTGCTTGTTCTCGCCTCCTTTGGAGTGGGCAGGACCTGCTAGGTCCTACTCAGGGATGCTGGGTAAAGACTGATTCTGGAGGAGGGTGACATCAAGCGGCTGTACATGCTGCAGAGTCCAGTGTAAGATAAGCCAGGCTGGGCAGGGCTTTTCTCCTGCCCTTTACCTAATGGCGCCTCCTCTCTCCTGTTCACCCCCTCGCTTCTGTCCAGAGACAGCAAGTGGTTCTGACGGAGCGGTGGGCCCAAGGGCACCCGGCCATCCATTTTTCTTCCATGCATCCTGGCTGGGCCGACACCTCAGGTATGTCATAGCCTTTAATTGCTGAGCCACTTATGTTTCATCTAAAAATACCTGAGCAGCCGCAGGATTGACTCTCCCTAGGAATGACCTAAAACCAGCGTAATGAGGACTGGGGAGTAGCTTCATTTCCATTTAGGCAGGGGCGCGCTGGGACTGCAGCTGGGGGAAGCCTCATGCAGACACAGAGCTTTTGCTTCCAGCTTGCCCTGTGCAAGTCAGGGAAGGGGATGGTGGGAACGGGAGCGGGTGCGGCTGGGGCACCCTCCTAACTACAGTGTATCCTGGTGAGAGAGGGAGCTGGTGACCACTGTCATTTCCACATCAGAGAGGAATGAGCAGGGGCTGAGGAAGGGAGTGGGAGAGGCCCAGGGTGCCTCACCACTCCCCAGGTTTTTGGAAATAATGATGCATGAAGGTAAATGACAGCCACAAGGACACAGCTCGAATGATCTGGAAGCGTGTTGGAGCAGCAGTGGAGGGTAGCAGAATTCTCTTCCAGATCTGCCTCACCAACTCTGTGACCTCATGCTGCTCACCTGGGCTCTCTGCAGCTCTTTCCTCCTCCACGAACAAGGGAACTGAAAGCAGCAGCAGCCACAGCACACACCCCAGGGTGCACCCGCGGCGCTAAGAGCTGGTCTCAGCGCTGTCTGCGGATTAACTCATTTGTCCTCAAGCCCCTGTGGGGTGGCCACTACTGTCTATTATCACACCCATTTACAGATGAGGGAACTGAGGCCCAGAGAAGCTAAGACCTCCCAGCTGGTCCTGGCCATGGGGTTTTGGGAATCAGGCTCTCACACACCGCTGGCATGGCCTTTCTGAAAACCACTATTTATCAGAAGCCTTGGAATTCATCCTAAGAAATAAAGATAGGGAAAACAAGGTTGCTTATCACAGTGCTGGTGGTAGGAGATGAAGTTAATAAATTATGGAACACCTGTGCAAAATCTGTTCCGGGCTGAAGACTCTGCTGTCAATCATGCCTATGGAAAAACCCTGTGTGCACTATATCATTAAATAAAGATACTGAGTTCCTGAATAGTACATGCCTCGTGATCTTATTTTTGTAACTACCACACCCCTATAGAAAAAGGTGTATGTTGGTGCTTTGTGGCATCTCATGGAGACCAGCTTGGAGATTTGGCAGAAATTAGTCCTCTGCTGTATAGATCTGAGGCTCCTATCTTAAATACAAAAAGGATGGTCTCAGCAAAGTATACCAGGGGAGACTCAGGCTGGGAGTGCTCAGCTCTCGATTCTTCTTACTGCCTAATGGGAGACATACTTGGTTCTGCCTGTCCAGGGTGAATTCTAGGAGGCTGTGGGGGACCCCAGCCTCTTACCCTCCAAGGATACCATTCTGACAATCCCAACATCAGCTCAGATGTTTAAAATCTGCCTGGCAAGCCCACTACTGGGCTCTATCATCTGCGTCAAGGTGCGGTTTACCATGTGTTGTTCAGAGGTCATATATAGAGCAGCTCTCAGGTGCACATGACCTGTCTGTGGCCACAGGGGCCTGAGAGGGCTGAGCATACGGACATTTGTCACCTCTGAGTGACACACCACAAGGTTTTCAAATTTTTTCTTTTTGCCTATCAGTTTATCCTGATTTTTCTACAATAAACAAGTATTGCTTCTGTGAAAAGAAAAAAAGATGTTTATTTTTAATTTAAAAAAGGAGTGCTTTTGCTTAGGTGATCTTTCTAGCTCTACAATTCCAGGATCTCGGCACAGCTCTTAATTGTTGTTTTCTGTGGTTTATTTTCTTTCCTTGGCTTCGAGAGAGAACTATTTTGTTTCCCAATGTGCTCACTGTGGAGACACTGTGTTCCCTGAGGTCTGTGGGAAAATGGGGTGTGGACTGGAGCCAGAGCGTGTGGCTGGGTCCTCGAAGGCGTGGGCAGGTAGAGCGGCCGATGCAGGGCCACCAGCGGCACAGGCCACGGAGGCTACTCCAGGCAAACACCTCCCTGTAGCCCTGGGATGCAGAGGGTGGGACACCTCGAGGGGCTTGGCAGAGGAAGTGAACAATTCTTTCCTCTTATCTACTCCTCCCTAGAAAGGGGAAAATACTAAAACAGTCCAAGGAACCAACAGTCAGGATCCTCGAGCCTAGGATGATTTGAGAGGGCTCCTGAACCCAGGAGGCTGAGTGGTTTGCTCGGCCCAGCCTCACGGTGAGCCTCGCAGCTCATTAGAATCCTCTCAGGATGGAAAGGGGGGCTGTGCGGGCGACTGTGCTCTCGGGGCTGGGCTGGGTGCTGGTGCCCCGGGGACATGGGGACTCAATCAGGCTCCGGTGAGCAGCACTTTCCATCAGATGACACCTTGGGGGCTTTGTAACGAGGTTCTTTGGAATTGGTTCCGAGTGGCTTGGGTGAGTGCTATTGTCAAATATAGCAGTTTATGATTCCATTTCATTTTTACACTTTTTTTTTTTTTTTGTATTAAGGGAAGTCAACCACATTTGCTGGAGAATGTTGTCCTAATCTGCCTGCCCCTTCCTTCTCCCAGGTGTGAGGCACGCGATGCATGCTGGGATTCCACGCCAGGTTCAGGGACCGCCTGCGCTCCGAGGCCCAGGGCGCCGACAGGGTGCTGTGGTTGGCCCTCTCCTCTGCCGCAGCCGCGCAGCCCAGCAGCCGCTTCTTTCAAGGTGACTTCCTCCCTGGCTGTGAAGGCAGCTGACACAGGGCTGGGGGCAGCAGCTGGGCTTTCGAGGTGCACCTTCCCTTCCGTGAAACCTGGGATGGGACTGTCCCCTGGGCGGTGCCTGGGCTTCTTTGGCGAGATGATTGCTTTGCCTGCTGAGGTTAGTTTTGGGAAGTGCTTCACCCTGGGTTGGTAGCTTCTTTGAAGACTTGTGATAACCCTGTCATCAAGGTCCCATGGGAACAGGGGAGAGGCAGTTCCTACCTTGGGAATGGGAGATTTTCTCTGCGGTTTCCTGAGGCCAGGGAGGGGCGCTATTCAAAGCGGCAGTGCAAAGGGAGTAACGGACTCTGCTTCTCTGCACTGCACAGGGAGTGACGGACTTGGTTTTTCTATTTTTGGAAGCAGTGATCTGTTCACGTCTCTTCCCAGTGGGCGCCTAAGGGGGCAGGCGTGTGAGTGGATGCCATCCGAAGACAGCACTTTACCTTGGGTGGAAGCCAGGCTCTTTGCTCTGCTTCTCTTTCCTCTGTTCTTGATGAGAACCACCTTTGCTTGAGGAATTCTGAAGTGCTGGTGACCCCTGGGATATCCAGGAGGATAGCCGTGCCCATTCCCGCTGATCACCCAAATGTGGTCTCCCGTCCAGCCCTGGCTGCAGCCTCCCAGTTACAACTGCACTTTACATATCAATCCATGCTGCCTAATCCGTGGGGGACCTCTGAAGGCAGGGATGGGGTCTAACACCCGTGGGGCGCCGCCACGCCAGCAGGCATCAGTTCAAGGCCTGAGCAGCACAGGGACATGGACCCAGCCATGCTGCGGCAGCTCACACCTCTCTGCTGTTCCCTCTCACTTTTAGATCGGAAGCCAGTTTCCACACACTTGCCTCTCACTAGAACGTCCTCCTCACCGGCCGAAGAGCAGCTGGCTCAGACATTTAAATAGACCAACTGAGGCACAGTGTGGTACCAGAATTGCCTTAGAAAATACCAGGTGTGGTCTAGGGGCCAGTGAACAAGACCTCACTTCAACTTCCCCTCGAAGACGTTGTGCCTTACAGTGAGGGGCCTACAAGGGCTGGGAACTTTTATTTCAAAGTAAATACTACCGGGGCTGTGATCAGGCTGGCCTTGACTCCTGCAGCAGATTCTTTTCTTAAGTCTCTCATTTATTCCAGAATGTGGTTTTCTAAAGAATTCGAAGTTCGAGATGAACCACCATTGCCAGTCTGAGGGGACTCAGGGTTGGAGGCAGCAGGAATGCCCCGCTGTGGACTCCACTTCCCCTCCCTTTCTCAGCTCCTCCAGTGTCAGAGGCTGAGGCTGGTGCTGGGCCCCCCCACCCCCCACCCCCCACCCCCCACCCCAGGAGAGGGCTGGACACGGCCTTTGCTGTGCATGGTCCCAGGAGCACAAGTGTAACCAACGGATGCTGCATATTTACATACACAATTGAATGAGGCCTAGTTTGCATTTGCTTAAGATTAGGAGTGGCTTCAGTAATGCATGTGGCATTCTGGTACTACACTTTGATGAAACCTCTAATTTACACCATTTTACCTCTTAGTGACTCCAGGAAAAGTTGCAATAAAACCAATGAGCAGATTTAGAATACATCTACGTACATTCTTCGTGTCCATGGTGGAATCAGCATTAACTCAGGCCCCACAGCAGAGGAGAACCCAGACGGCTGCAGCTTCTCAGTGGTCCTTGAGACACTGATCCAGGGCTCATCAGCCAAGGGCCACAAGGAAGGGATTTTTCTGGGTGTGCCAGCCTGAAACATCAGCATCTTTCTGACAAAAGGAGGCACCATCAAGCAAGCACCAGCTCCATTTAACTCATGCCTCCTTTTCTGCAGGAGGATGAGGGGCCTCAGCAATGCTGGGTGTGGGCGAGGCTGTGCTGGGCGAACACCGGGACGGGACAGCCCAGCCACTCCTTCAACCCTGATTCCATAGCATGCAGGTCACTCGGTCTTTGCACCGATTTTTCTTCTCCATAAAATGAACCTCACAAGTTTTAAAAGAGGCTTTCCCTGGCAGTGTTTGCCCCGAAGTCATTTCTCCTCATTTGGAAAGTTTACTAAACACAGGAAAAAGCCGACTTACATGATAAAGAAAAAGAGCTCCATGGCCTGAGCCTGTGTGCTGTACTTAGACTGTGGTGAACGGGGCTCATCGTCACCTCCAAACAGCAGCTCTCCCTGGCGTCTAGACAGCAGGTGGAGTGGTCTGGAACCTCCCCCTCCCACCAACTGGACAGAACCCACAGGGCTAAACAGCACAGCAAGGCTGTCGGGGTGCGTGTGTGTGGCCACATGTAACAGTGATGGGACCACAGCTGCAGAAAGGTTTTCACAGAGATTTATTTTAAACCATGGAGGCAACTCTGCATTGAGAGTTGTACATTGGTAATGTATACACGTATATTTTGGTTAGAGGGAAGCACAGTGGGAAAGTGAGCGGAGTAAAAAAACATTCACAATATTCAGCAGCATTTGAATGGAGGCCTGGATACAGACATTTCAACATCCTAGGAAATTCTTGCTCATTACCACCTAATCCCATTCAGGAAGTCAGTGTCAGGACCGGCAGGGAGCGTGGTAAATGCCGGAGGGGTCCAGCTAGACCACACGGGAGAAATCTGTTCCAACATCGGGCTTATTACATTCTCAGCCTGATCCCCCCCCGAATAATCTCCTCACTTCAGAAAAAGAAAGAAAAAGCCATACGGCAACATGCCCACTGCAGCCAGGTCCAGATGTGGGCTGCAGCCCGGTGGATGTAGAGAATGGAAGATCCGTGTCCCTGGTTAGAAGTAGAGTGGTAGGCAGGCACTAATGTGGGGCCAGCACCTTCCCTGTTGTCCAGTTAGTAACAGTTTTTGTACATTTCATGTAAAGATTTCCTTTTGCAAAATGACAGTACCTTGAAAAACAAAGTCATGTAAAAAGCAAGGCAAATGGTATAAGACACAAATCCATAAGAGTACAATGGTTTCAAGTGACACTAGTGTTTTGGTCCATATGTCATACTGGCATACACTGCTGATGTAAGGCTGCCATCCACTAAAATGATAAAAGAGAGTGCATATGTGAAACATATTTTTCAAAGCATTTTTCCCTTTTGTGTGAGTGACAGCTCACCTTTTCATGCATCCCCGAGAACCAAGGGAAAAAAGAATCATAAGTATCAAGGTCAGATTCTCAATCTAACTTTTCAGCCAACCTGTAATTCCTGATACTTCCAAGAAAGTCAGATACTCTTCCTGACTGGTAAAGGTACACATTTTGAGGTATCTATTTTTAGTGAGGTGGTACCATAATTAATTTCCACACTTACCATCTTAAAAAACATTTTTCCCCTACAACCTCATGAAAAGAAACTTTACCATCTTTTCCCAAAACCAAACCTAGTAGGCTGTAGATGGAAAAAGTCCAGAAAGTAACTCACTTGATATGATGGAAGACAACAAAGGCATGTGGTGATAGACCCTCCTGTATCCAAGGGAAGCCACATGGGCAGCTCACTGGTGATGGGTTAGGCATGCCCAATAATAAACGAGACTCGTGGAATCGTAGAATCACAGGATTGGAAGGGACCTTAAGCATGATGATCAAATTCATCCCTCACTCAAGCCTTTAATCTCCCTTTCAACATCTCTGGCAAAGGCTCTACGCTCTTAAAAAAATTCCCTGGTATGGGACGTGCAAGGAAGATATCCCATTCCAATTTGGGACTGGTCTAATGTATAGACACTGCTTTCACGTGCTAAAGCTAAGTAGGCTTCTTGGTGGAAAGGAGATAATGTTTAAAGGCAAAAATCCAAACCACAACCCTGGAGGGCTGACATGTGATTCCTGGTTAAGAAGCTGAGCTGAAGTTTTAACAGGAACACAGATGTTTCTGGACTCAGTTTTGGACATAGATCTTTGGGTCCTACAAGGAAAAGGCAAATGATGTGATAGCAAAGACAGGCGCTGCCATCCCCCTGCGTGGTGTTCCTGCCTCCACAGGGCCAGGTCTCCCAGACAGACCTGTAGCTGAATTGACAAAACTCTGCCTTCCCCTTGCAAGTGCCCCTGTAAGGAGGATCCCCCACATTGTACTGGAATCATCTGTGACTTGCAAGAGCAGAAAGTGGAGGGCAGCAGCTGCCTGCGTCTGCACCCAAACACTTGGCCCCGCCTATCTGTGCAATGCCACACTGGACTAGAACAATCCCCTCCTGCCACAGGTCCAGGGCTTTCCTTTTCCAGGGTGGAGCAGCTGAGCCCAGCACACCTTTGGTGTTAGTCTGTGAGTCCTTCCTGGTAGCAGGCCGTGCACTCATAGGCTCCACCTCCTCCTCCCAGACTCCAGTGAGAGGCTGTGCACCCAAAGATCCAGAATTAGTTACCCTGGGTCACTTCCAGATAACAGTTCTAGGGATTTCCAAAGAAAAAGAAACTGATACTATTGTAATATAAACTAATAGTAGCATTGGCTGCAGGAGGAGCCTCTGGGGAAACCCCTCGCAGTGAGCCGTGTGCTGCTTTCCTCTGAGGCCAGGGAGCAACAGCATCTGATAGCAACAAGCTCGGTTCCGGGATGCAGCTGAGCTACTTGGCTGTTCTCCGGCAGCTCCAGCCCACTTGTGATCCCTGGACACACCACACTGACTCCAGCTCTCAGGCCTTTGTTTATGCTGTTTCCGAAGCCTGGAAAGTCATTTCCATTTTTCCCCCTTATGACTCACTCCTCATCCTTTAACACTGAGCTCAAAGTCCTTTCCTCTGTAAAGCCCCTCCTGCCACACCTGCTGGGTTAGTGGCACCCTGGCATGCCTCTATTATGACCACATTGCACTGAAAAGACCCATTTACTCACTGTGTGACCTCTGCCCAGCCTGAGAATGGGCTGCAGACAGCTTGCACCGCCAGTGCCTAAAGCCTGGTGGCTGGTGAGCGCTCAACACGTTGACATGAACATTCAAATCTCAGGGATCATCTAGAGAACTCAGTGTTCAACAGGAACTTAATTTCTGTGTTTTCCAATCCAGTTAATAAATATCTGTCTTCATACCAGGAAAAATTCAGTAGTATTTTAAAGGAGAAAAAATAAGAATGTATTGGTAAAATGCTTTCTTTCACTTCGAAGTATCTTAGTGAACAAGAACACTTACCTAGAATTAAAATTCTATGAATAGCCACAACCAGAGGAATCTCATTTAGTGAATATTTGTGTCCAGTAACTGTGACCCACGCTTAGAGCTATCCTTTTGCTTAAAAACAAAAATTTGGGCCTTAAGAAGTGATTAATATCAGTCAAAAATAAATTATACTTTATTTATTCAGGGCCTTGCTCTGTTGCCCAGGCTAGACTGCAGTAGTGCAATCACAGCTCACTGCATCCTTGAATTCCTGGGCTCAAGTGATCTTCCTGCCTCAGCTTCCTGAGTAGCTGGGAATACAGGTGTGTGCCACCAGACCCAACTAAGTTTTACATTTTTGGTAGCGACAGGTCTTGCTGTGTTGCCCAGGCTGGTCTTGAACTCTTGGGCTCAGCAATCCTCCCGCCTCGTCCTCCCAAAGTGTTCAGATTATAGGTGTGAGCCATGGCACCTGGCCTATACTTTTATAAAATGAATCTCAGAAAATGAAAATGTGATATTCCGTAAGGGCAGTGCTGTAAGCCTGGGAATCACAGCCAAATGGGGTAGGGTGAATTTTAAGTGCCCCTGGATTTCCATTTCAGTTTTGCCTCTGGGGTGGTTTGAGGGGAATGTATAGGAAGGAATTTATGTGGATGAAGGCAATAATTACCTCCCCCACCACAGGGCTGTAGCCAAAAAAAGTGTCATATATGCTTCTGATAAGAGGAACAAAGCTGGTTCCAGACAGCGCCCTGTCTCAAGGCGCTGAAAGTCTCTCCTCCCACTCATGCCATTACTAAGTAATGTTCAAGAATAGCTACTCCTTAAACATTCTTTTCTCTTGTTTACGTCTCAGTCATATCTAACTGCCCCGTATAACTAATGTGTTTTCTGCTTGGAACACTCTAGATCTCTGAAGATGCCTTCCAGTTTTGTGACTTCATGATTTCTGGAATAATTAAAACAATCAAATGAGAAACACGTTATGGTGGATTGACCTCATACAAAATGACATTAAGATTCCAAATGTTTAATCTCAAACCATTTTGCTATTGTGAAGACACACTCAGGCAGTAATGTCAAGTAATGTCATTCGTTTGGAGGAACTAAGAGCATGTGGTTGGTTTTGTCCCACCAGCTAGAGAACAACTCTGCATATGGTATGTGTAGATCTCCCACTTTCTCAACGCAGGCAAGTTAGGCATTATTTGCAAGAGCTGCTGTATGTTTAAGCAACAGAGCTAAAATATATGTAAAGTGCAAATCCAACAGGGTAAAACAAGAATTATGAGAGTTCACCTAGGCAGAACAAAAGCCAAGTGCTGGCGCCAGCTTTCACTCCTAAGGAATGGAGCCTCCATTTCCCTAAAATGCTTGGAAGACACCCAACACCAGCACATATTTCTCTACAAATTACAAAAATGGGGGAGACACTTAATGCAAAACTCAAGAATTCACAGTATTACAAACACACAGTTGGTGTGCTAAACACATTTCATCAAATTCAAGCACCCATACAGATGAGAGAAAAGGGAAGAGCAATGGATACCTTGACATATCTGTGGTTTTCTGATCATGATTCTCAACACCAGTGAGATGTGAAGTGGCTTCAGCCTCTAGTGGCTCTGTGGGCTGGGAGGAAGACAGTAGAGTGGCATGCAAGGCCACAGGCCAGAGCGACTGTAGAGGACATATGTGATCTGACGGGGACACTCTGCTTCCCGAATGAGGTCTGAAGGCATCTAGACCTATCTCAGAACCCACACAGCTTGCTGGGCGCCTGGGCTTTTGCTGCCCTAATACTGTGTTCCTCTCTCTGTAGGCAGGCCAAGCTCAAAGTTTAGGAAGGGAAAATGGAGTGACTCATGTCTATTACTCATTTCCAACACACAGTCCTCTATTACATACAACTTAGTAAGTGGCTGCAGGTTCTAGTAATAAACTACAAAATAGATATTTGAGTATTTTAAATTTAATTCCCTTGTTAAAGCTCTCTCACAGAGCAATCATGCAGAAAAGAGTCCAAGTAGTTATAACAGTTTTGACTGATGCAAGCAAGGGTAGTGTGGAGCAGGGCAGCGAAGCGACAAGTGCTAATAGCCTGTGCAGGGCATGCGTGTGCCTCTTCAGAGCTCTGGTCACATGGGCTGCGCTGGTCTGATGGCTCAGGTGACAGCTTCCATGTACCATGGCTGCATGGGACACATGCACTGGTCCTGCTTCCCAATGCTAGGGCAGCAGAATCACCTCTAGCAAGGCCCCACCCCCGGGAAGCACACAAAGGGGCAGTGCCCGAGGATGGCTTGTAGTACTTCCCCCTAGTTAGAGAAGTAATGAATGATTGTGAGGGCAAAAAACGGCTTTCCAGGAAAAGAGGGAAAATAATAGGGAGGATTTCGATTTCACTCCCGTATGTATCACCACCAAAAAAACCTGTAGAATCAGAAGAGAGCAAGACACTGTGGGGTGGGGCTTGGGTCGGGAAGGACAAGCAATTGGCCTGTGATCCTCAAGAGACTGGTGAGCTCCCTGATGCTCCCGACATGTGAGGTTGAATGAACTGTGCGTGTAAAGTGCTTAGGAGGGGTAGGCACCTGGCACAGGCTTGCCATTAATTTTTATTCTATTTTTACAGGGGAAAATAAGATGCCATTAATTTTTATTCTATTTTTACAGGGGAAAATAAGGGACTTCAGTATCCTGAGTTGAGTCACTACACACAAGAATATTTCATTTTCTCAAGCTTGATTGGCTTCCCTTAGAAATAAGAGTTCTTCAGGTTCGCTTTCTAAAGTCCTCTTTTCCATTCCCATAGGAACACAGCCTGCACTGTAGGTACCATTCTGTCTCGGATCAACCACATACCGTTTTAGTAAGAAAGTGTGCAAAGTGTTCTGATGAAACACATTAAGATAAAATGTTTAAATATCTAGTTTTTAAAGGGATAGAATACAGAGGGTGAGGAATACAGCAGGATTACAATCCTGCTGTAATGAACATGTTCAAGTTCAGAGATGATGTCACAGAGAAACACACGATTTAAAGACACTTATTTTCAGAGCATGTATGGTGGGGCTCCCCAACCCCGGGCTGCAGGTGGGTACCCATCCACGGCCTGTGAAGAATGGGGGGGCACCCATCAGAAGTGAGCAGCGGGCAAGCAAGCACTACTGCCTGGGCTCCGCCTCCCATCAGATCAGCGGTGGCGTTAGATTCTCATAGGAGCACGAACCCTATTGTGAACGGCGCATGCGAGGGATCTAGGTTGCATGCTCCTTGTGAGAGGCTAGTGCCTGCTGATCTGAGGTGGAACAGTTTCATTTTGAAACCGGTCCCTGCTGCCAACAAGGCTGAGGACCGCTGATGTAGGATTTTGTGTGTGTGTGTCGTTTGTTTTCATTGTTATGAGTGAGGGAGAGCTGTGTCCAAAAAGCTAAAACATGAGGCTCGGGAGGCTCCAATTGAATTCTAAATGATCAGGCACTAATCGTTGAAGCTCTGAGTTAAAATAATCTACTTCTGTGATAACCATGGTTGGGAGCAGCTTTCTCACAGCATTTTTTTTTTTTAAATGTGGGAAAGACAGAGGCAACTGAGGCAGAAACACAGTCTTTTCTACTCAATAAGAACGTGAATGAGGCAGACATTACAAACAAATCGCTCTTCAGGCGATTCCAGCAGCTGGCTGGTGAATCCACATGATGAGTTTCCAAATCTCTCCACTGAGGAGGACATGAAAGCAGAAACACTGGGAATAAATAATGTAAATACATCCCCTTCAGGAAAGGCAGAGAGGTGCAGGTAGGTGCAGAGGGAAGAGAACAAAAAGCCGCTGGCCATGTGACACATGTTGAAGTAAAGAAAATACAGAAACTATAATGACCAAAATACTCTGAGTGGATACTTCCCTTATTTCTCTGACACACAAAGCAACACATAAAATGGGGTGTGGAAAGTATAAAATTAAACACCCCACACAGATTTTTCGGTATACTCAAAACAATGCAGCACAGCCAGACTGTATAAACCATTTGTTAAAAAAATAGCTTCTTTTATATTGTATGAACAAGTTGGAAGAGTCCCCTTGCAAGTTCTCACTCGCCGGGTCCCCACTGTGCGCATGGGTCATCTGCAAATTCATCCAGGGTCTTTAGTTTCTTTCTTACTTCTCACATGTCTGCTTTACCACTCTGGTAATGATTTGGATTAAAACAACCATTTCTTTAGTAAATACTATCTTTCTGATTCCTGGGAGAGTCATCAAGACACGACTGGGGTCATATCCCACAACTGCAAATAGGAAAAGATACAGAATGAACTAAAATTAAATTGTGTTGAGGATAACAGTCCTTAGAACTGAATTCTTCAAGGAAATTCTTTTCATTTAACAACCAACCACATACTATACTAACATGATTTCTAAATCTATAAATTTTTTTCATCAAAAAAGTTCAAATAAAGCTCAAAAACATGACAATGACAGCTTGAAATTTTGATGTAGCTAATGAAGAATAATGGCAGATTCAACTATTAATGGCTGAGAGGACTGGGAAGACAAGCTACCCTGCAGATCCTCCTGTGAGTCACTAAAAGGGAAACGCTGCAGAGCACTGTGTTGACATCTGAGGCAGCTTTCGATGAGCCAACATGAAAGAGACAATATAGATCTGTCCCACCCTCCAAATAGATTGAATCCATTAAATAACTCAATCCATTAACAGGACGCTAAGCACATTCTGTGTCCTTTCCATTTAAACTTCCAAACCATTTTACAAGATACCTCGTTTTCAAAAATAAAGGACCTGAGGCTGCCAGAGTTTATCTTATTTTAATTAATTAATTAATTATTTTGAGACAGGGTCTTGCTCTGTCATCCAGGCTGGACTGCAGTGGCACAATCAAGGCTCACCGCAGCCTCTTACTGGACTCAAGTAATTCTTGCACCTCAGCCTCCCGAGTAGCTGGGACTACAGGCAGGCACCATCACATCTGGCTAATTTTTAAATTTTTTGTTAAGACAGGGTCTCACTATGGTGGCCAGGCTGGTCTTGAACTCCGGGGGTCAAGCGATCCTCAGTCTCACCTCCCAAAGTGCTGGGAGTATAGGCATGAGCCATCACACCCAGCCCCAGAGTTTATTTTAAACTTCCTCTCAAAGTCATGGAGATCTGGTAGCTTCCAAAGTGGGTTATTTTAGCTATCTCATCCTGCTGTGACCTCCAAGAATGGGTCAGGGAGGTAGAACTCAGTGCGCTATAAATTCTCATCTGTATTACTGTTTTGACTGCTACATATGTGACCTATTATAGTCTTTTTAGTCTGTCCCAAGTAGACTATCTATTCCTTGCAGGCTGGAGCTCTTATTTCTTTGTGTAGAGCCAGTGCCTGGGATGAGGCTGTGCATGTATCACATTTGTAATAGGTTCTCAAAAACACTCACGTTCAACGGTTAACTTTTTTTTTTTTTTTTTTTTTAAAGAGATGAGGTCTTGCTTTGTTGCGCAGGCTAGGGTGCAGTGATGTGATCAAAGCTCACTGTAGCCTTCAACTCCTGGACTCAAGCAATCCTCCCTCCCAATCTCCTGAGCACCTGGGACTACAGACACATCATGGCTGGCCACCCAACGATAACCTTTAGAGCAGTGCCTCCCATATTCTTGGTGTTCCTGTATATTTATATGAGGCCAAAGACGGAAAGCTTCTTAATAAGATGGCGTCTTACCTTAATAACCTTGTCAGTTCCAGAAGTCAGTAACCATCCTCTGGTTGCATCGAAATGCACATGCACAATGTTATGTTTACTGTCATGGAAGGTGGCTGTGGGTGCACGTCTGGAAGGAGCAAAGAAAGCTTCTGAGAAGAAAAGGTGGTGACATATGAATGAGAGAGATCTAGGATGACATTAGGCTCTAAATTTTGGCCTCATGGGTAAAACTGCTTCACCGATAGGAATGTTCCTCAGATCTGACTTTATTCCCTAGTGACCAGTTATGATTAAAAAAAATTACAAGAATTCTTTTAGTCTTTAAAATGGGAAAGAGATGAAAATTTCTAAAAGTCCTTCTGGAGAATGTTGCTCTGATGGTGTCTGCGATCATCTCCACCCGAGCTTTTAAAAACCATAGTGCTTTTGCTAAGTTTGAGCTCAGAAGGGCTTGCCAGTAAAATAGTCTATTTAATTAAAAAAAAAAAAGGACCAAGATAGTACTAAGTGTCCCATGATATTACTAAGTGTCGTTCTAATTGGAGAACTATCCCCCTCCATTCATTTTTCCTTTTTCACTGGTATGACTGCAGACTTGGTTTTTATGTAGTATTCTAAAGCTGTAACAAGCAAAACAAAATAACAAACAAACATCATTATTTTTGGATTTTTAACATACACTTTTTTTTTTTAAGTCAGAAGGCTTGTCAACTGCCTAGGTGCTCTAGAGGCAATGCAAGTGCTCCCACAGAGAAGAGGCAGAAGAAACAGAGGTGGGAAAAGGTGCAGGGTGCAGTCTAGGAAACAGCCCTCTTATCATGCTTCAAGGGGCCCGCTTCACTGCAGTGGGCTCTCTCAGGACAATTTTCTTCTTTTTTTTTCTACAGTTAAATCGGCAGGATAGATCTTCAGTAACTTAAAATGGTTACTTTAAATTTTTAGAAGATTTAGGCTTAACTGTAAGCCCTTTAGACTCTTAAAGTCTATGTCTTTAGCTAGAAAATGAAGAATTAAAGTAGACTATCTCTAAGGTCTCTTGTACTCTCTAATTCAATGAGAAAACCCTCCTACTAATTTCATCATGTATGATGAGTGGAAAATAATGAATGAATATAAATGCATACTTATGCAAGGGCATCTTATTTTATATTTGATATGGATAAATAAGACTACTTATGATTTTACTGTAATACAAGGTGCTGGGAGGATTGGGAAGACAAGCTAACCCGCAGATCCTCCTGTAAGTCACTAAAATTAGCGAAATGCTGCAGAGCACTGTGTTTACATCTGGGGGCAGCTTTCAATGAGCCAACACTAAAGAGATAACATAGATTTGCCCCCACACCTCCACAGCACACTGAGGGGTAGTAACCTATATCCTGGGTTATTGGGCAGGTCTGACGAGCAGCCAGCTGAGCAACTGGGCAACTGGGAATATCTGCCTATTGGGTAAAGTGACTTGGCTCTTCCCGGAAAATGAAACCTTCTGCCATGGACTCACTCAACTCCTGTGAATATACCAGCTTGGGACAGAAAGTGGATCCTGAGCCCTTATACTCCTGGGTAAGTCTCAAGTAAATGAGCAGACAGAAGGTTTGTTCTGAGAGCACCTATTTTAAAGGCACATAACCTAGAAATTAGAAAGAACACAGAGATGAATTCTTTGTGTGTATTTTCTCTTCTCCTGTCTCACAGGATAACACAAATCTCTCGGTGGCAAAGGAGAGCTTTTACTACTCGTCATGGACTATATTCTAAACCAGCAGAAACTAGAGCAACCCGAGTGATGGCTGCGGCACTGAGTGCAGGGCTCAGATTAGACTCTCGCTTTAACCTGAAGCGGTCCTCAGGCTGCAGGAACTTACTCTTCATCTGTGATGGCCTCGTGGCAGCTGTCACAGACCCTCACTTCAAACTCGAAGCCCATCAGGGGGATGGAGGAGCGCTTGGAGCTGCATTTGCCGCAGACAGCCTTCCCACACTTGCGGCAGTGGTGCTGGAGGAGGGAGAGAAAATAGATACTCATCATGGCTCCCTTAGCTCCTGAGGCCCCCGCACCTCACCCCTCCTGGCAGAGGGAGGTGTGATCAACTGCATCCAGGTGAGGATGCTGAACAAGAGTGCCTCAGAACTAAAGGGAACACACTAGATGTGTTCTTTTTGGGGGCTCTGTTTATTCAACAAGGACTGTTGGGTAACACACCTGACAGGGACACCTCCCCACTCTCTTGCTTTTCCCTACTCTTGGTCCTTTCCAATGATCATACTAGGAACTACAGAGGAACCACCCAGGGGCCAGGTGATCTTAAAGCAAGGTATCTGAGAAACTGACATCTCAGGAGATTATGCTGCTGGATGAAGGAGAACATGCAGGAAACCTGATTCAATCTGCTGACTTTGGCCATGGTATAAGCCTAGGTGACCTAACATTTTATTTCCTTGGGGAAGACCAAACTGAACCATGGACTCAGATTGAGAATGCTGTATTATAAGTAGATCTACATAACCAAACGTAATCAGAAGGAGGGAAAGTAAAATAAGGAGAGAGAAACACCATTTATATAATTTATATAATTTCATGGTCTGGTATCCATACGAACTAAGCATGACACCTCTAACTGTAAGGTGTATTGCAATAGAGGCCACTAGAATTCTAACATCACATCCCTAACTGCTTACTGGGAACCAGCCACTACAGAAACTGAATCCAGCAGGAATGAGCTACGGTAGACAGACAGAGTGAATTACTGTGCAATCACAAGGTGACTCCAGGATCATCATTTACCCTCACCACTCCCGCCCAGGGCTGTTATTTCTTCTAAGGTCACATGGCTGAGCTATTTCCACACAATTACATTTTGATGAAGCATCCATATCACTCACCTGTCTTAGACCAATTTTCTTACTGTCCCACATTTGCTTGAAGTTCCAGAAGAAAGGCTGATCACACTTTTGGCAGGAATCACTGTCCAACCATTCAGGGGTCTTGTCAAATAAAGCACAGAACAGGTCAGTGTGGCCAGCAGTGAGGACAATGGAACCACTGACCCTGATGAAACTTACGGAGCAATCAGGATGTGTTTGTAAGAGGTGTGATTTCTCAGTCAATCATTCAAAAAATATTTACCGAATGTCTATTCTGTGGCAGGCCCTGGGGATGGGATGTAGTGGTGAATAAGAATCTCCACCATCATGAAAATATGATTAATAATTATTTACATAAGCATAAGTGTGTGAAGGCCCAAGAGGGAGAAGCACAGAGTGCTTTGGCAGAGGGATCACAGGAGCCTCTGACCCAGGCTGAGGTTCTCAGACAAATAAGACAACTGAGACCTGGGGATGGATGGAGCGCAGATGGGGAAAATGAGGGATGAGGCTGGAGGGGGCAGGATTAATGTTTATTTGTGAAACAATTTCTCGAATACCAACTTATCACCATTAAAATTATGTAGTAAAAACAAATAAATATTTAAAGACATGGAACATGTTCAATATATAACAAACTAACACAAAACCCCCGGGTTATTGAACAGTATCATAGCACAGAGTTAAGACAGACTAGGAGAAGATATTTATAAAGTTTGTAACTAACAACTCCTGCAAATTACTGTATACAAAGAACCCCTGTAAAATCAGTATGGAAATCACAAGAAACAGTTGAGAAATGGGCAGAAGATACAAAAGATACGAGCATGCAGTTCACAGTCAGGGAAGTCTGAATGGCTAACATATATGAAGAGAGGCTCAAATTTACTGTTAAGCAGAGAATGCAAATAAAAATGAGATACTATTTTACCTCTGTCTCCAAAAGGGCAAAACCAGAAAGGGAGGGAACAATTGCTACTGGTGAGGATGTGCAGTGCCAGAAAAGTCCCTGTTCTCCTTTAGAAGTATAAATGAGTACAGCTGTTTGGTTGCATTTAGCAAAATCAAGAATATACCTTCAACTGATCCCACTCATGGGTTTATGGCCCTGAGAGTCTCACACAGTGCAGGTCTGTGAGGGGACACATACAAGAAGGTCATCTGGGCATTGTGTGTGGTACCAGGGAGTCTGTGCCAGTCTACATGCCCTTTGCTTGGGAAACAGAGAAGTAAAATGTGACCGGTACACATGATGGGGTCCTGTGCAGAAGCACCACAAGAAACAGCACGATGGTAGAGCTCAAAAGGGTTCAATGGCAAAAGTTGGAACTAGAACTAGACTTACAGTACATCAGTTACATAAACTTTTTTTTTTTTTTTTTTGAAACAGTCTTGCTGTGTTGCCCAGGCTGGAATACAGTGGTGTGATCTTGGCTCACTGCAACCTTCGCCTCCCAGGTTCATGCAATTCTCGTGCCTCAGCCTCCTGAGAAGCTGAGATTACAGGCGTCTGCCACCATGCCTGGCTAATTTTTTTGGTATTGTTAGTAGAAACAGGGTTTCGCCATGTTGGCCAGGCTGGTCTCGAACTCCTGACCTCAAGTGATCCACCCGCCTCGGCCTCCCAAAAGCTGGGATTACAGGCGTGAGCCACCGTGCCCGGCTGAGTTATGTAAACTTTAAAACACACACACACACACACACACACACACACACCTTTTATAAGGAAGCATGTGTGTTCAGGACACACAT
Source organism: Theropithecus gelada (assembly GCF_003255815.1). Taxonomy (NCBI): domain Eukaryota; kingdom Metazoa; phylum Chordata; class Mammalia; order Primates; family Cercopithecidae; genus Theropithecus; species Theropithecus gelada. The sequence goes on along the minus strand of NC_037685.1, from coordinate 82,666,272 downwards.
TAAATGCATCACAGTGGGTATCCATGAGGAGGCATTTGGGAGTTAAGGACCGATAAAGCGGAAAAAAAATAAATCAGCATGTTTGTGATTCTATTTTTTGTTAAAAAAAAGAAAAAAGTCTTACATACGTGTTATGTGTAGAGAAAAATGTTAGGAAGGATGTATGCCAACATGTTCAGAGTGCTATTTCTGGGTGGTGGTAGTATGAGTAACTGACATCTTTTCTATTTACTAATGAGCACTTTGTAACTTTTCTACCAAGAATATTATATACAATATATACATTTAAAAAATGCTAAAAGTTAACAAAACAAAAATGGATTTTCTTAACTGTGTAAGACACCTGTTCAACCTATGAGATGTCGCTCGATCTACATCCAGCTACTCAAGGTCTTCCATTGTCTGCCCTTATCTTTCAGCTAGCTGCCATCCTCTCATCTGACTGCTGCTCTAAACTGCTCATGAGCACGAATGCACCGCATCAACCTATCGTGTTCACCTTGTCCTTACTCTTGCTGTTTCTTGGCCTACAAAGCCCAGGTGCTCCTGCTCAGAGCATATCCAGACCCTGTTGATCCTTCAGCACAATGTTCCTCCATCAATCCTTCACTGAGAACATTAGCTAATGATGACTCCATTCCTTCTAAAATACCCAGCACTGATGCTCTAGCATATATCAACTATAATTTCACGATTTATACCATTTAATAGAATTCTGAAGTTTCCTCCTACAAGCCTTTTCTTTCGGAAAGTCTGTCAGTACTTCAGGTTAGAGACGATTTCATTATATGTCGCAGACCTCCCAAGGTGAGCATCACACAGCACTTATCGTAACTAGGAAGCAGCTCCATAGAGGCTAAGATTAAAACAAAAATCTCAGGAAATTTATGTTTATAAAAATGATACTTGCAAAAAAAATGAATGGAACAATCTCCATTGCTTATTTAGAGTGTTGACTCACTAAGATTTTAAATTAGTCAATAGTATTGGGTGCCTTTATATCTGCACATCAAGAGGCTCATAAACAAGGTTGCTCAAAGAACTGCCCATCAACCACTTGGTTTCATCTCTGGACACCACACTGTTATCCTCCTTTGGCCTCTGTCCATAAAGGGTCCAGGCTGCATGCGCCAAGGGAAAAGAATCGGGTCCTTCTCCCCTCCCCTGGTTTGGTTAGGTGGGTCCAGAAAGAAGTCAGGAAAGACCAGGTGTGACTGTCCCTAACCCAAAGCAGGCTGCCATGCAGAACCCAACCCAGGACATAATCACCAGCCATGCGGGAACATGGTTAGCATGACTGGCACTCATTGCAAACATCTCCAGCCTTCGTATTAATGGTGCCAAGTATAGTTTTCAAAAGCAATGTTCTACAATTCCCCACCTTCTAACAGTAATGATCATTTTGATTAGTTACTAATAGAATTCCCATGGACTTAAGATCTGAGCAAATAAAGCTTTAATCTTCTTAAGCATATAATTACTGGCATTTGAAAAAGGCATTACATTGTGGGTAATAGCAACTACTCTCTTGAAATGAGACTGGGGTGAGGGCATGGAAAGAAGGTAGGAGACTTTTGTCTTTTTAAAGTGTTTCTTTTCTATGTAATTCTTGTATCCTGCAAGAAATTAATTATAAGAATATGCATTGTCAAAGGGAAAGTCTACCCAGAATAATTCTAATGTAATGGGAAAATGGTTAACTTCAAAGTACTTGTCAAAGGAGATATGCAGGAAACATATTTGTTAAGATGCTCAAAGATTAAAGTGAAAGCTCATAAAAAAGAATGTTCTGATAACATGTAAATATGTGCTAAAAAACTAAGGATATATTTATATCTGGAGAACTATTTAGAACATGACTTACAAAGTACAAAATAATTATTTCTAGTATTTCTATTAATACCAAACTAAGGATTCTTGCTTCATCTTAGCCACTATTTTCTTCCATGACATAAATCACGTGAGTCCTGTTTTTGTAGGGCATTGTATACCAAAGGACTAATCACCAGGAAGTAGATGATTTCTTTTCCTAACCTGTACTTTTGCTGTGAATGGTGTAACAGATTTAAACAGCTTAGTCTCAGTCAAAATTCTTATGAAATCTCCATCACAGGAATGTTACATGCCAACTTGTGAGGGGGGGAAAAAGAAACTCAACCCAAACAACTCCTTTTATGCTATAATTCTTTGACGTTACATGCCTTATTTCATAGTTTAATCATAAAGGAATAAGAAATAAGCAGGAAGGGAGGAGGGCCAGAACCACAAGGCCCACCCCACCCTGCTGTGCCACCTACCTCCTGCCTCTCCACGTCCATGTTCCAGACGACAATCCCACCATCACCACCACAGGAAATCAGCTGTCGTGTGTGCTGCGCATAGGAGAGGGCCTGGACTTTGTCGCTGTGAAAGAAACCAAGGGTTAGTGACAGTTTAGGAGAACAAATGCAAGGCCTTGCTGCAGAAACCTCGGCAAAGTCAGCCAATGTGCTCACTCACTCTGAGCCCCAAGTGTAGATCTTAGAAACCTGATGGAATTTTCAGCATGCTAAAGGTCAGAAGAGTATCCGGGATTTAAAATAAGTCTGAATGCTCCTTGACACGTTCAGGCCCCAGGAAGAGGTAATCTGTCAGTTACAACACTTAAGGAAAAAAGCTGATTGTTGAATGGACTAACTTCTTACTGGTTCCCTCCTTCCTCAAGTAATTAAAATCTATAGCATATGTTCATTTTATATTTGTTCAAGAGTCATGATTTTCCCTTTTACAAAATTATCCTTGAAGAGTTTTGGAGGTCATCCGTTGAGATGCCCACCGGATTTACCTGACACAGCCAGGTAAACTGTGTTGCCTCAGGTGTGTACCTCACAAGTGGCTTAGGACCAGCCGTGCGTTTTCTTGGCTCCCAGAGTGAAACCATAGTAGTAACAGACCTGAATTTCACAGGCTCTCCATTTCTCTAGTTTTTACTCTCTCTCTCCTGATTCTGTTTTATTTTTCTTTCTAGTTTGTGCAGGGCTGACAAGTTATTCCTTCTTGGCAGCAAAGATGATGGAGAATTTAGTTTTATGGTCTGAGTGATTGTTAACAATGGATTACAGAGATCTGTCTTTGTTGGGTGAGAGAATAGGGTATATAGTTTCTTGGGGTTTTTTTTTTTTTTGGTATGGTTGTCTATTTTGAGCTCAAATCAATGAAGAATTTTGTTTCTACTGGGAAGGAGAACAGCTCTTTGGTATCTGGACTGGTGATTTTTTGTGTGTTTCTGTTTATTCTTGATCTGTGGCTGAAGTTGAAAACCTAAAGCTATTAAGCTCTGTCTATGTGTTTATAATCCAGAAGAGCCTTCACCTCTTGCTGTGTGTGGAATGCTTTCCTATTTCCAGAGGGTGTCAATAAATGGGATTATGATACCTTTTAAATTAAAAGAACTTGTTCTGATTGTCTGATAGAGATAAACAAGTGCTTTTCTAAATTGAGTCCTCCTAAAATCACAGAACATCAAACCTCTAATATTGTGAACCTGCTAGACTTAAACATACAAATTCTTTTAACAGAAACTGCTAGCCAATTCAGTAATATTTTAAGAATCCAAGTTCATAAAATTAAGTTTCATTTGGCAAATGAGACTAGTAACATAGGTTTTAAAATGTTACATCTTTCTCTGATTTATTAGTGTTGAACAGAATACAAGTGTGCATTTTATTTTTATTTACCCTAAATTTATTCAGGATAGCTGGTCAAATGAGCTCATACATAATGTTTAAGATTATTAAAAATATAAATTGTGTTCAGCTGAATTGAAGAATTATTCTGACAAACTTTTTTATATGAATAGCAATATTTTGTAGCATATCAACTTAAAGATAATTTCCAAGATCCTTAGGTAACAAAATGGACTCATGTTAACCTGAGCTAATCAATAACCATTGGATACTTAGATAATGTCTACATAAGTAAGAATACTGTGATTTTGTATAAAGCATAATATTAAGTTTACATATGTTTGCTTCTTATTTTTCTATGCTATAGCGAGGCTATACCTTTGAGTTGTGTCAATACATGAGTTCATTTTTTGCCACTTTAAGGGAATGTAAAAGTGCCTTATGTCACTATGGAAATTTCAGTAATGCGTGTTCATGAGTTCTGCTAGTCTGCTAAAATGATTATATGGGATGATTTATCCATATCCTCCCTCCTCCTAATTTTCTCTGTGAAATATAAATTAGTTTCTTTGGTTAATTATTATAATTTAAATGGGTGGTTGAGATTATGCCAGGAGCATTAATGAAAAAGAAATACGATGGTTTTTGTTTTTCGAAGAAAAACAGGTTAGCTTTGTATCAAAGCAGTGGTTCTTGAACTTTTTGGTCTCACAATCCCTTTATACTCTTAAAACTTATTTGAGGACACCAAAGAGCTTTGGTTTAATAAGTGACAATGATCAATGTTTACTGTATTTGGAAATAAAACTGAGAAATTTTAAAAACATTAATTCATTTGAAAACAGCAATGATGAATCCATTTCATTTTAACATGTCACATATTTTGTAAAAAAAAAAAAAAAGACATTTTCCAAAACAAAAAATTATGATGAGAAAAATGACATTCTTTAATATTTTTGCAAGTCTTTCTAATATCTGACTTAATAGGAGAGCTGGATAATCATCTTTCTGTATATATCATAATCATAATATCACTTCTTATAGCTTCTGGAAAACTCCACTGTATACTTTTGAGAGAATGAAGATGAAAAGGGCAATACTAAAGTGTCAATCTGTTCTGGAATATGAAAGAGAAAAATGAAGGACAAAACTTGGAAAGCGAGTTTTACTTGCTTTGGCTTATAATACTTTAGTCTGAAAAAAAGCTGTAAGATGCATTACAATTTTGGCTAAGTTCCCTCAGTTTTGATGGCTTGCTTCGTTAGTTTACTGATTAATGCCTACAATGTGAAAGGATATTCTTTACCTTCTGTGGAATCTGCCTAGCTAGCAGAGATTCTGTGTCTCACCAGAATTATTTTCAGTACTTTAATGTTGACTCGATTAATGCTCTTAAGAAAAAAAGAGAGAGAGAACAAGAAGTACTCACGTGTGAAAAGAATTTTAAATTATTTAAAATTGTGTTATCATCTATGCTTATTTTTAAATGTTTTACTGCTTTAATTATACAGATAACCAGGTATTGCTTCTTAAGCAGCCGTGCTCGTATCTTACCCCACTTAAAATTCCCTTGACAACTCTTGTTAGAAATAAAGCCTGAAGTAACAAATAAAATGAACACTCTGACAGTTGATTTCTCAGCAAGGCAAAGTTTACTTCTGCAGAAGGGTGCTGCTCGTTAGTCTGGTCACCACAAGAGCACACCGAACAAAGGAAAACAGTGGCTTTATCCCTAACGCATTGGCTCCTACTGCTGTGTCCAGTCTCCACTGGCTACAGTTGGACTGCACAATCTAAGCTGAACTCGGTTGGCTAACTTGAGAAGTGCAGGGATGCGGTTACACTGGTGGGAAAACAGTTTTGGCGGTGGGGGTAGGGGGCATTGCAACGGGAGGGGTGATTTACAGAGGGAGTAGCAGATGTGGAATGTGGGCTCTATAGGTAAAGACTGAGAGGAAGGTTGTTTCCCAGGGCAAGGGAACACAGAGAGTAAGGAAGTCTGGCCTTGAGAGCAGGGAACAACGGACAAGGGAACTTAAACACGTTAACCCCTTTGAAGAAGAATGTCTTACTATATACAACCCTGGTTTTGCCTTTCCAAACTGAACCTCTGTTTTGAAAAAATAAAATTTTTAGGATGTGTTTTATGCCTGAAGATTTCCCAAGGAGGTCCTAGAAAATCATAAAGACTTGCTCCCTTGTCTTACAAAAAGAGAAATGTGGTGAGGTGCAGTGGCTCATGTCTGTAATCTCAGCACTTTGGGAAGCTGGGGCAGAAGGACTGCTTGAGCCAAGGAATTTGAGAGCAGCCTGGGCAGCATGGTGAGACCCTGTCTCTACAAAAATTTAAAAAATAGTCAGATGTGGTGGTACACGCCTATAGTCCTAGCTACTAGGGAGGCTGAGATCAGAGGATCACTTGAGCCTGAAAGGTTGAGGCTGCAGCAAGCTGTGATCATACCACTGCACTCCAGCCTGGGTGACACAGTGAGATCTTGTCTGAAAAAGGAAAAAAAATTTAAAAAAGAAATGCTATAAATAATTGCATTTGTTTGATGTGTTACTATTTTAAGAGTAAATGGGAATAATTGTCAGATCAGAAGAGATGCTCAGCCGGCCCTAGGTTAAGTGTCAGTAAGTAAAAAATTTTCTTAGTATTTCAGAAATTATATGTTTTATTGGAAGACTGGAGATTTCCTGATGTCATTATTGTCTATATGTTTTTACCCATGGGGAAATACTGATCACAATTCTTAGGAAATAGTTATATAGCATATCCCAATGGGGAATTTTACTTTCCCTCATTCTGATATCATTGGTCACAATTACAAATTAACCCTTAAGTTACAAAATCTCTATAATCTGTAGATAATTTCTGTATTATTCTGATCTTTGCCTGAAGGCCCTGCCATAGAGTTTGTGACTTCAATAAAGGATAGCCTCAGAGTTTCATGGAAAAGAACTATTTGTACTAGGTATTTTAAAATATTGATATTTCAAAGAACAGACTCTTTGGCACAGGCCGCTGAGCTGACATTGCTTAGATAATTTTTAAGCTGTGCCAGTGGATTGAGTCAGGATTTCCTTGGATTTCTGGACCCTTTTTAGTCTGAATGCAGATGGCTTCATGAATGTGAACGGCTAAACCAAGAACCATCAGAACAAGAATTAATTACAGTTCATTCATAGAACTGAATGAACAGAACAGGGAAATTCTATTGTGGTTATTTGTCTGGAATACTGTTGATGTTGTTTTAATGTTCTATTTTCTGGATATATGAGGATGCCTTTTCTCTTATTTTAAAGCTATCTCTAACCCACAATTTCGTAAACTCTGTTATTATAAGTTAAATCAAAACATTTAAGAAATGATACCCAATTCTCACTGACTGCCCAGAATTTAAGAAAACTGTTACAGAGACTCCTTAATTTTCATGGAAACACAGTTATTTGCATTGATTCAATGAGAATCTATTGGCAAGATATAACTGGGCAAATCAACTGTATAACCTGGAGTGTCATGTGTGAGAATGATGCTCACTGAATCAGATATGACTAGCCACTTTAAGAACTCATAGAGCCAACTTACAAAGCCTTCCCAGGAAAACTGGCCTGGTATCTGATTTGCAGGGTCCTGGCCTTACAACTGGTAAGGAAGGTACCAGGCCAAGAACCTAGCAAATGGTGGAAACTTTGAGGAATTCAACTGTTGCAAGTACTGTAGGTGAAATACAGTAGAGTTTCTTGAGCTTAGTTTTCTAGCCTTGGTATGGCAAATTTTAGAGGCTCTGAAAAGTCCAGTCCAGCGGTGGCTCACACCTGTAATCTCAGCACTTTGGGAGTTCAAGACCAGCCTGGTCAATGTGAAGAAACCCCATCTCTACTGAAAATACAAAAATTAGCTGGGCATGGTGGTGCATGCCTGTAATCCCAGCTACTTGGGAGGCTGAGGCAGGAGAATGGCTTGAACCTGGAGGTGGAGATGGCAGTGAGCCAAGATCACACCACTGCACTCCAGCCTAGGTGACACAGCGAGACTCTGTCTCAAAAAAAAGAAAGAAAGAAAGAAAGAGAGAGAGAAAGAGAGAGAGAAAGAGAGAGAGAAAGAGAGAGAGAGAAAGAGAGAGAGAGAGAGAAAGAAAGAGAGAGAGAGAAAGAGAGAGAGAAAGAGAGAGAGAGAAAGAGAAAGAGAGAGAGAAAGAGAGAAAGAGAGAGAGAAAGAAAGAGAGAAAGAAAGAGAGAAAGAAAGAAAGAAAGAAAGAAAGAAAGAGAAAGAAAGAAAGAAAGAAAGAAAGAAAGAAAGAAAGAAAGAAAGAAAGAGAAAGAAAGAAAGAAAGAAAGAAAGGAAAGAAAGAAAAGAAAAGTCCAGTGCAAGATTCTTTATAAAAACTTCCAGGTAGGAGTGAATTTTGTGGGCTTAACACAAAATTGTTGGATACTGTGTGGCTCTGGATTTGCAAAGCAAATATGAGTGGCCTATATGGTTCATTAAGACTCTTTACTCTACCAATATAAATAATCAGGACTAACCTCCTGAGACCAGCCTGGTTTTTTTTTTTTTTTTTTGTGATGAAGGATAATCACTGAGATTATTATGATCACAGGGGAGGAGGGGGGAAGCACAATCAGGTAAACTCAGAAAGACTTGAAATGGGTAAAAAGAGATCACTGGTCATCTTTTCAGCGGAACTTCAGGTGTTGTCTAGCACACTCTTCTGGGCTATCTGATTCTACAGGGGACTACATCTTTTAGTATTTTTACTAATCTACTTACAACTCTATAAAGAATACTGATATTATTGCAAACAAATCTTGTCCAGTGAAGACACACCTAATCCCACACCCCACCCTGCCCATGGGAGAAGCCAGCTGTGCGTCTGCTAACAAATTCATTTTCACATTCTCTGTTGCCTATGTATGTGTCTACTCTTTGGATTTTCCTTTGGACTGACTGTAACCTTTTACTCTGCCAGTTAGTTAATTATTAATTAATGCCTAATATAAAATCTTTGACATGTATTCATTTTGTAAAAAGCCAATTGGGTTTTCCCTATCTCTCCTGGTTGTTTTTTCACACTTTTTAAAGTATAGAATGCCACCACTGTGACACTCAAGGGCAAGAAAAATCTGTCTAGTTGCACAGACTCGTAATTGTATGATTTGAACTACATTTCATTTGTTGAGGCATCTTGATACACATCAAAGATCTTGTAAAACCAAAATAAGCTACATAAGGAACTGCTTTGCCACTCATAGCTGGCAGCAACATTCAGCAACAAATACATAATTTATGGGACTCCAGTACTGTTAATATTCCAACACAGAAGAGTGAAACACAGTGATGAATGCTGGATTCCAAGTTTGACAATAAAGCTGCTCTAGACTTCTTGATTTAGGGATTCAAAATATAACCACCTTGCAGTTAAAAGCTAGGTGAGGGAACATCCCAGGTTTACAGGTTAAGGGTTATGAAGAATGAAAAGATACCTTCTAACATTTGTGTTTCAGCTGACATCACTGTAGCATTTATACTAGAAAGCATTTCAAAACTGGTCATTATTTCATGGACAAGTGCTACCATGTACTGCACTGCAAATGCTCTTACAAGTGCACAAAACCCCCACTTTTCACAACCACCAGGATCTGCCATCTATAAATACTACAGTTAGTGGGATGGCCTCATTTCCTTTCTCACCAGTCCTAGCAGCAACATATGTCTGTCAGGTCCAGCTATATAATTGGAGGGACTAGTGCAAAATGAAAATACAGAGTCCCTTTAAAAAACTTGATTAAGAATTACAAGATGGTGGCAGCAGCTCATTAAACCAAGTGTGAGGCCCTTCTAAGAATGGGGCCTTGTGTGACTGCACAGGTCACATGCCCATGAAGCCAGTCCTGTGTCTGATGATTAAGGGAGAGGGTAGAGAAGGCCTTACGTTTTTAGAGAAACAGATCTCAGACACAAGCTAACATCTGCCCAACAGTCAACTTAAGCCTTTCTTCATCCCTCAAGAGTAAGGGGAACTCAAATGTATAACATTGTTCATTTCTTTGATGAAAAGTTTAGGTTTTTTAGTGGGCATCTAATTATGCTTCTACTACCAGAGATCTCACTCTCCTATACGCATAGGTCTTCCAAGCTCCAAGGACCAGAGAAGGGTGTGAGCAATCCACGCGAGTGAGGTCTCCCAGACAGTACTAGGTAGGGTCATCCCAAGCCAAAGCACGCTAAAAGGGATCTGCTTTCTCAGGGATCCTTGGCCCACTGCCAGGCTAAACCTGAACTCAGGGACCCCTGTTTGGGGGCACTGGTTTGAGCACCAGTGATGTTCTGCTGTTTGGTGGCAGGGTGAAGGTTTAGATTAGGCTCTCGTCCTCTGTCCACTTGTATTTCCTGAACCCACTGTATTTTAGTTCATGCTATTCTCTGTTCTGGGTAACCTCCTAATCCTGAGAACTATGAGAATCTCTTCATCTAACATCCAAACCAAGCGTGACCCCCCCGCACTGAGGCCTCCCACTTTCCAGTAAAATTGGTGAACGGTGCCACCTTTGCCTGTTTTCATACTGGTAGCACATCTCCACAAAGGCAGGGCTATTTCCTAACTCACTTTTGTGTCCTGAGTATCTAACACAAAGTCTGGTATGTAGCTGGAGCTCAGTAAACATGTGTTGACTGAGTTTTGAATATATGTTAATATTTCCTTAGGAAATTCTACAAAGAGAAACAGTAGTCAGATCCCAAGGCAGGATTTTTGACTTGGAATTTTTATTAACAAGAGTAATCTTAACAACCGCCATTTACCAGGCCTGTACTCCTGGGCTGATTATTTTACATGCATTACATCATTTATATTTTTTGACAACCTTGTGAGGGTTTTTCCTTCCAATTTTGTCTTTATTTTAGAGATGAGAAAACTGAACATCAGAGAGGTGCAGTGCCTTGCCTGAGGCTGCAGGCCATTGGCAGAAGGGCCAGTTCAAATACAGTTTGACCCGACTCAGAGGCCTGCACACTAATGACCACATTTTCCAGCCCTTCTGTCTTTGAGAAGATTCTACCTTCTATGAAAACTCTCATGGCTGGTATTTTGATCTATTATGTGTTTAGCTAAATAGTTAGAAATAAAAAAGACATCTCTTTCCCTCTATCCTAACAGTTCCCTAGCACCACAGTGGGAAATGCTCTTAAATCTCACAGATTTGAGCAGAAAGAAAGCTGTCATTTGTACTGATCCTTGTCCTCCTGTCCCCTAACCCAGAAGCTGAATGCAAGAATACTACTCCTTTTATAACTTTCAATGCAATTTACTCGATACAAGGGGAAAAAGCACAAATTCTCTCAATGTATATTTATTTACAAGTGGCCTATTTCTTTACCAAAAGGTTTTGAGAACTCTTATAACAAAATTCTCATGCGTGGTAAGAGCAGTAAGAGAGAAATCAAGAGCTTGGATTTTGGAAGGAAAAAGCAAATCCACAGACTGGAAGTGCCAGGGGCCCTGACTGTGACCTAGCCTCACATAAGCCGCTGAATCCAGTCTTGGTAGAGGGTTCCAATATGAGGAGCAGCAAAGATCTTTATTGGTGCTTCAAGTCAGGTTATATTAAATCACCATCAAGTCTTAGAAGGATAGGAAAACACTACTAGAAAGAAAAATTATGGGCATGAAGTTGGTCATGAAATGACAGTATTATATAAGAATTTAAAAGGGATCTAAAAAGACCAAGTACCGTTATTAGCTATGACAAGGTAGGCATGGGACAATAAGTGTCCAGGTTTATGTTTCGGTAACAATCATCCAACTAGTAACTGGTGCTTGCAAACATAACTGGTCCCGGAATCTGGAGCCTTTTTTTTTTTTTTTTTTTGCCCTTCCTCCCACAGAGCTAGCACAGCACACAATCACGATCCACTTGCTACAGGGAATAAATACACCAGAATGCTTCCAATGCAGATAATACCATATAAAAGAATACTTTCTTAGCTTTTTTCCCTTGGACTTGGAAACAGTTTCACTGTCATCAATCACTTTCTTTGGTGCTAAAGCGTTCTCTGCTTTATGGGATTTTTACACACCAAATCGAGCTAGTTATAAAAATGTCACATTTTCTGTTGCTGAAGGATGGTAAGAAGCTGTGGAACTCAGAACAGAAGACATGTGCAGCTGTCCCTCAACAGAATGGCTGGACATTTCCATACCAAGGAAAGGCAGTCTCCCTATCCTGGGGAGGCCAGTCTGCTCTCCCCGGTTTCCAGGCTCACCAGTTATGTCCCCGATTTGGAACTCGGGCCACCATCAGTCACTCTGGGGGTGGAAGGAAAACCAGGAACTGTAGGAAAGCAAAGGGCAGCCTTGAGGCCTAAGCATCAGCAAACATCACCGGGCATGTTGGGGACCATGTGTTAGTCAATAAATGTTCACTTTAGTATCCCCAGTGCCTTACTGAGGGCTGGATATATCAAAGGTGCTAAGCAGCTCCCTGCTGGACTCAGTTAAGGTTTAGAGATCTAAGCTATCAGCTGGGGCTTAATATTGAATATTAATATTGAATACTTCACTATTCTCTTCTAAAAATGGTATCTGAGCTCTCTCTTTTATAGTGTTACTGCCAAGATTAAATGGAGTCTGTGTGTTTTGAAAGTTCTTTCACAAAATATTAGGTGCTACTCAAATACGAGAATCACTGGATGCCAGCAGCTGGCTTTCAGGATAAAGGAATGGTGGCTGCGAAAGTTGTTCCCTGCATGCCTGAAAGTGGTCTCCTTTTCTGCCAGATGATCCCGAAACCTTCTTTCCATGCCATCTCACTACTTCCGGCGGCTCCAGAGGCTTCTCTATCCCCACCCTGGCATTCAGATCACTCTTAACAGAGTGACACCGATTGATGCTGAGGAAGTTTCCTCTCCTGGCTCTGTGACACCAGAGCCACCACTCCCCGGGGTTAAAACCTGATGACAAGAAGTCCCTCATAGAGCTTACTTTACGTATTACTAAGCTTGAATTGAATAAAGCACCAGGCAAAGGCCTTCTGCCCTCCATCCTGTGTAAAGCCACTTCTGCCTAGTGGCTCCTGATCTCAGCAGCCTGCCTGCTTACCTGTGCAAGTTCTAAGGGCACGATTCTATCAGCATAACTCCAAGCAGGGTTTATTCCATTTTCTAAAAGGACAAGTCTGTACTTAGAAACTGGAAGACCTATTTGTTAAAGTTTTGTTTTTCTGGAACTGAGAGACTTCTCTAAACTTTATAGTTTTTCCTTTCTTAACAAACTATAGGGGTAAGTTTCCCAGACCCACATTTTCCATTCAGGTCAAGGGCCCTCTGCACACAGTGATGCTAGTGTTAAGCACTGCTGCAGTTCAGCATCTGGTGCATGAAATCGTGCAAGAGTGCTTGCAGTCTTCATTAACCACTGTGTACACATAAAACCAGTTAGGAGTTAAACTGAATGAGTCCAGTAAATATTAGTCATCTTCATTCAAAACCTGCATTTTGCTTCTCTGAGAAAGTCCAAGTTGGCAGGAATTATGTGGTAGATTGGATGATAATAGTGTTATTAAACACAACTGTGCTTTGGCTTCTTTCTTTTTTCTTTTTTTTTGAGACGGAGTCTTGCTCTGTTGCCCAGGCTGGAGTGCAATGGTGCAATCTCAGCTCACCGCAACCTCCACCTCCCGGGTTCAAGTGATTGTCCTGCCTCAGCCTCCCGAGTAGCTGAGATTACAGGCATGGGCCACTACGCCTGGCTACTTTCTGTATTCTTAGTAGAGACAGGGTTTCACCATGTTGGCCAGGCTGGTCTTGAACTCTTGACCTCGTGATCCACCTGCCTCAGCCTCCCAAAGTGCTGGGATTACAGGTGTGAGCCACCGCACCTGGCTCTGGTTTCCTTTTTCCTTCTCTTACATGGATGATGTGAACTCTTTCTACAGGACACGGATGTGTGTTCTCTTGTCATAAAGATAAACATACGGGAATGATTCCTCTAATGAACTGATGACAAGGTCTGAGTGGCCCCACAAGCCACGAGTGACCCCAGACAGCTGTTCTGTTCTCCACTATGAGAAAGAAGGGCTTAATAGCTATTTCTCTAACACTAAATTCTAAAACTAAAACAGTTATTTGTACATGGGTCCTCCAAAATTTAATTAGTTTATGTCCAACAATTCCAAACTAGATTTAACTATTTAGGAGAATATTTTAAAACTAGGGTTTCCAAGCAGATTTACAGGAAAAGCTAATGTTGCTTAAAACTGGTTAATTCATAGGAGCATTACAAACAATTGTTTATGGCTCTCAAGGGTTGTTCAAGATCGTTTTGAAAACTTAACAAGCAAAAAACAATTCAGATAAGCACTAGAGTTGTAAAGCAGATCTAACATTCTTTTATGCAACAAGATTAGGCTTTGCCCCCAGGGACAGCAGGGCGTCTCTGGGTGTGGGCTGAGGGTCACCACTGGGGAGGTGCCTGGGAAACTTGTCAAAGCACAGATCCACACAGCTCTGGATGGCAACCAGAATCTCAGCAGACAGGGACCGGGCATCTTTTCACAAATTCCTCAGAGATTCTCTGTGCCCAGCAAAGTTTGAGAACTGCTCCAAGGAAATGCAAGGCTTTCTCTGTACTTCCTCTCAGCCCCCTAAAACCTATCCCTTAAGGAAGAAGAGCCTGACATGAATCAAGGCAAGCACTCAATAAATATTTGGTCAAGTACAAAATGTACTGTGAAGGATCTTACCTCTTCTCTTTTCTGTATGCTGCCAAGGAGCCTGAAGCCACATTTGAACTCAATTATATAAATTTTCTAAGCCTTCACAGCTTGTATTTTTAAGCTCTTTTTTTCCTCACTCAGTTTTACTGCTATATTCTTCCCAGTTCTAATTTTTACCTTTTATTTATTCACTGCCGTTACTTTATTTTATGGTTTTTGTAAGCACTCTCAGACGCTCTGTGGAATAAAATGGGGTATAAGTATATAAACACAGTTTTACACAGTTATAAATCAAAGTGGCCAGTATTTGTGTTCCCGCCATGTTCCTTCCCATGCTAAGACCCTGCCATAGAGACTGAGCTGCACTCCTTTGTTCTAGTTGTCAGCTGAGAGTCTTTTGAAAGCACCAGCAGCCTTACTTGTGTCCTTGGAGTTCGATGGCTGTTCCTTTTCTCCCACCGATGTCCCACATGATGACAGAGTGATCTGAACTGCCTGAGAACAACACCCGCTGGACTGGGTCCCAACAGAGAGCAGTCACCCCACCTGAGAGGACAGACACAACCAGACGTCAGTCACAAGGTAAGACTCTTGCCCACCAAATAAATGTGAATGCAGCGGAGACAGGATCTAGTGCAGTTCCTGGCACACAATAAATTCTTGTGGCAAGAACAAACAAATAAGTACCCAAAGAGAAAAAACTTGGCTCCAAGGAAATTCCCACCCTTTAAGCATTTTTCACCAACATTTCATATACCATAAAATCAATTACTATAAAGACCAAAAGAAAATAAAAAAGACAATAAATTGACCTTCAAAAGGGAGACATAATTCTAAGAAGAATGGAAAACATTGCACCGTTTGGAAATATTAAACACATTTTCTTAACTGCTGCCTACCTCCCACCCCTGACAATGACAGATGAGAAGGAAATGGGGTTTACAAATGCTCAATTAGATTTTTTATTCTTGAATATCAGATTTAATTAGGCCACACTATCAGAATTTAAAATTATGTTTGCTCTTTGGGAATTTTAATTTACAGATTCTGGGAAAACTACTTATGTTCTTAAATGTCAGTTTCCTCAACTGTAAAATGCAGATGATGGTAACACCATGACCACTAGGACTATTACTAAGAATGATAACATCAACCCAGCCATTACCTACCTTCATAGGGTTGTGGTGAGAATTCGATCAATTACATAGGACCACTCTACCACTCTAAACTGTAGTGTGCAGTACAGATGTGGGTTATTAGGATTACTCTAGTGGTATGGCTATAAAACATTATAATAGATTCTTTATGGTAGTCCCTTTGCAAATCAAACCCTTATGTACTGAGAACAATAATAATTTTTTCCACATAAGATGAGCACAAAGCCTGCAAATACTTAAGAATGTCAGAAATACTCATTTTTTTACATTATTAAAACATACTGTATTCTGAAAAGAACATAAAATAGCTTCTCATTTGTTGGAATCTGATATTTTTCTTATTTAGATTATCCATTTGTTCTAATGAAGTGCTATACTTTAAGAGCTTTCAGGGAAGTTTCTCTCATACATTTGTTTCAGGAGAATATTTTCTTATTTGTCATATGACTCTTCTTAGTAAGATTTTTTTTAAGATCAAAAAGGGAGGAGGAACCCCAAACTCTACTATTCTGGATTATGCTTCCTAGCGTTTTCCTAAACCTGCACCCTATGCTGCTGGTATACACTCCTGCCCGTGTAAGAACAAACATGGCTTCCCCCAGTGCCTATGTGGTTAGCCACCACAAGCAGCCCAGCCCTCACCCCTGACCACCAACATTCCCCACAGCAGCAACCAAACACAGTGAGGCCGCTCACTGTGTTGTCTGTTAAACTGCATTGTCAGCTGAATGAATGAAGGAGCAGATGAATGCAAACATAAAGATCATTTCTCCACTTCACACAAGTTCTTGCTTAAAGGTCACCTCCTCAGAAACACCTTCCTTGACTACACGCATCACTCTCCTGCTTATTGTTTTTTTTTTTTTATTTTAAATTGATTGTCTCCTGCCCCAGTAGGACAGAAGCTCTAGGAGGGCTGGAGCTGTGGCTTGTTCACCACGAGATCACCAAAACCTAGAATTCTGCCTGGCTTACCTACAGCAAGCACTCAATAAGCCCCGACAAATGGGCAAATGATTGAATGAAGGAGTGAGAATATGAAAGAAATGCCCTTGGCTTTGTTCTTGGCAGATTAAACAGGCATATGACATCTATTAATGGGTTAATATTAGATTAAATGGGTTAATTAGGTTAAATGAGTTAAGACTAAATGGGTTAATATATAAGCACACAAAACAGTCCCTAGCGCATGGGAAGAATGTGCCTCGCTGACTACTATTGTTAATGTGATGCCTTCATCTGTTCGACTGCTCACGTCTTTCGGTCATGGAATATCCATGTCAAGGACAATCTCTGAGATGGTCTTGCTTGACTGACTAAGCCACTCCAACTGGGGGGATAGATAAGAGAAAAGTGGCAAGTGTTTGATTTCTCCTATATAACATGTGAAATGGGTAGCTCAGGTTCTTTAAGGCATCATGATCAGATTTAATAATGGTGGGCACTGGTAAAAATAATGATTAGAAAGGTTTACTAGACTCAGTTAGAAAGACTTAATTGTAAGGGTTGTTCATCCTGTCAGAATCAACATGGAAATATTGAAATAGGGTTTACCATGACCCAGGTGACAGATATCTTTAGACTTCCCTGACCAATATACACCTACACATCTAAGAACACATCTAAGAACACTGCACCATGGGGCCGGGTGCAGTAGCTCACGCCTGTAATCCCAGCACTTTGGGAGGCTGAGGCAGGCGGATCATGAGGTCAGGAGTTTGAGACCAGCCTGGCCAATATGATGAAACCCCGTCTCTACTAAAAATACAAAAATTACCCAGACGTGGTGGTGCGCGCCTGTAGTTCCAGCTCCTTGGGAGGCTGAGGCAGAAGAATTGCTTGAACCCAGGAGGCAGAGGTTGCAGTGAGCCGAGATCACGCCACTGCACTCCAGCCTGGACAACAGAGTGAGACTCCATCTCAAAACAAAAAAAATGAAAAACAAAAAACACTGCACCATGAAGATCCACCTCTCTGCCTTCTTTGTTGGGAATATGGGATGAGGATGGTTTATGGGGACAGAAAAGAAAGTTTGGATATGGTATTATAAGTGTACAGGCTCTGGAACCAGAATCTAGTCTTAAATCCCAGCTCTATCTTTATTAGGTATAGGACCTTGGGCAAGTTATTTAATGTTTATGTGCCTCGTAAGTCTCATCTGTAAAACAGGGATGATAACAGTACCTAACCCACAGTGTTGTTGAGATTAAACGGGTTAATATATATAAGCACACAAAACAGTGCCTAGCACATAGGAAGCACCACTCAACAAATGTCAGCTATGATTACAGTACAGGAGACCTCATCTATACAATCTCTGTGACAATGTCCTTTGTTGAGTCAGCCTTAAGGCAGTGACCAGCTTATTCTATGCTATCCCAGCCATCATGAGATCAATTAAGGTTTTAAAAACAAGACCAGTCTCTAGCTTTGCCACATTATATCAGGCCAGAAGGGGCCAGGGCTAGGAAGGGGAGTTTTTGGTAACACAGAGAGTTAGGAAGGGGAATAGATAATGTGGTTAAAGCAAGTCAGGGTATATTCATCAGGCCCTCCCAGGGCCCAGAGTGGAAGAGACAGAAGGAAAAGCTGCAAGACAAGGAGAAGTTTAGGATGGTGTAGGGGGTAAATAACTCTGGGGTCCTATGCCTGCTCTATGTAAATGTCCTAACAATGAGGTCATTTGAGAGTTGGCCCATAAATGATAAATCACAGCATTCATTTCAAATCAGTTCAACAAGCATGTATTGAGCCTCTTCTATGTGGAGGAACTGTGCTAGGCTCAGCAGACACAATGAAATAAGACTTAGACTCTACCCACCAAAAAGCAATAAGATGATGGATTACTTTTGAGAACAAGAAGGGCATGCACATTATGTTTGGTTGAGCCACTCTCTTACGGGATATGTGACTGCTTCCCCTGTCTGGAATGCCTGTCCTGCCTTTTATCACCCAAGTAACTTTTTCTCCCTCCAGGAAGCCTTCCCAACACCTTCAATCCAGGTGAGGTTCCAGTCTCTGTGCATATCTCTATTGTTACACAGACCCCACTATATTGAACTTGGTTGGATTATAAGTTGGGTTATGTATCTTTGTATTCCAGCACAGCACACAGTGACTGGTATGCAGGAGGTGCTCAATAAATGTTTACTCAACTGATCTGCTGCATTGAATGACAGAGGAATAGGAGGACAATAAGCAGGAGGCATCCAGGACAGCCTGGGATGGGGGCTGGTGGGAAGGCTGTGCAAGACACCAAGGGTCGGAGATGCAGTGAGGAGAGGTGCTGACAGAAATGGCCTCTCCCTTCTGAGGGAATTTTTCCTGCATCTCTCTGCACATAGGCCTTCCTGATGAACTGTATAGTTCTTTCTCCTAACACTTCTGGCAGCAGAGGAAGTCAACCACCTTCAGCCAGCCTGCATTCCAGGCAGTGCAGACACCCACCTCATACCCCAACCCACACTGGGGGCAGAGCCCAGGGCTTCAATGCTTGTGGTTTTCCAGTGTTTCTATTTTAAATGACAAAAAGCATTTCTTCCATTTCATCTGACTTCATTTCAAGTTAATCCATCTTTCTAGTCCCTTTCAGCATTTCATTTTACGCTTCCCCCTTCCTTTGATCTCCCTAATATGACCTACAGAATAATTTTTAAATTAAAATGCTTTAATTCTTAAAAATAAAGTTTTCTAGTTATTCTTTAGTGGGTACAGGTCTTCTATTAAGGATGATGAAAAAGTTCTGTAAATGGATAGTGGTGATGGCTGTACAACACTGTGAATGTACTTTATGTCACTGACTTGTGCATTACTTGTACACTTAGAAGGCTGAAACGGTAAAGTTCAGGTTATATGTATTTTATCAAAATAAAAAATTTCCAAAATACTTTTAAAATAAAAGTTTTCATAATTATACAATGTATACTATTATATACTCTCATAAATATAACTGTTAGTGGCTGGCTAATATCTCCCACGTATGTATCTTATTTAAACTAGTTTTAGATTTTTCTCAACTTTTAAGTATAAATTTTTCCAAGATGAACATTTTTACACACACAACTTTGTTCACATTTCCAATTAGTTAGAAGAGAATCCCAAACATAGAAACGAATCTGAGAGTATAAATATTTTTAGAAATTTAATATATATTACCAAAATGCTTAGGGAACTAATTTTTTTGAGACTTTTACCACATACCTTGCAAAAGTGAATGATCACGTGAAGTGTTACAAAATCAGGGTTGGAAACTGCTGGGTCTGTCTTTCCCAGAGTATGATCTGGTAAGTCAGCAGAGGGAGTGTCACACCACACCCTCAAGGGTAATATCTGCAGGCCAACATGAGGCTAAAGGAGACTAAGAGCCTGTTGAATACAATATCTGATCTTTTGATTGCTCCATTTTGCTCTAGGGTGAAGTGACAAGGGTTTTTGTCAAGCTAAATACCCTCCGTCTCTTGACTACATCTTCTTCCTGAGATCCGTAACTCTTCAGCCGGCTGTCTCTTTGCTGCCACCCCAGGGACGCATCACAGTGCT
The DNA here is from genome assembly GCF_003255815.1 of Theropithecus gelada. Taxonomy (NCBI): domain Eukaryota; kingdom Metazoa; phylum Chordata; class Mammalia; order Primates; family Cercopithecidae; genus Theropithecus; species Theropithecus gelada. The sequence goes on along the minus strand of NC_037685.1, from coordinate 82,646,195 downwards.
ATTCTCTCCCAGACCTGCTCTCCCAGCAGTGCTCCAGGTTTCAGGAAATGCCATCACCAGTCAATACATGCTCCACACAGAAGCCTTGGGAGTCACTGCTACCCTAGTTACCAAATGCTGCTGACCCCTGCTCTCCAAACAGATCTTAAATCTCCTCCACTTGTCTCCACACACACTGCTGTCCCCCAGTCCAAACAAAGTCAGCGTTCTAAGGGTCTCCAGCAGTAGCCTCCAGCAGTAGCCTCCTAAACAGTCTCCCTCCATCCATTCTGTTCCCAAGTCAATCTACCACCTACTGCTGCCACAGTGGCTTTTTAAAATGCAAACCATGTCACTACTCTGTTTAACTTCATCACTGGTTTCCCACCTGAGAATAATGCCTGAAGCTCCTACCACTACTTGTAAGGTCACCTGCCTTTGGGTGGTTGCTAACATTTTCCCACTCTAGGCTGCTGTTCCGGGTCTGGAATGTTCCCACCACCTACGTAACTCCTTTTTCTCCTTTAAACACCTTCTGGCTGGGCACGGTGGCTCACGCCTGTAATCCCAGAACTTTGGGAGGCTGAGATGGGCGAATCCACCTGAAGTCAGGAGTTCAAGACCAGCCTGACTAACATAGTGAAACACCATCTTTACTAAAAATAAAAAAATGTGATGGGTGTGGTGGTGTGCACCTGTAATCCCAGCTACTCAGGGGGCTGAGGCAGGAAAATTGCTTGAGCCCAAGAGATGGAGGTTGCAGTGAGCTGAGATCGTGCCACTACACTCCAGCCTGGGTGACAAAGCGAGACTCTGTCTCAAAAAAACAAAAACAAAAACAAAACACTTCTTTGGGAAGCCTCCCTTTAATTATCTGCAAGAGGAGAGGACCTTCTGTTATCTGCTTCTAAAGAAGCCTCTGTGCGCATCACGGCTCCGCAGCACCTGCTACTCACAAGGTTTGGATGAATTCTCTGTAACCATTGGTCTAATGCATGCATTCCATGCCGGCTGGAAGATGGATAAGGGCAAAGATTATGCTTGTTTTATTCACCCACATATCCTGGCACCATCGTATATAGAGAGAGTGGATGACTGACTATGGATGACAATTCACATCTCTTGACCTGCACTTTATATACACTGGATCTGTGTGAGTCTCCACTGTAAACAAAAATTGAAGTTCTAAATTATATGAACTTGCCTCTTTACATTGAACTGTGACTTTCTTAGTTTGTTTAGTTTCTTTTGTTATAGTTACACTGTTCCCTTCAATGATTCCCCTAACAGCTCATGAACAAGTCTGCATTTAATTATTCATTAATTAGTTTGCTTTGGCAGATTTACATTCAAGCCCTCCTGTTTCAAATATGTTCATGCTAATAAAATAATTTCTTAGAAATAAAAGAAAAAAGATTGTATTAACACAATTAATTTCCAATGGTCAAAATATGATTTTTGGCCGGGTGCGGTGGCTCATGCCTGTAATCCCAATACTCTGGGAGGCTGAGGAAGGTGGATCATTTGAGGTCAGGAGGTTAAGACCAGCCTGGTCAACATGGTAAAACCCTGCCTCTACTAAAAATACAAAAATTAGCCGGCCATGATGGCGGGCACCTGTAGTCCCAGCTACTTGGGAGGCTGAGGCAGGAGAATTGCTTGAACCTGGGAGGTGGAGGTTGCAGTGAGCCAAGATCATGCCACTGCACTCCGGCTTGGACGACAGAGCGAGATTATGTCTCAAAACAAAACAAAACAAAACAAGAAAAACAAAAGCAACTCCTCTAAGTTAGTTTTTGACTTTTTCATAGAAATACATTCTACTTTCTGCAGAAATAGCAAAGAACTGTGATATTTGGCATTTAGCTCCAGAAAGAAAACCAGTAGAGGGAGCATAAGAACATAAAACTAGTTTCCTAAATCCCTAGAGATTAGAAAAATGTTATGCTTTGGCCTCTGGGCATGACTACTAGGTCGATTCCCTCATTAACCCACATTTTTGTATGACCTTCTGTACTGTAAGAGAGAATGATGGGGTGAAGGGCTATGACTCTGGACGCATACTGAAGACCTGCTTCTGAGTTTGCATCTGGAGTGATGGGACCTCCAAAGCTGCCCTTTAATGGAACTGGATTAACTTTAGGGTGTTCATTTTGTCCTTACAAAAATCTCTTTCCCAGAACTGAGACTTGCTGTGTTTGGGACCTCCCAGGGCCCAGAATGAGCCCACCACTTAGGAAGAGCTCAACAATATGTCTAAATCACCATGGACTCTCTTACAGGTCCTCACTCTAGCTTTACAGGAATGAGCTGTATTGCAGCCACATTAGTGATGGGCAGATACCACTGTTTAGGAACAATAATAAGGTAACATCTGACCTGCTACATTTGCCTTCCTGTTAGTTAGCGACCTTCCTGAGCCATTTCCTGTTTTTCTCACATGTATTTCTTGATACAAATAAAGTGAAAATGCTTTAAACTCTTTAGGAAAGATAAGACACAATACCAAGGTCATATTTCATATCAGAACAAGCCTGCAAAACATGGGACCCTTGAACCACATGTGGCTGACAAGAGTGCTTAGAAGCCGCTACTGTCCTTTTCTGACCTGGAGGCAACAATACAAAACTCAGAGGGCTCCTATCAGCCACCATACTGTGAGTGGGTGCGTGCCTGATTACTGAAGAGTCAAGAGGTCAGGCTGAAAGCCACCTCTGCCTAAAGCGAACCTGGGAACCATCAGGTCCATCACTAGGCCTGCGGAATGCACCTCTGAATTCTACCTTGAATCCACCCACTCCTTGTTTTCCCACTGTCACAGTCCCCTCTCAAGGGACACTTCCCTACTAGCTTTCCAATTCCACTCTCTACTGCCAGACAACCTTTTAAAATCCAATCAGGTTACCTTCTTTGCTTCAAACTCTTTAATGGTCTCTCAGTGACATCAGGATAATGCCCAGCACGGTCTCAGTGATGGGAAGTGACTCTTGCTTTCTGGCTGCCCCTCCACCCTGACCTCCCCTCTCCCTCCCTCATACCCAGTGCTTCCGCCATAAAAGAGTGACTAGCAGTTCTCAAGAGAGCCATGCTCTTGCACATCTCCTTGCCTTGAACACGCTGGTTTTCTCTGCCTGAGATGCTCTTCTCAGTTGTTTTCCATGAACTCAATACTTACTCATCCCCAAAGATCTGAGGTCAGGCAGACTCCCGAGGAGGCCGTTCCTAACCGCCTCCACCTCCTTCGAGTGGGCTGCCCTTCTGTGTTCCCAGAAGCGCAAGGTGCTCGCTCCCACCAGCCCCTGCCAGCATGCACTAGAACTGTGCTTTAGTTTTTGTCTCTCACTGGGTTGTGAAGAATTTGAGGATAATGACAATTTTACTCTGTGACTGGGAGGAATGGCTGAGATGACAAGGGACAGCACAGAGCATAAAGAGAAGAGGATCCAGGGAAGATCCTGGGGACACAACCGACCACAGGGGAGCCCGAGAAAGCCAGCAGCATCATAGAAGAAAAGCCAAAGGAAGGCAGTTACAACCAGAAGGAATGGCCACAACGTAAAATGCTGCTGAAAAGTTAAGTACGACAAGGTTTACAACGTGTCGCAGCAGGCCACTGGTCACCTCAGGGACAGCAGTTTCAGTGGCATAGTAACGACAAACCAGATTGCAGGGAGCTGGAAGGCAAATTGGAAGTGAAAAATGCGAAGCAGCTGGGAAAATTATATTCTTCTAAGAAACACGGCTGTTTGCTACAACTTGGATGAACCTTGAGGACATTATGCTGAGTGAAATAAACCAGTCACAAAAGGACAAATACTGCATGATTCCACTCTTATGAGTCACCTAGACTAGTGAAATTCATAGAAACAGAAAGCAGAGTAACAGTTTCCAGGGACTGGGAGGGTAGGGGGAGAGGATGGGGAGTTCATGTCCAAGGGAACAGAGTTTCAGTTTCACAAGATGGAAAAGGTTCTGGGATGGATGGTGTTGATGATTGCACAACAGTGTGAATGTAGTTAATGTCATTGAATAGTACATTTAAAAATGGTTAAAATGGTAAATTTTATGTTTTATACATTTTACCACAATTTTTAAAGCATTGCTATTAAGAGAATAAGAAGGAACTTGCTATAAGACACGGGATTGAGAGGGTGTTGGTTTGTTTTTCTACCAGAGACAAAAAACATAAGCATGTTAATAAATTGAAAAGAGTTAGTCAAAAGAGAGACCAAGGCAATCCATTTTGGTAGGGACACCCTGCGAATAGCCTGGGGCCAGAGGAAGGCAGCTCTCCTGCACTGAGAAGAGGAGAATGGGCCAGAGGAAGGCAGCTCTCCTGCACTGAGAAGAGGAGAACTGGGGAGAGAAAAAGTTTGTTTGTTGGGGTTGGGGGGATATACAGTGGGCAAGAAATACTTTTTTTTTTTTCTTTTTAAGCTTCTATCTGATAGCTTTTGAAGGAAGAGGCAAGGAATGAGATGGGGATGGGGGCTTGGGAAGGATGGTGAAGGTCTCTGTTTAGGGGCCTGGAAGAAGGAGCGAACTGAGGACAGGGAGAGTGATTATTAGGCAACTTCATAAGTCTACACAGGAAATCCTGAGTGTGCAATGGTAATGATGGTCTAAACCTCAAGGCAGTGTGACTACTATAGACCCAGCAGCTGGCTGCACAACAAGAAAAGGTGGAGAGTTAGTCTGAATCAGACAGGCTTGCCAAGAAGGCAGAATATTTACATTCACAGAACTGAGAATGCTGGGAAGGCATGGGTGAAGCGATGCACCACTGGGAGGAAAGGTGATGCAGGGGCTGAGACGCTGGAAAAATGGAGGGACCACAGGCTGGAATGCGCCACAAGGGGAAACAGTAAGTGGAATGAAGAAAGGGTGTAGGGAATTGGAGGATGAGGAGGCTGAAGTCTGCGTAAAGCACAGAAGTTTAAGACTTCTGAGGTGGGACAGTTCTGGGTCCCCCACAGAACCCCAGGCCCAGTCTTGGCCAAAGTGTAGGTGAGGGTGTAAGTGGCTAAAACAGAAATTCAGTCAGGGAAGACCAGGGTCCTATCCATAGGGGATATTTCCATGTGTTCTTCCTCCCAAAGGCATAAATAATTCAGATGATCTTTTATGAATCTTCTTCCTTGTATTCAATTTTCTCCTTACTATATGTTTCTTATTCTAGCATTCCATTTTTTCCCTTTAGGAAGCCACTTATGATCTAGGTATTATCCAATTTTATATCCTCTTTCCCCTACTTTTTTTCTTATCGACATCTAAACTCAGTATTATCTCATTTTACACAAAATCATGGGTTGGTAGCTGGTAGAAAACGGAAAGGCCCTTTAAGAACCATGAAAACTGGCAATGACTCATTTTCTAGGGTCGACATGTTCTACAGTCAATAGTACATGTTAAAACTACTAGTAAAAAATTAATCATCATCATTGATCAAGTCTTTCAAAGGCTAAGCATGAATATTTTATACTACCTTGCTTAAATGACCCTGAGCAGAGCAATAACGTAAAGGGGACCTTAGGTTTTAACCTGAAAAGGATATGAAGGAAGTAAAGTTGGAGAGGAACTTGAGCCTTTTCACAAAGTCTAGCTACTCATGAAGAATATATCTGTCTTTTCATTTGACTTGGAAGTGGGAATCTTTCTTGTACACCATCTTCTAACTCCAGGAAAGGCAAGGTCAGACCAAGGCAGCTGTCTTTTTGGCCTTCTGGGGTTTCAGCCGTCTGAGGCCACATGCTCTCAAACAATGCCTCATTAATGTATGCCAACACTGGCTTTCTCTGGTGCAATATGACAGAGAACCAAATTATCAACATTTTCAAAATAGATTGGTTTCTCTTTTGTTTGGATTATACAGAAAAATGTTTGACGTTATATTTTACTGAACCATTTTGAAATCAGTTAAGCGTATCATGTGTATCTTTGCACAAGCATGGACTGTACTTTGCCACTTTCAAAACATATCTGAACATCAGGAGATGCAGCAGGCGATATCTCACTGTGCTATCAGCATATGATGATTTTGCTGTTAATCCTACCTGTGTGTCCTCTGAATGTTGTGACCAGGGTGCAGTTTTCTTGCTCCAGTTTGAGGATTGTTACTTGGCCTGAGTGGTCACCAATAAACACATGCCGGGTTTCAACATCAAATCTATCATGTAAGCATTAAGGATTGTTTCTCAAAATTAAATGGGGGAATTTACAATGAAGAAACAGGGCATAAATGTAACAAGAAATACGCAAATCCCATCTGAGGAAAACTTGAAGACAGTGCTGAACGACACAAAAGTGAACTTAACCAAATGAAGGACATACTGTATTATTGGACAGTAAGACTTAAAAATGTCACTTCTTGCTCCTAAATTAATAACATAAATCTATATATTTTAAAAATATCACCACATGTTGTTTTCTACAGCTAGAAGTGTTCATATGGAAAAATAAATAAGCAAAAAGAGCCAAGAATACTCTGAAAATAAGAACAATATGGTATGTGATAGGGAGGTTAGCCCTACCAGATATTAAAAAATGTTATAAAGTTTCTTTAATTAAAAGTGTGGTATTGGTGCATAAACAGACTAACAGAATACAAAGTTGCGAAATAAACCCAAAAGCACATTGAAATTTAGTAAATGTCTGATGAAGGTAGCTTTACAAATGAATAAGGAAAAGATGAATTTAAAAAAATGATGTTGGCACAAACTGGATAGCCATTTGGAAAAAGAAAATAGAATCTGTATTTCACAATGTATACCAGGACAGATTCCAAATGAATTAGGGATCTAAATGTAGAAAATGAAAACATAAGCTTTAGATAGGAAAGTTTCTTTGTAACCTTGGAGTGGGAAAAGCTATGACTCAAAAACACAACAAATATTATGAGCAAAGCCAAAAGATAAACTGGAAAAAAATATTTGCAATTTATGTCACAAAGGGCCCAAATCTCTAATATAAAAAGAGCAATCAAGAAGAAAAAGATCCCAAACCTAATAGAAAAATGGGCAAAATCTGAATGGAGCTATTAATAGATAGTTCAAGAATAAATCAAAATGGTGCTGTGCAAAAAGAGTTAACACAGCAGCTCTGACTGTGATCCTCTGAAAGCCAGCTTATGAAGTTGGCGTAGTGTCTGGGAATCTGGATTTTGGGAAGGTTCCCACCATTAACTGATAAGAGTGGTTCACTGTGCCTTAACCGTTCAAACATTGTGGCTTACACTGAATACCTGCTTTCCTTCTGGGAATCTGGAATTTTGGAATGTCCCAGGCAGACCTGCCTACATGACCAGTAAAAGCTCTAGGCATGGAGTCTCTAACAAGCTTCTCTGGTTGACAAAGCCTAGCAACCCTATTTCTAAAGATCTACCCAGAGATACACAGGCAAAAATACAAAATGACACATGCCCAAGGCTAGTCACTCCATGTTATTTTAATAGCTAAAGTTTGAAAATAACCCAAACGTCTATCAACAGGAGACTTACTGAATTAACTATGCTACATCCACACAATAGAATATTATGCAGCTGGGGGAAAAATGGAGATCTGTATACACAAACACCAGGATATATTATCAAGTGTGTGTGTGGGGGGCAGCCAAGGCATATCAGAGTTTATAAGCTATACTACCTTTGTGTGAGAAATGGAGAGAAATACAAAAGTGTATATATGTATGTGTGTGCATTTGCATGTGTGCACTCATATTTAGAAAGGGAAGCACTAGAAGGATTAAGATCTAACAAAAGTGGCAAGGTGAGGGGACAGTGATGGGAATGAGACTTCTCCCCTGTCATAGCTCCTATTTTAGAATTTTGTAATATTTTTACATATTAAAAGGTACATAAAATTTGTGACCAGGCACAGTGGCTCATGGGAGCCACTTTGGGAGGCCAAGAAGGGAGGATCACTTGAGCCCAGGAATTTGAGACCAGCCTGGGCAACAAAGTGAGACCTCACCTCTACAAAAATTAAAATAATTAGCTGGGCATGGTGGCACATGCCTGTGATTCCAGCTACATGGGAGGCTGAGACAGGAGGATTGCTTGAGTCCGGGAAGTCGAAGCTGCAGTCAGCCATGTTCAAGCCACTACACTCCAGCTTGGGTGACACAGTGAGACCCTGTCTTAAAAAAAAAAAAAGAAAAAAAGAATATATATATGTAATATATATATACATATATATCTCAAATATATTTTTTTAAAATCCCCCAAATTGAAAACAAAGTAAAATGAATGAACCTAACTATCAAATTGGTGACATAATCACATAATTAGAACGACTTCAAGTGCCTTTAAAACACAACATTTTCAATGTTTCAGTGTCTCATTTTGTTGTCCAGGCTGGTCTCAAACTCCTAGGCTCAAGTGATCCTTCCACCTTGGCCTCCCAAAGTGCTGGGATTACAGGTGTGAGCCACCGTGCCTGAGCAAAAATTTTATGTATTTTTTAATATGTAAAAATATTACAGGATTCCAAAATGGGAACTATGACAAGGGGGAAGTCTCACCTCCATCACTGGTAGAATATATTCTAAGGACAAAGAGAGTTGCAAAGAAATCTAAAATCTCATTCAGTAGTCTTATTGTTATTTAGTATTGCTCATTATTTTGGAACCATTTAAATAAAACGCAGGATAAAGCAAACGAGGAACTATGCCAGTGTTTTAACAACCAAGATTTTCAGCCTCAGATAAAAGAATCAAGTACAAAAACCAAAAAGTAAAAATCCCGTAATGTGAAATTTGAATAAGAAATATTATATTAACTGATGATTTATTCTCTTTTAAAAAACACACACACATTTATATATACTTCTCAGCTATCTCTGAATATTGTTCCTCACTAAAAAAATGGCTGATTCCAGGATTGGGATAGGAAAAGTACAAGAGGAACTTGAGACATGTTGAGTCAGAAGGCAAGGAAGCTACCCAAGGCTAAGTGGGCTTATTTCAGACACGGTGGTAAGGGATGAACAGGTAGAGTAGAGAGGCTATTTAGAGCAGTAAAACTATTCCATATGATGCTACAATTACCATTGTAATTGTAGCTTGTCTTTATATATTTGTCCAAATCCACAGAACGCACACCACCAAGAGTGAACCCTAAACTATGGACTTCGGGTGATAATGACGTGCCAGTGTAGGTTCACTGACTGTAACAAGCGTACTACTCTGGTGGGGGACGCTGGTAATGGGGAGGCCATGCATGTTGAGCTCATGAGGCACATAGGCAATCTCTATACTTTCTGCTCAATTTTGCTGTGAACCTAAAATTGCTCTAAAAAATAGTCTTTAAAACATAAAAATTGGGCTGGGTGCGATGGCTCATGCCTGTAATCCCAGCACTTTGGGAGGCCAAGGCGGGCGGATCATGAGGTCAGGAGTTCAAGATCAGCGTGGCCAACATAGTGAAACCCCGTCTCTACTAAAAATACAAAAAATTAGCTGGGCGTGGTGGTCGGTGCCTGTAATTTCAGCTACTCGGGAGGCTGATGCAGGAGAATCGCTTGAATCCAGGAGGCAGAGGTTGCAGTGAGCTGAGATCGTGCCATTGCACTCCAGCCTGGATGACAACAGTGAAACTCCATCTCAAAAAAAAAAAAAAAAATTTTAAAAAAGACATTGGAGCCCATTTAATGGAGCTGTTACTGGCCAAAGATAGAATAACTGGAACATAAAATAAAAAGATGGCAGTTTATTGAAATATACTGAACATATTATTATTTAAAAACAACCAATCAACCTAAGATTTCGTAATAGTGCTCAAAAAGAAAAAAAAAAGATTCCTATTAAAGGTAACCAGGGCACCAAATTTGTACTCTGAAAATTAGGACTAGAAAGAAAGATATAAGAATTTATCTTGCTTTTTTTAATAATTGTATTTCAGGGTAACCAAACAGCCCTAGTTAGTGAGGGGGGGAAGTTATGCTTTAGAAGTATTCCAACAAATACATGGGAAAAATACGATAGGATTAGAAAATCACCATTTTGCAACCTTAACGAAAAAGTGTTCCGGCAAAGCTCAACAATATATGAAACCATTAAAAGGCTGGTATGGAGGACGGCGCTGCAGGGATCCGGCTGTCACCACCTGAACTGCCGATCAATCTCAGCATAACTGAAAGGGCGACAATGCAATACCATGTGCCTTATAATGGGAAGCTCTATGAAGCACGCTTGGTGAGAACCAAATGCTCTCACTAAAAGGCTGAATCTGAATGAAATCAAGATTATAGGGCAGTTTTTCAGTTTACTGAAAATATGTGAGGAAGGTAGGTACAGGAGCAAGTTAAATGACATCAATTTAGAATGTGGGACTGTGTGCAGGAGAACTGATTCAGTATCTTCAACGAGGCAGTGGCATTAAAAAAAGTGAACGGGGCACTGCTCTGGATAAAGAGATTTACAAGATGTGACAACCACATGCAATGTGTGGATCTTGTCCAGATCCAATTTCCAACAAACCTACTGCACAAAAATCATTTTCAAAATAATCAGTGAAATCTGAAATTCAACAATATCAACGAGATCAAAGATTGTTAATTTTTAGATGTAACAATAGCATTGTGATTACCGAAAAAGTAACCCATATATTTTCAATGAAGTATATAAGGATAAAATGATATAAGGTGTAGAATTTGCTTTAAAATACTCCAGCAAAAATTGAGAGAAAGCAAAAAGGGATAGAAGAACCAACAGTGGATGTGAATGACTGGCATTAAGTATGATAGGAAGAAACTGACATAATCTTAACAGCTTTTCAGAACTCTTCACCTGAACAGAAATAAATCTAAGAGATTACATTAGGTGGGAAACATTCCACTACACATGGTGACATTTTGGAAATATCTCTGACATGAACAAAATCCTAAAATAGAGTATTTGAATTATTTTTGTGAAAACATGAAAAATATGATAAAAACATGGTCAAATAACAAGACACTGACAAATGACGTTGGATAAAGTATTCACAAATTTAAAGACTAACAAGTGAAGTGGGGAAGGAACACATTTCTATTTACTATCATCTACCTTCCATGGGGCGTTTGGGAAGTAACCCTATTCTGCTGTACCCAGTTGTGCAGAGGGCTGGCTGAAAAATTATAATCCCCAAATTCTAATCCTGGTTCTGCTAGCCAACAGTCACGTGACCTTGAGCAAGTCACCTACTCCCTGAGCCTTGGTTTCTACACTGTGAAAACTGAGAATTAGGTCTTTTGTTTTTACTTCACATTATTGTTTTGACAGTGAACAAAGTAATATGTAAAAGCCTGAAAATCTAAGATATTTTCAGGGCCTGCAAATCTAAGATATTTCTTTCTTTGTCCTTTTCCTTTCCTCTCCTTCTCTATTATTATTGTCATTCTTGTTGTTCCTATTACAGGTAATTTATATTTGAAGTTTCAGATCTTCAGTCAAAACAATCAAAAAATTTGAGGTTACTCATAAATTGACAATTCAATTTATGAACCAGTCTCTTTGTCTTCCTTTATTTTTCTACTTGAATTTTGGTCATTTTCATTGCATATTTACTTCTCCACTAAGATGCCTGAAAGAAGAGGAATAAAGGCTGAATTCAATCTGATTTAGTCTGTCACTTGTTGCCTTGGCTGAATGACTGTTTGAGGTGGTGATAGAAGAGAATGAGTTCATCTGTGGAGGTCTCTTATCAACCATTAGCTGTCTACTATGAAGATAAATAGGATTAATGATATTATTCATAATATTTTATGTTGATTCATCAGATCTTCCTCCTCCCTTCATCACTAAAACAAACAATGACGAAACCAAAACCCCTGTAAGTGTGGAGGGTGACAAAAAGAAGGAAGAGAGGGGAGGCGGTGGGAGGTTCTCAGAAGGAAATGTTTTTAAAAGCTAAATTTAAATGTGAACCCCTAATACTGTATGGCTTGCCTATTAATCTATCAGCCAGCTCCCAGAAAAACCTTCCAGCCTTAGAAAAGTCACATGGTTATTGGCTGAGACCCTCTGGCAAAAGCACAGAGCTGTCATGCCATCAGTGTTTAGCAATGGAAAAATACTCAAGAGCAAAGGTTGAAACCATGGCTCCAAAATCATAGTTGGCAAGGCAGAGCTGGCAGAGGTCAGGGAATCTTCTGGGAGGGCCTGTCTGTAGTATTGCACCTCTCCACCACCTGAACAGTGAGGCTGGCTGGATGGAACTGAAACCAGAGACTCACACACACAGGCTTCTCATACCCAATCACACGACTTTCTGCTTGGTAAACCACATGATGTGGGAAAAGGGAATAGTCACCAAATGAGGATGACTCCTGGAGATGCCCGAAGGGAGAAGCTGTGGTGGTTATAATCCTACATCAAAGACTACATCAGTCAGGGAAAGTTGGACACTATCCATTTGTTTTTTATTTTCAAATAGTTTAAAAAGTTAGCTTCCTGAGGGCAAGATCTGTATTTTTTTCCATACTTGCTGGGCTTGGCTAAGTGATACAGAAACCAGAATAAGACCAAATTATATTGATGCCATTAGTTCCTTTTTGAAGGAGCAATGCAGTACAATGGGAAAAAAATAGAAGTCCAAGGCAGAAGGCCTGGGTTCTTGTGACGATTTTCCTACTTACTAGCTGGGTGGCCTCAGATAAGACACAGGACTCTTTCTGGGCTTCAGCCAGCTCATCTGTAAAATGAAGGTAGTATAGACTGAATTCTAAAAAAGTATTTAATTGACAAAGATTGTATATATTCAAAATGTTGAATGTGATGATGTGATATACATATACACTGTGTAATAATCATGGTCAAATTGATTAACACATCCATCACCACCCAGTTACTCTGTGTGTGTGTGTGTGTGTGTGTGTGTGTGTGTAAGAAACAGAGAGAAAGAGATAAGGAAGACAGAATGATTATGTCTCCCCAAAATTCATATGTTAAAACCTAATTCCCAATGTGATGGTGTTTGGAGATGAATCCTCATGAACGGGATTAGTGCCCTTATAAAAAAAGGCCACAGAAAGGTCCTCTGCCCTTTCACCATGTGAGGACACAGCAAGATGTTGTCTATGAAGCAGGAAGCAAGCACCCTTACTAGACACTGAACCTGCTGGTGCCTTGATCTGAGAATTCCCAGCCTCCAGAATTGTGAGCAATAAATTGCTGGTGTTTAAAGGACACCCAGTTTACAGTAATTTATGATAGCAGCCCAAATGGACGAAGACAGAGGGTTGGACTAGGTGATCTCTAAGTGTCCTTCCAGCTCTAACACTAAGACGTCATTTATGTATTGGCAAGAGAGTTCATATATTTCAACTTACGTATTATGCTCATCTGAATTGGCTTTTAGAAAGTAACGTATGGCGTTTCTTTTATTAACCGGCAGTACTACCCTCTCAAAGATGAGCTGATCCTGCCTGCCATTCCTTATCATCCTTGCCTTTGGTCTTCTCAGCAACTTGCTACTTTTACAACTTTCCACAATGGTCATTCTTAGTTTCTTCACCTTGCTCTTCTAGTGAGAAAAATAAGAGTGATATTAGCCTATATATACACAAAAATATACCTTTGAATGCCACACAGTTTCACAGAAACAGCAATGTACTTTGTCAGATGTTGAGAATCACTGAATAGGCATTTTATAAATATGGAGATGAAATTAGAAAGCAGGACTTACTGTTTCTTCCTGCTTTCCCTGACTAGTGGCCTGTTTCTACCTACTTCTTAATTTGTCAGAAGATAAAGAGACCATATGCTTTTAAAACTAAGAACCCAGGGTCCTTTACTCCCTACAGTGGTAGCCGCATCCACACGTGCTACACACTAGTCATTACTGTGCTTGCTGGAGCCTAGTTGGGCAGATGTGAGCATTACCCAGCATCAGCAAGGATTCACCATGAGCATGAGGACCCTGGCAATTTGGGAAACAAAAATATCACTCTACATATCCTGAAAATGTCTCATTCCTGGAACAAAGCTTTTAACATCACCATGTAGATACCAGCTCACCCACTCTGGTCCTAGCTTGGTAACCTGGCAATAACTATTTAAAACTGAACAGGAATCCTGTGGTTCTTTTCCCAGGCACCAATAGGAATGTTCACAACCTTGGTATCTATGTGTAAATTACTTCTGTACGAAGAGCAAAGATTACATTTTGGTGATGATTTCATCTTCATGTACCATAATTATTTCTGACAGCTGAGGTTCATGAATCTGCACTGTGTTCTGTCTAGATGTCAGACCTTGTGTTACAGTAGACTCACAAATGGCTCAGCAGTCTATTATTTCAGGTCAAGTGATCGCACTTCACTCTACTTACATGGGAACTCTTGATGATTTGTGCCTTAGGAAATTCTATGAGCATTGTAATCTATACTGGGCAACTCAGTCATTAACAAAACTTTCAAGTTGCACACATCCCAAAATTTCATGAATCAGAGTTAAGTTCCTACTAAGAGATTTTTGTCCAGCAAAGGATACTGCAGACCTGAGGCCACGGCACTGGTACGATAACCTCCCAGGCGCTGCCCACTCTCAGAGCAGTGCCAGGCAAATTGCTTGTCCTGTCCTGTGCTCAGCACCCACTCCAGCTCCAGGACAAACAGGATCATCGTCACTCTGCTCTGATGCGCTGAAACCCAAGAGAAAAGAAAACAACCTATAAAGCATCCTAAGGAGGTTGGAAGAACACGGCCCACAGAGATTCACCATTCTCTTCTCTCCACCCCAGAATAAGCTGAACGGCAGAACCATTTTAAGGACAAGGTAGAACAGTGGTTCTCGTCGGGGGTGGGGGTATTCCCCTGTAGACCGGTGTGTCTGAGTGTTTTTGGTGATTAAAATAAAACTATCCATCTCTTCCCAATGTTCCCCCTCTGCCCTATTTGTGCCAACACAAGGATTATTGCCACACATAGCTCCTGTTACCAAAGGGCCTGGGCCACTTCCTCAGACAAGCTAGGGCTGCTGGACTGGAGAGAGCCACATCCAGTGTGACCACAAAACACATTAGGAGCGATGTTCATATATATCACTACCGTCAGTTTATGTGCACTTATAAAAAAACTGGAGCATACCGTTATTCTTTTAATGAAGTCTGTCTTATAAAGTCATACAAAAGTTCTAGATGAACACTTTCTTTCAGAAATTAAATGCATGGAAGGAGGACAGAATTATTCCTAAGAACCATATAGAAGAAAGTGAAGTATCCCTTATGCCAAAGTGTGTGTGTTTGTACAAATGATAATAAGAGCAAATTTTCTAGAGTTGTTAATAAACAAGAGTAACATGATCACAGTTACCACATCACACAATTCCAGAATTAGAAGAGGCTATTCATATCAGTTAACCTATCTCCCTATTTTACACATGGGAAAAGTGAGGCACAATGAGGTGGAGTAGCTTGACTGAGGTCTTAGAGCTTCTCAGTTACCAAATGAAATCAGGTGGAAGGATTTTTGCCTTATTATATATTCCAGGCAGTAAGGTGGAGGGCATCTGCAGTCACTGAACAGAGCTGACTGGAATGAACAAAGACTGACATCCTACAACCTGGACCTCACCGGGCCCTGCTCCCAAGGGCTGGCAGTCTGATGGGGCATGAACACACTCATCATGACTGTGGTGAGGTCACAGAGAAGACACTGGTTTCACATTTTGATCATGAACACAGAGTTAGACAGTATGGATGGAGAAATGTGGCTCTACTGACAATAATATCATCTGCCAATTTTTGAATGTCTAACAAGTGCCAGGCACTTAAATACATTCTCTAGCTTAATCATTGTAATGACCCTGCAAAGTGGATGATTTCATCATTTTACAACAAATACAACCTTAGCAAGATGGCCCTTTGGGACTGCTACCATACAATACAGTCAGAACCAGAGTGAACAGCCACAGGGCAGTCATTCAACAAATGCCTGATGTTTTAAGAGCTGGTATTTGAAGCTTGGAGAATCTAAGGGAGTAGGGAAGCAGTGACACTGTGATGTCTCTACAACACATATCTGCTTTCAGAGTACCAGCTACCATCAAGATCAAAACACAGGCTTTAACTAAAAGATGTGTCTTCTTGGAGAAACTCGTGAAGATCTTTTTATGTCTCTATCATCAAATGTTCAATTCAAGTTCTATCAGTGAGGGAATAAAAAGTGAACTCTCTAATGAGTTCAAGTATACTCAAGTCTATTTCAAGCAGAAAGTGGCCCCTAGCACCTCACCCCTCTTTTCACTGAGGGGGCCTTTAGCCTTCTATCTATCATATTCGAGTCCAAGGGGATGACAGCAGCCCTAGATGATAAGGGGCTTTAGCCCTCTGAGCGGCCTTCCTGTGCCAGAGAAGGCAGAGGCTAGAAATGTTAAGTGGCTTGCTCAAAGCTACAAAACCAACGAATGACAAAGATAGAATAAAAATCCTGTTCTCCCTGATGTCAAAGTTGGTCCTCTCTCTCAGTGTCAGGCTACCTATGATTACCAGAAAACAAAAACGAACAAAAAAACCCCAAAACTCAGATCACATACTTTTGTTTAAGGTGAAAAAGATTCTTTTATTGAAAAAAAATTCAAAGATAGATAACTTATCACTAAGCTTCAGAAACTCCTAAGACAAAACGTGGGTTTGAATAGGAGTGGTGAGAGGGACCTCTTCCTTGCCTTGATCCTGATCTTAGAGGGAAAGCATCTCTTTTATCACCATTAAGGACGATGTTAGCTGCAGGGTTTCTGTAGATATTTATTGAAGAAGCTCCCCTCTAGTCCAAGTTTGCTGAGAATATTTTATAATGAACTGGATTTTACCAAATGCTTTGCCACATTAAATTAACAATATGATTTTTCTTCTTTAACCTGCTGACGTAATGGATTACATTGATTTTTGAATGCTGAACCTGCTTTGCCTATCTGGAATAAATCCCACTAGGTCATGCTGTGTAATTCTTTTTATATATGGTTGGGGTCAATTTGCTAGTTTTTTTTTTTTTTTTTTAAGGAGACATACTGGTCTGCAGTTTTCTTTCTTGTAATGTCTTTGGTTTTGGGATCATTTATTGATTTTTAAAATTTTGTATTGAGGTAAAATTCACATAACACAAAATTCACCACTTTAAACATTTTAGAGTATGTAATTCACTGGTTATTAGTTACTCACAATGTTGTGCATCATCACTATTATCTATTTCCAGAACATTTCCATCATCCCAAAATGAAACTCTATAGCCCCAACTCCTACTTCCCTCATCCTTGGAAAACACTAATCTATTATCTTTCTCTATGAATTACCTCTTATTCCTGACACTTCATATAAGTGTAATCATACAACACGTGGCCTTTTGTGTGTGGCTTTTTTCTCTTAGCATAAGTTTCCAAGGTTCAACCATTTTGTAGCCTGTACTTCATTCCTAAATGGCTAAATAAGTCAATGCATATATATACCACATTTTGTTTATCCATTCATCACTGATGGACATTGAGGTTACTTCCATTTTTTTGGCCATTATGAATAACGTTGTTATGAAGAGATATGTATGAGTTTTTGTGTGAATACTGTCATGCTCCACCTAACGATGCTTCAGTCAACTGTGGCACCATAAGAGTATAATGCAGCTGAAAGGGCGTGGCTGTTCTAGCACAATGCATTACTCACCTATCTGTGGTGATCCTGGTGAAAACAAACCTATTGTGCTGCCAGTCATATAAAAGTATAGCACCTGCAATAATGTTACTTGATAATGATACTAAATGACCATGTTACTGGTTTATGTATTTACTATACTATACTTTTAAAATCAGCATTTTAGAGTGTACTCCTTCTTTTTATATATATTTTTAAAATGTTAACTGTAAAACAGCCTCATGCAGGTCCCGCAGGAGGTATCCAGAAGAAGGCATTGTTGTGATAGGAGGTGACAGCTCCATGGGTGTTATGCCCCCTGAAGACCTTCCAGTGGGACGAGCTGTGGAAGTGGAAGACAGTGATATTGGTGATTCTCACCCTAAGTAGGCCTAGGCTAATGAGTGTGTTTGTGTCTTAGCTTTTAACAAAAATGTTTAAAAAATAAAACAAATATTAAAAATTAAAAAAACAAAAAACCTAGAGAATAAAGGTATGAAGAAAAAATATTTTGTACAGTTGTGTTTGTGTTTTAAGCTCTGTTATTACAAAAAAGCTGAAAAGTTGAAAAAGATTAAAAAGTTTATAAAGTAAAAATAGAGTTCACTAGGTTTATTATTGAAAAAACATTTTTAAGCAAATGTAGTGTAGCCTAAGTGTACAATGTTTATGAAGTCTACAGCAGTGTACAGTAATGTCCAAGGCCTTCACATTCACTCACTACTCACTCACTGACTCACAGAGAGCAATTTCCAGTTCTCCAAGCTCCATTCATGGTAAGTGCCCTATCCAGGCAAACCATACCATTTTTTAAATCTTTTGCATCAAATTTTTACTGCACCTTTTCTATTTTTAGATATGTTTATTGTAACAAATACCATTGTGCTACAACTGCCTACAGTATTCATAACAGTAACATGCTGTACAGGTGTGCAAGCCTAGGGAGCAACAGGTTATACCCTCTAGCCCAGGCATGTAGCAGGCAATCCCATCTAGGGCTGTAAGTACACTCTCTCATGTTCACACAGCATTGAAATCGCCTAGCAATGCATTTCTCAGAATATGTCACCGTCATTAAGCAACACATGACTATGCTTTCAGTTCTCCTGGGTACCTAACTAGAAGTAAAAATGTTGTGTCACAAGGTAACTTTATATTTAACTCTTTGAGGAACTGCCAAACTGTTTTTCAAAGTGGCTACACCATTTTACATTCCCACCCACAGTGTTCCAGGTCTGGGTGCGGTGGCTCACGCCTGTAATCCCAGCACTTTGCGAGGCTGAGGCAGGTGGATCACCTGAGGTCAGGAGTTCAAGACTAGCCTGGCCAACATGGTGAAACCCTGTCTCTACTAAAAAATACAAAAATTAGCCAGGCATCAGTGGCGAGCACTTGTAATTCCGGCTACTTAAAAGACTGAGGCAGGAGAATCACTTGAACCCGGGAGGCAGAGGTTGTAGCGAGCCGAGATCACGTCACTGCACTCCAGCCTGGGCGACAAGAACGAAACTCTGTATCAAAAAACAAAACAAAACAAAACAAAAAAACAAAAACAAAAAGAGGGTTCCAATTTCTCCACATTCTTGTCAACACTGCTTTCTTTTTTTTTTTTTGAAAGGAATTAATATTTATTGGACCATTAAACTATGTTTCAGATACTTCACTAAGTAATCCACATATGTAATCTTTTAATATTTTTATTGTATTAAAATATACACAACAAAAAATTTACAACTGAAACCATTTTAAGCATACCATTCTGTGGCATTAAGTACATTCACACTGTTGTGTAACCATCACCACCTTTCACTCTCTAGAACTTTCTCATCTTCCCAAACTGAAACTCTTTACCCACTAACTCGCCATTTCCCCCTCTCCTGGCCCTTGGCAATCACCATTCTCCTTTCTGTCTCTATGAATTTGATTACAATAAGTACCTCATTTATAAGGGAAATCTTTCAGTATTTCTTCTTTTTTTTTTTTTTTGACATGGAATCTTGCTCTGTCACCCAGGCTGGAGTGCAATGGCACAATCTCAGCTCACTGCAACCTCCACCTCCCGGGTTCAAGCGATTCTCTTGCCTCAGCCTCCCAGGTAGCTGGGATGATATGTGCACACCACCACGCCCAGCTAATTTTTGTATTTTTAGTAGAGAGGAGGTTTCACCATGTTGGCCAGGCTGGTCTCAAACTCCTGGCCTCAGATGATCCATCAGCCTTGGCCTCCTAAAGTGCTGGATTATAGGTGTGAGCCACTACACCTGGCCTTGTCCTTTTTTGATTGGCTTATTTCACTATGTCTTCAAAGTTCATTTGCATGTGTCAGGACTTCCTTCTTTTTTAAGGCTGAATAATATTCCACTGTATGTATACACCAAACTTGTTTATACATGCATCTGTTGATGGGCATTTAGGTTGCCTCCACCTTTGGGCTATTGTAAATAATGTTGCTATGAACATGGGTGTACATATATCTGCTTGAGCCTCTGCTTTCATTTCTTCTGGGCATACACCACTAATTAAATTTTGAATGTTAATCCAACACTGTATTACTAAGAAAAACTTCACTTGATCATAATGTGTTATCTTTTTTATATATTGCTGAATTTCATCCACTGAAATTTTGTTTAGATTTTTTGTACCCATTATCATAAAGAATGATGGCCTATAGTTTTCCTTACTTGTATCATTTTGGTCTAGTTTTAACAAGAGGTAATGTTGATCTCAGAATGGGTTGGAAAGTCTTTCACTTGTGCAACTTCTGAAAGAGTCTGTGTAAAGCTTGCAATGCCTCTTCTTTTGATGTTTCATAAAATTCATCAGTAAAGGCATGTGTGCCTAGAGCTTTCTTTGTGGGAAGGTTTTGACTATACATTAAATTCAATTTCATTAGTAGACATAGAACTATTAGGATTATCCATGTCTTTTTAGTAATCTTCACAATTTGTATCTTTCAAAGATTTTTAAAATTTGTTTTCAAATTTACTAGCATAAAGTTGTTCATAATATTACTTATTATCCTTTAAATATACCTAGACTCTGTAGCAATGTCACTTCACTCATTCCTGATATTGATAATTTGCATTTTCTCTTTTTTTTTTTTCCCTGTTAACTCTGGCTAAAGATTTATAAATTTTATTGAGCTTATCAAAAAACTTGCTTTGGGATTTCACTGACTTTTCTCTATTTTCTGTTTTCTATTTCATGAACTTCTACTGATCTTTCCTTTCTTCTGCTTAGCTTAGGTCTCCTTTGTTCTTCTTTCTCTGGTATTCTAACATCAAAGTCAAAGTCACTGATTTGAGTCCTTTCTTGTTTTCTAATATAGATGTTTAGTTCTGTAAATTTCTCCTTAAATAATGCTATGGCATCATACCATAAATTCTGGTATATTGTGTTTTCATTTTTATTATTATTATTATACTTTAAGTTCTAGGGTACATGTGCACAATGTGCAGGTTTGTTACGTATGTATACTTGTGCCAGGTTGGTGTGCTGCACCCATTAACTTGTCATTTATATTAGGTATTTCTCCTAATGTTATCACTCCCCACTCCCCGCACCCATGACAGGTCCTGGTGTGTGATGTTCCCCAACCTGTGTCCAAGTGTTCTCATTTTCAGTTCCCACCTATGAGTGAGAACATGTGGTGCTTGGTTTTCTGTCTTGTGATAGTTTGCTCAGAATGATGGTTTCCAGCTGCATCCATGTCTCTACAAAGGACATGAACTCATCCTTTTTTATGGTTGCATAGTATTTCATAGTGTACATGTGCCACATTTTCTTAATTCAGTCTATCATTGATGGACATTTGGGTTGGTTCCAAGTCTTTGCTATTGTGAATAGTGCTGCAATAAACATACACGTGCATGTGTCTTTATAGCAGCATGATTTATAATCCTTTTGATATATACCCAGTAATGGGATGGCTGGGTCAAATAGTATTTCTAGTTCTAGATCCTTGAGGAATCGCCACACTGTTTTCCACAATGGTTGAACTAGTTTACAGTCCCACCAACAGTGTAAAAGTGTTCGTATTTCTCCACATCGTATCCAGCACCTGTAGTTTCCTGACATTTAATGATCACCATTCTAACTGGTGTGAGGTGTTATCTCATTGTGGTTTTGATTTGCATTTCTCTGATGGCCAGTGATGATGAGCATTTTTTCATGTGTCTCTTGGCTGCATAAATGTCTTCTTTTGAGAAGTGTCTGTTCATATCCTCCACCCACTTTTTGATGGGGTTGTTTGATTTTTTCTTGTAAATTTGTTTAAGGTCTTTGTAGGTTCTGGGTATTAGCCCTTTGTCAGATGGGTAGATTGTATAAGGTTTCCCCCATTCTGTAGGTTGCCTGTTCACTCTGATGATAGTTTCTTTTGCTGTGCAGAAGCTCTTTAGTTTAATTAGATCCCATTTGTCAATTTTGGCTTTTGTTGCCATTGCTTTTGGTGTTTTAGTCATGAAGTCCTTGCCCATGCCTATGGCCTGAATGGTATTGCCTAGGTTTTCTTCTAGGGTTTTTATGGTTTTAGGTCTAACATTTAAGTCTTTAATCCATCTTGAATTAATTTTTGTATAAGATGTAAGGAAGGGATCCAGTTTCAGCTTTCTACATATGGCTAGCCAGTTTTCCCAGCACCATTTATTAAATAGGGAATCCTTTCTCTATTTCTTGTTTTTTGTCAGGTTTGTCAAAGATCAGATGGTTGTAGATGTGTGGTATTATTTCTGAGGGCTCTATTCTGTTCCATTGGTCTATAGCTCTGTTTTGTTACCAGTACCATGCTGTTTTAGTTACTGTAGACTTGTAGTATAGTTTGACGTCAGATAGCGTGATGCCTCCAGCTTTGTTCTTTTGATTTAGGATTGTCTTGGCAATGCGGGCTCTTTTTTGGTTCCATATGAACTTTAAAGTAGTTTTTTCCAATTCTGTGTAGAAAGTCATTGGTAGCTTAATGGGGATGGCACTGAATCTGTAAATTACCTTGGGCAGTATGGCCATTTTCATGATATTGATTCTTCCTGTCCATGAGCATGGAATGTTCTTCTATTTGTTTGTGTCCTCTTTTATTTCATTGCATGGTGGTTTGTAGTTCTCCTTGAAGAGGTTCTTCACATCCCTTATAAGTTGGATTCCTAGGTATTTTATTCTCTTTGAGGCAATTGTGAATGGGAGTTCATTCATGATTTTGCTCTCTGTTTGTCTGTTACTGGTGTATAAGAATGCTTGTGATTTTTGCACATTGATTTTGTATCCTGAGACTTTGGTGAAGTTTCTTATCAGCTTAAGGAGATTCTGGGCTGAGACGATGGGGTTTTCTAAATATCCAATCATGTCATCTGCAAACAGGGACAATCTGACTTCTTCTTTTACTAATTGAATACCCTGTATTTCTTTCTCTTGCCTGACTGCCCTGGCCAGAATTTCCAACACTATGTTGAATAGGAGTGGTGAGAGAGGGCATCCCTGTCTTGTGCCAGTTTTTAAGGGGAATGCTTCCAGTTTCTGCCCATTCAGTGTGATATTGGCTGTGGGTTTGTCATAAATAGCTCTTATTGAGATACGTGCCATCAATACCCAGTTTATTGAGAGTTTTTAGCATGAAGGGCTGCTGAATTTCGACGAAGGCCTTTTCTACATCTATTGAGATAATCATGTAGTTTTTGTCTTTGGTTCTGTTCATATGATGGATTACATTTATTGATTTGCATATGTCGAACCAGCCTTGCATCCCAGGGATGAAGCCTACTTGATCATGGTGGACAAGCTTTTTGATGTGCTACTGGATTCGGTTTGCCAGTATTTTATTGAGGATTTTTGTATTGATGTTCATCAGGGCTATTGGTCTAAAATTCTCTTGTTTTGCTGTGTCTCTGCCAGGCTTTGGTATCAGGATGATGTTGGCCTCATAAAATGAATTAGGGAGGATTCCCTCTTTTTCTATTGATTGGAAGAGTTTCAAAAGGAATGGTACCAGCTCCTCTTTGTACCTCTGGTAAAATTCGGCTGTGAATCCGTCTGGTCCTGGACTTCTTTTGGTTGGTAGCCTATTCATTATTGTCTCAATTTCAGAACCTGTTATTGGTCTATTCAGGGATTCAACTTCTTCCTGGTTTAGTCTTGGGAGGGTGTATGTGTCCAGGAATTTATCCATTTCTTCTAGATTTTCTAGTTTATTTGCATAGAGATGTTTATAGTATTCTCTGATGGTAGTTTGTATTTCTGTGGAATCGTTGATGATATCCCCTTTATCATTTTTATTGTGTCTATTTGATTCTTCTCCCTTTTCTTCTTTATTAGTCTTGCTAGCAGTCTATCAATTTTGTTGATCTTTTCAAAGAAACAGCTCCTGGATTCATTGCTTTTTTTGAAGGGTATTCTGTGCCTCTGTCTCCTTCAGTTCTGCTCTGATCTTAGTTATTTCTTGTCTACTGCTAGGTTTTGAATGTGTTTGCTCTTGCTTCTCTAGTTCTTTTAATTGTGATGTTAGGGTGTTGATTTTAGATCTTTCTTGCTTTCTCTTCTGGGCATTTAGTGCTGTAAATTTTCCTTTACACACTGCTTTAAATGTGTCCCAGAGATTCTGGTATGTTTTTGTCTTTGTTCTCATTGGTTTTAAAGAATATCTTTATTTCTGCCTTCATTTTGTTATGTACCCAGTAGTCACTCAGGAGCAGGTTGTTCAGTTTCCATGTAGTTGTGCGGTTTTGAGTGAGTTTCTTAATCCTGAGTTCTAATTTGATTGCACTGTGGTCTCAGAGACAGTTTGTTACAGTTTCTGTTCTTTTACATTTGCTGAGAAGTGCTTT